>NC_134405.1:62724343-63050593 GCF_038048845.1 Mixophyes fleayi
ATTTTGCATGCCTTGGGTTCTATTCCGACCAATGTGCTATCTTCAGAGTTTGTATGTTCTACCTGTGTTTGTTTTGGGTACCTTTTAAGTTTCTCCTCCAATTCCCAAAAAATACTTGTAGGTTAAGTGGCATCTGGCTAAATAACGCCAGTGTTTGAGTGTCTGTGGTGGGGAGATTAGATTGTACTCTCTGCTCTGGCCTGGGAATGATGTGAATGGATAAACATTCTGTGATTTTATGGCGCACAGTACAATGTTGACGCTGTGTAAATAAAGGATAACGGCAATTCTGGAGAAGCGTGTGAAAACGCGCACATGACAAGATCCCTCTGTGCTGTCAGTGCGTTCCTTACAGTAAACAAACCAAGGTATGAGTGTATCCTAATAAATTGTAAAACATAGAATGGTACAACGAATGGGCAGAAACGTCTCCTGATGCTTGTACAGTCAACAGACATTCACAAAGCTAAGCAAGGAAGCTGCTTGTGGAACCTTATTCCATACTGTGTCTTCTGTCCATAGGGACAGGAATCGTATATACTGCAGGGGGATGGTGCTAGTTTTACTGCACATGCTCACCACTGAGAGAGTTTTGGTATATAACCCTCTGTTTATTTCATTGTCCAACACACAGATTATGACATAGGGATCAATGGATCCCTTGGCTGCTCTAATACAATGATTACAATAGATGCTTGTCCGGATGAGCCTTTAAAGGGGAAGTACAGAGAATTCTATTATCCAGGCAGAATTGTTTCTTTCCAACGCCTTGGATACAGGCTCAGGTCTGTGCATTGTATACAATTGGATCTACACAGTAGGTCTATTGTCATATCGAACGACAAAAAATAAACATCAATATTTTCTGGGGGGGGGGGGGTTGAATGTAGTTGGGGTGCCTGGAAGACAGATAGCTGTGAACAAGTCAGATCCTTGGTAAAATATACCTTGTTTCCTTGATTAATCTGTAACTTAAACCTAGTGCATGGATATGTCTCTTCCATATAAAGTGGCTCTGCATATAGATGGCATTTGCTCATTGTTCTTCTCCAAAGGATCATTAATGTGTATATCCTGGGATGTGAATTGAAGTGTTCTTATGTGTTATAGGAGACGCACACACTCACACACACACAGTGCATCGTAACATCACAGAAAGGGTCATATGTCCATGAGTCACATGATCTTTATGGCTGGTGTTGATGAGTGGATGTGACAGTGCATTATCCAGGTTGTGTCACACTGTGTTACCAACACTTCACACACAGACAGGATAATAGGGAACTGAGAAGGGTCAGCAAGGATTTCTTTTACTAGCATGAATTGGCAGCAACATGTAAGTAGATGGGAATTTGTGAGAAGAGCAGACAGTTATTTGTAGGAGCGTGTTCCCTAAATATCTATCTAGATGCTCAGGAAATAAGGGGGTAAACATACATATTAGATGGTGTCTCAATGTATACTGAGTATTTGGAAGTTCTGGAAACTAATCAGGTCTGTCGGTGAGTAAGAATAAAATAGGGCATTCGTACGTTGGAGATGCAGGGGTGGGATGTCGTACAGGATGGAAATGATGCATAGGGCTCAGATGGGATTTTGTGGAAGAGTTGTGTGGGATATAGGGAGAAACCCATATCTGGGGTTTAGTGTCGAGATGTTCTCCTCCATGAATATGTGGGGTGCAGGGGAGAGTTGCTATCGGGGAGGAATGAGCATGTAGGGTGTAGGGGTGCGATAGTGTTGGAGACAAGTAGCCAACATGGAGGATGGCAGTCATAGATGTTGTCCCTCTCACAGAGAAGTGTGTACGGATGCTGCTCAGGATAAGACAGATATGTGGTACGGAGCAGAGGAACACAGTGAGAATTGCTGCATTCTTTCTAGCAAGCTTTTGGTTTGCTGTGTGTGAAGTGCAGGGAGGGGTTGTGAGCAACTGAGGGGCACTGTGCTTTTAGGGAGGGGGTTCTTACATTTTTGTTGTTTGGGTTGGACAGAGAGATCCTGGTGAGAGAGAACAAGACAGAACCTAATGTTCCAGGGACATGATGGGAGAGGAGAAGGCGGAGGAGGTGTGTGTGGGGGGGGGGGGGGGGGGGAATCATGAGGAGGATTTGTGTTGAAATGCCAATCGTACAAACTACAATACACTTATTAACCCTGACTTGTGTGTTTATGTGCCTCTGTCTTATTCTGAAACCATTCTTTGTATATTTCCAAACTTAGGTGTATATATATATATATATTACACACCACTTGTCCATCAAGGCTTTTCATCCTGGCATTAAAGTACTAAGGTTTGGTGATGTCCTAGGATAGAACTAGGCAAACCCAAGAGCTCCAGCAACTGTATTCTAACATTTTACTACTGCTGTATTTACTTGTATGTCAAATAAAGAAATTATACTAAATAAGCAAAACGCAAAAAGAAAACTGCATACAATTTATCCTGCCATCTCTTGGAAGTTACATAGTAAGGGTGTATCTTTCATATATATTGTGTTTATGTAGAGGAAGGCAAAACAAAATACCCATAGCTTAGCTAGTACCAGTATAGTTGGAGCAGAAGAATATGTATAGAGACAGGAGGGAAGAGTGCCCCCTGCTCATAAGAACTTACATCCTAATGGGAGGGCAAATAGACAGCAAGCACAAAGGGGAGTCCATGGAAGGGATCTGGATTAGATCTAGGGGATTTATTGACTCAGAAATGGAGATATAAATCTCAGATCAGCCCCAAAAAAACCAAGAGCTGCTGCGCATGCGTTTCAGCAGCACTGTACTATACAGCAGTCGCGGCACTGTCGAAGAAGCGTCCGTGGAGGTGCTGTATGCACCGCGGCGGATGCTTCTTTGACAGCGCCGCGGCTGCTATATAGTACAGTGCTGCTATGTGGGGCACTTCGTTAGTGGAGGGGAGGGGTTTCTGGAGACCCAGAAACACCCCCTCCCCTCCTGCGTGCGCCCCTGGTTACCCTAATAATGTCCTTTTACTAATCATATTAACAGATACCATATTTAATCAATTTTAAATTTCTGTCTGTGAAATTACCATCACCAGCTCATGTTGTAGGGAGTTCCGCAGCTTTACCACTCTTACAGTAAAGAATCCCTTCCTATGCTGGTGGTGAAACCTTCTCTCTACCACTTGCTTTTCATGACCCCCTTGCCCTGTGTTTTGTTTCATATGAAAAGCTGGTTAGACAAATGTTTGTATTGACCTAAAATTTATTTACACATACTAATTAGGATGCCTCCAGGGTACCCCCCCACCACCCACACCTAAAGAGTAGATAAACATTTACCAACCTGTTTAACCCCTCCATTCCCTTTAATGATGTCCGCCTCTGAACCATCGAGATCGAGTTCTGTGTCTAGAAATGTATCTTACAAATGACGCACAGACATGCATGGACCACTGCTATTTCCTGTCTACCGGACTTCCTGTGAGCAGACTTTCACCCCTACACTCTATTTTGCATGCAGCAGATAGACTCCTTCTCCCTGGAAAATGTTCTACTGCTGCTCCACTCTCAGTCCCTACAATGGTTGCCTTTACTGTATTGGATTCAATATAAGGTTTTACTGCTAACAGTGTTCTCCCCCCAAAACATTGCCAGCTGGATGGCATTAAGAAGTAGCCGAGTGGGGCAGTGTATTACTTTCAATAGTAAAGAAAAATGTTGGAAGTTAATATCCCCACCAGCCAGGACTGGTCTAACACACACACTGCTGGCTGTAATGCTCACATAGTGCCTGTTAAAACAGGAGAAACAATGGTGTATTATATTATGATGCAGCACCCGGGAAATATGTAAGGTGTTGGGGAGAACACTGGCTAACATACAAACCTCGCACTGCCATTATCGTCCCTTGTGAGAAAATATCTCCAGGTTTGATCAACCTGTCGTACTCTAGATCTGTGCCTCTTATCCACACACACTTCCTGTTTTCATTCCCAGTTAAGGGACTCGTTTTGGACTACACCCTCTTTATGAAATGTCTGCCATTGTACAAGACTTTCCCTTAGTGCCAAACAATCAAAACTTCACAGAAAATGTTCCTCTTCATGCAAGATGACCACTTTAACCATCATAGGCTATTGTACCCCCTTACCACCCTTCTACATAGTTCACACTAAAACAGTCTACTGACCCCCCCCCCCCCCCCCCCCCCCCCCAAAACCAACATTGCTGTGTGGTGACATCATATAGCTACACTAAGCACATCTTTCTATTGCAATCTGGCTGGACCTATGTGTGCCGTGAGGCACTTAACCTCATGTATCAGACTCCTATCTTCCTATAGACTGTAAGCATGCTAGCTGGGCCCTCTTACCTTTGTCTGTTTGTAATACCCTGTCTTGTTTTATTGCTGTATCTGTTCTCAATTGTAAAGTGCTGTGGATTCTGCTGGAGCTATATAAATAACATGTTACCCCCTTTAACTCTGTACACAGTGGTCTGCTCCTACTTCTCACAGTTTTCTAACTGCTGTAATTGGCGCTGTATGAATTAATAGATGTAAAACTCATTTCAACTAATTCAGTGCAGGTTTCTCCCTTCTTTGATTGACGCGTTTCACATCATTGTGGGATTCCCCCAGTTTTCCTGCTTCACAATGTACTACAGGCTGTGCTCAACTGGAGCTGTCGTAGTGAGTGACCAAAGCAAATCTAGATAGGTGGGGTCTCTTCAAGGCTAACGGATGGTCAGTTTTACATGTTCAACCTTAATGCCGAATGATACATATCTAGGGTCTGGCGTTCAACTGGATCCAAAGCATCCAACATGGATGTAATGATCCTTTCCAGTTCCTGCTTGCAGTAACTTGGTTACTTAGGATATAGGAGGGTCCGTCACAGAAATATGTCGGCATGGAGTGATTTAACTTCTGAAGGAGTAAAACTAGCTGTTGTGACATTCAAGAAATCACATGTCTGTACAGTTCATCTGTCCCTAAAACACATTCACAGCTTTCTTTTCAGGTTTTGTACTTCCTTAAAAGAAAACTTTGAGATTCAGCCATTGGACCCTCAGGGCGTTTGAGGCCCACACCAGCTGGCTCCAGTAATGGCTGATCCTATGGGCATATAAAGCCAGGAGAAGGTTTCAAGTATCAGTTTGCATAGACTGGTGGCCAACACCACTAATTGGATGGCTGTAAGACTTGTCCACTAGGCTATTTTGCCTAATTGTAACAGACTTTATTTTCACGCTCATCTAACTGGTTCTCACTAGTAGTTATGCCTTCTAAGATATAATAATGTGTCCAGTGCCCTTTATAAGATAGAATGCTACAGAATAAATTACATATTTTTTATTTTATTTAATTAATTAATTAATCCGTCTGCTACTATCAGGGTTGCACGGTACTCAAGTCTTCCTTTGTGATACTACTTTGTAGGCTGTAGACCAGTGATAGGCAAGCTGATACACTTCAAGGTCCACATGGGTGCCCCCCTCCCTAATAAATGTAGTGTTGTTATGTCTTACTTACTGCTATGTACAGTGTATTAATTATGTCTGTTGATGATGCCTATTTGGTTAATGAGAAAAAATAAACACAACACCATTTTTAAATTGTATCTTTTACCTAAATGTACAGTGCATGTTATGGCTTGAACCAGACTTCAGGAGAATTGTAACCAGAGGCTCATTAATATTGGTCATGAAATGTCTGCGTGATGTCACTAGTTCTAGTGAAACTGCGTCCGCGTGACTACTGGTTCCGTCTTGTAGCAGTGAGTGTCCCCTAAGTATGTAACACTCGCTGCTACGTATGTTGTGCACACGCACGGCATTGATGTAAGCAGCACGAAGGTTACTGTAAGAAATCAATGAACTCCATCAATATTTGCTTTGTTTCCTTATGTTAACCTGTGTGCCTCACATATCGTTGCCGGCCATGTTTATAGTATGCCTGGCACGGTAACAAGATCAATGGCTTTCTATCCTGCTTTATTTCCTCTGAGATTTCCTCAATTTGTGTTCGACTTGCAATGCAACAATAGAAAACTGTTATCTGAAGGAGGCTTTGACATCAGTCGTTTAATTCAGTGCAGATTATTGCAGTAGGAAAATAAGTGGGGGGGAAAAAGGGGAGCAGGTAATTGTGCACTGAATGGAATAGGTCATGTTGGAATGTATGGAAATGTCTGCGTCTTTAGTGTTAATTGGTAGACAGAGCTGTACAATATATAGACAATATGAGTGTTTAAAATACAGCTGACAACTAACTGGCGGATCCAATGGGATTATTGTCTAACAGGGAATCTCACCTTATCAAGGTAGTTATCCAATGTCTAATTTTGTGTGTGTGGCCTGCGTAAGTGGTGTTACCCTTTAAAGTATATGGCAGAGGTAGACCCTCTATGCAGACAATTCATCTGGAACTAATGATATCGGTGAGTCATGAGACGCAAATTGCTAAACCCCGTTGTCCTTAGTATTGTCAGACAAAAAAATGTCTGCCTCCACCTTGAAATTTTTTTTTTTTTTTTTTTTTTTTTTAAATGTTTCTCTCTAAATTTCCTCTTTTTGAATTATTTGCAGACTTTCATATGTTGGAGATAACTGATACTTTGTATTTTAAATGTTAGAAGTTTTCTCTTTCATCCCTGAACCTTGCTCAGAAATAGCGGTACCTTCTTCTCTTGTGGTTTATTTGAGGACGAGGAGCGTGACACCTGTCACCTCTGGCTACTTGTCCCCTGCATATGCTTTAGCTCTCTGTGCTGTGCTTACTCCCACCCGCTACGCAACCTTTTCCGTTCCCTCCTCTGCTGGTTTCCTTCCTGTTCCTCTGTATGTACTCCCTGTCCTGTGCCCCCCTTCCTGCCCACACCTACAGCTCTAGAGAGGGGCTCAGCAACCCCACAATTGTTGTGCGAGTTCTGATTTTTTCCAGTGGTGCTTTTATCACCGATTAACTAAATACATAAAAAATGTGGTGGTATCAGAATGCATACGTGACTCTCTGCGTGCTTTATAGAATTTGCTAGTGGCTGAAATGTTAAAATGGCTGCAGTAAATAACACATTTAATGAGTTATTGGGGATTCCATAGCTATTATGCCAAGATGGAGAAACCATTGTGAAGGAGTGTCTGTCTAGTAAGGCATGCATTTTCTGCAGTGCTGGTCAATGAATGGTCTGTCCTTGGCAGCGTCGGGGTTAATGAAGGGGTGTCTGCATAACTGGTGCCAGATGCAGGCAATGTGCCAGCTTCCACGTCCTGTGTACAGAATGCGCGGTCATGTGACCAGGGGGAAGGCTGGGGTGCAGATGAGAGCATGTTAACCCTTGCAGCAGGAGAGTGCTCTGCGATGTAACATCTGTATTGCATGCTGCATACTTATAAAGGAAAAGCCTGCGGGTCACGCAGGGTCGTTTTAAAGGTGCAATGAAGCCTCTGAGGGAATAGGCATGTGCGGTAATACATGTTATATCTGTCTCTGCAGCCACTGACAAGACTTGCCTGCAAATGAATTCAATGAACCCCATGAAACCATCCCACCCAGGCACAGGACACAGGTGAGACCCTGAATTATGTTGATCCTGCATCACCTATTACTCCTCTGTTTTGGTGCTTTCAATCCTTATCCCTCTTAGTGTTACATCCATACAGTTATATTGGTCCTCCGCTCACACAGATGGTCCTGATGTGCCATTAAGTGGAACCAGGTTCCTGCAAGGAATTATTTGTGGAACAGAGTTCCCTAAAAATACTGCAATGATGTATCAAAATAAATCTTGCTGTGGGACTATTTTCTTGTGTTTTTTAAGTATTTTTTTTTTTTGTTCTGTAAAATATTTTATTTTTCTGTGTATTTAAAACAGGAGACAAAAGACAGGTGGTTGTTTAGTACAAACCTATACACTGGGGGATGCAATTCCTGCGAGAGAAATAATTCTCTTGCATCCCTGCATTGAATGATGTCTGCACAATCTCTTGTTTCTGTGTCTCCTGTCTCCCTTGTATTTAAACATTCTCACTCTGGTTTGTGCGCACACCAATAACTCCCGCCTCTGCCCTAAACAGTGATGGTTCATTTGCATACGAGTCTGTTCCCTGGCAACCAAACACCAATCAGGCCGCAGGATCGCTCTCCGTAGTAACCACCGTCTGGGGTTTGAGCAACACGTCGCAGAGCCAGGTAACGTGATGTCACAGGAGGCGGAGCCTGCTGGCCTGCACAGCCTTGGCCACTCCTCTGTTCTAGACCTGTCCAGCATTACTTTGATTAACCCTCTCTGCATCCACTCACTGGTATCATTCATCCTTCTTACTGGTAGTCCTGCTGTATCTGAAGCCTAGGCATTAACACTTCATTTTTCTTTTCTATATATATATATATAATTTTTTTTTTTATTTTCTAAATCTCTGCAATATTGCTCACCTTGCATTCTCTCTTAGGAGGGCCTTGGGAATCCCATGGTGCCCAGCAGTGGCCCCACAGGAGGCGGAGTCATGCCGGGGCTGGCTGGCAATAATGGGGGAATGGGAAGTCCTCAATTCATTGGCCAGCAGGGATTTTCTGAAGGTGGCGCTGGAAAGGCTTATCTGCAACAAGGCATGTACGGACGTGGTGGTTATCCAGGAGGGTCGGCATATTCCAATAGGTAATATATCTTTGTTTAGGATGAGCTATTTGTCTGTTGTTGGGTATATTATAGTAGTATACCTCTTTACTCCCTCCCAACCCTTGTCTTAAAGATGGGCTCTCCATATTGTGCAGACCATGCAATGGTGGCCATCTAGCAGAAGGGATCACAGTGTGTGCACTGTGTGAACATTTCATACTGTCTCCTAATGTGATTTGATGTTTCACCCCCACAGTATTGTGCACAGTACTACTTTTCTTTTTTTTTTTTTTTCTGTGCAGTACTTAGTATGTGTTTTTTAGTTTTACATGTTAAATCGGTAGTAAAGTACATTTTGTATTGTGAGAACGTACAGTGTGTTTCCTGTTCGGAGGTGTCCTGTCCAATATCCAAGTGCACCATGCTGTGCTGGGTTTAATGCACCCGGGCAGCAGTAGTGTCTCTAGAAACTATTCAGATGAAGGAGAGTGTTATGCTATGAGGTACGATTTTCTCCATAATGGTACGGTAGCAAAATGTCACTTTTCTTACATCTCTGGCAATCTTCCAGGGCCAATTTCACCTGGTGTGCGTTGAAGGGTTCACAGAGCGCCCACACCGTGGAGGCAGCCATTTTGTGGCCTGAACCAATATTCACAAGAAAGCAGCCTGTCCATTCACTTAAAACTGGTTCTTGGTGAACTGGCAAGTCTGTGTGTTCAACACACAAAATGGCTGCCTCCATTGTGTGACGTTGATATATTCTATATTTTCAGATCACCCATTACCTCATCTGTTTTAATGAAGCCACTGCTTACAGCATGTATGTGTACGGTCGTCTCCCTTCTACTAATTAGAGATTATGACATACTGTCTTTTTTTATTTTTTCCTGGCAGTTATCCTGGGGGCCCCACAGCTGGAGGTGGCATGGGCATGGCTCAGCACACAGGTCGCGGCCCAACAGACTTCACACAGGCGGCAGCTGCAGCAGCCGTGGCAGCAGCTACAGCAACAGCCACTGCAACCGCAACAGTGGCTGCACTGCAGGAGAAGCAGAGCCAGGAGATGAGCCAATATGGAGGGGTGAGTTGTGGGACTGCCTACATGTGTGTGCTTATCTCTTTCTGTTCATGTTAACCACAGGGTACAGTGTTCGTGGTCACTATGCCTTTTACCGCTTCCTTCAGTTTGGTTTACAGGGACATAATTTGATTTGTGTTGTTTTTGTACAGGTCGGACCGTCTCATAATTTTGGTGGCCAGTTCCTGCCTCACTCTGGACCCCGGGGACCCTCCATTCAGGGTGGAATAAATTCCGGGGCCATGGGTTCAGTCATGGGAGCTGCAGGCATGGCTCAAATGGGCATGAGTTCCGCAAGAGCTCCGAGCATGAATCCTGTGTATGCCGGACAAAGGATACCGCCACACGGCTACCCTGGGCAGCTCCAAAGCCAGCAGATACAACGGCAAGGAGTAAAAAGGACCTACTCCAATGAGGTGAGGGTGGCTTTTGTATTCTGAATATCTGTGGCGTAGACCTGTGCCCATATTATATGGACACCGTTCCATACGTGTTGTGTAGCTGCATGTATGCTCCAGAACTGGATTTCAGTGCTAACTGGAAACTTCTGACCTATAGAAATAATTGGGTTCTCTCTTGTTCCTTTGTCTATAGGGCTACGCACCTCAGCAGTACATACAAAGTGGCCAGTACCCACCTCACGGAGCACAGTATGCACCGTCTGCCCCTCAACAATCTGCCCCATCCCCTTCTTACCCTGGGCACCGTGTACAGCAGAACATCTCGCAGTACATGCCCCAGGCGGGTCCTGGGGGACATTACTACAAGGTAAGTGATCTTTTATTCTACACATCATCCTCACATATTGCCATTTCTGTGTCCGGCTTGTGTTTCTCCTCGCTCTGTTCTTTTACCCCTTTTGTGTGTTCATATTGGAACACTAGAGATGCAGTATATGTTTAATAGAAATAGAGTTCTAAAAGTAACTTGTTAGCATAAGTGTTTATTACAAACATGGTGCTATTCTTACCCTGGTCAGCCTCACTGCATGAGATATGAGTGAGTGGAAGAGCAGTACCAAGTGGTCACTTCTGCTGTGGCCGAGAACCGCACATCTTACCTAGAACATCTGAGAGCCTACTTTGTACATTAGGGATTCTGCATTACAGGCATGGTCCTGGGCAAAGGGTGAAGGCAAAGTAATGGGGGGAAAAATGCAAAAAAAGGATTTATTTATTTTTTATATTAAAAGAATTCAACAGGTGTAGTTTCAGGTTTATTTACACCTATTAAAGCCAATATTGTTCAATATTTATGGGATGGAGAACCATTTAGGTGCAGTATAATATATCAGTTGGACGGGCACCATATAGCTCTATTTCCATGGGAGGACAATCTGTCAGATGGCTGCAGCCCTCCCAATGGCAGCCAGCTAAAAGCATGATGGATAGGGGCCCCTGGGGAGGGGCCCCTGCCTATTTACTGCATAGGGATGACAAGAGAAAAATATTGAGGGTTGTCTATATTTAGATATTTGGCTTCTGAATTACAACTGCCCCTGGTTTTTGTCTACTTTGTAGTTTGCAATTTTAGATTGTGAGCTCTGCTGGGATGAGAAATAAGTCCTGATTAAAATCAATAAATAACAAATATGCAGATTGACACTTATTTTAGCTGATTGCATCAATGATTCTCTTTCTTCTAACAATGAGAAGGAAAGGACTTATATGTGAATAGAAATATACAAAGAAATAGACGACAAGGTAGAGAGTAAACCTGATTCAAGGACACCGCCGTGTTTCATAGGGCACCATTACCGTTGGGCTTATAAAACAGCTTAATGGAAGTAGAGTTGTGTAGTGAAATGGGAAACTATCCTTTTGTTAACACAGTATTTAGCATTATTATTTTGTAAGTGGGTATTTTCTACTATGGATGGTTTAGATGTAATTTTTGTGTCTGTCTCTGTATTGCCATTGTTTCATATGTTGAAACATTCATATATTGATTTCATATCAATTGTGAAATATTCATGTAGGGTTTATTATATTGTCACCCTCTGTCGATTTTGGGGCATTTGTAGAGCTTCACATGTCTAATATACACAATATACGATTTCTGTACAAATATTCTCTCTAATATTAATAGAAGGGTGCTGGATACTTACCACACAGCTGATAAACTGTCTAATTGTCCCAGAGACCAGACGGGTCTGTGACCACAATGGTCCTATCCTAATCAGAAGGACGACCATGTGGAAGTGGCTGAACATTCTATAAACCGTATATCTAGGATAAGCAAGTTCAGACTTTGTTCTTGTTGCCATTAGCCAGGTTGTTGCTATATTATTATTTTATTTTAATTTTTTTAATACAAATGTTTGTGTGTGCTCTCTGTCACCACCGCTGCCCAATCTGTCATCTTTATTCTCTATCTGCATCTTCCAGTCTACACTTGCTCAATCTCAAGGCAAAATCCCATTTCATTTCTAATTTTGTCTCTTTTCAGCTCACAGATCAATACAATGGGCAGAGCAATAACTTCAATGGAGGAAATTTCACATATAATCAGACGATGAGCGGGGTGAGGAAGACACTATCTTTATATTTTTTCCCCCCGATCAATGGTTATAAACAGTGTTTCTATTTGTGCACTTGGTGGCGATATGATATATACTCTCCAGGAAGAAATACTGAAGGACACAATTGGAGACTGTGACGGTGTTTAACATTTTCTTGTTTTATATACTTTTCTCTTACAGCCAGGGCGCTCCATGCCTGGGTATCCCAGCTCTCCTCTGCCAGGGAACCCTACCCCACCCATGACTCCCGGAAGCAGCGCTCCACCGTATTTATCGCCAGGCCAGGATGTCAAGTCCCCTTTCCTGCCAGATGTCAAACCTACGCACAACTCTCTGCACCAGTCGCCCACAGGTGAGTTTGAGCCTCGTTTACAGATGGTGAGAATGTTGCACCTCTTGATATTTGTATGAGGCGGTGGAAGAAAGGTAAAGTTGTTCTGATTTTATGCCCTTAGGTGCCTCCAATGATGAGCTGCGCCTGACGTTCCCGGTGCGTGACGGCATTGTGCTTGAACCTTTCAGATTGCAGCATAACCTGGCGGTCAGTAACCACGTGTACCACCTGCGGGAGTCTGTGTACAAGACGCTCATGATGAGGTATGTCCGAGCAGAGATCTAATATGCAATATTATGGACGCCAGAGTTCAGCCATGTTCTTCTCTGACTTTAGGTGTTGCTATTCCCCATATATGTTAATGATAAACTCTTCCCTTGACCTCAGGCCTGACCTCGAGCTGCAGTTTAAGTGTTATCACCACGAGGATCGACAGATGAACACCAACTGGCCCTGCTCCGTTCAGGTCAGCGTCAACTCCACACCACTGATTATTGAGCGTGGCGACAACAAGACCTCCCACAAACCTCTCTATCTGAAACACGTGTGTCAGCCAGGCCGGAACAGCATCCAGATCACTGTCAGCGCCTGCTGCTGTGTGAGTACAGTGTGGGGAATTGGGAGCAGAGTCATTTACTTAGGAAACACCACTTACATTTGTGTTTTATAAATCCCAATCTCTCATTTGATAACATGGTTTGCAAATCTTTGTTGTATTTCTACTGCTGTCACGTTCATTTGTAATTTATGTCTTTACTGCTGCACACAGTGTAGAAAGTCTCAGAACCCTGACATTGAATAAAACGGAGGATATTAAACGTGTGTGATTCCCTAGCGTACAAACAAATGTTAAAAGCAATTTAATGTGAATTGGTAACCTACACACGCTGTAGAGGCATCCATGTTATGTGCTGAATCTGTATACAGCCTATTGATGTGCTATGAGCCAGTGATATCACGGAGGCATTGCCCGACTAATATTCATGATTCCTGACTAATATTTAGAGGCTACAGGTTGGTGACTTGTTAGGCTTCATTATTAAGAATATTCTGCACACACAATGGATGGCTCCACGGTCTATAGGTGACAGGTCCCTTTTTTAAAGGAACTACATTTATGAAAGTGTTCACTAACCTTCTCTTGTGTACCGGAGTTCCACCAGAAGGCAGCTTGTTATTCCTGCTGTTCCTCTTCCACCTCCTCCCTACTGCTCCCTGTTGGCCCTATCTATTAAATGATAGTTGTGACAATTTCTTTTGCTTGGAGGATCTGCAAATGCCAGGCTGTTATAGGGAAAGAAGGGGCAATGTAGTCCAGAAGGAACATTTGATTAGACAAGTAATATCTTTGTGATACTTGGAGAAAACGACTTCCACTATTCAAACCAAGAGAACAAGCTCTCGGCAACGCTTGTTTGAATTTGCTCGTTCCCATAATTAAACAATTAATACCTTAGGTTAAATTTCAGTTTTTGGGGGATGTTTAAAAAGCTGAGCTCTAGTTTTCTGAGTCCCTGTTTTCGTCCTGATCCGGCGGTTCCTGTGAATAAATGGGTTCTGCAGTTATGGACGTTGAAACATTTTTAACATTGTACCTCTACTAGTTAATTTTAAATAAGAGTCGTGTAAGACATCCTGCAGCTTATTTTAGTGACTGCGACCTGGCTATGCGAGTGCAGTAATCCTGGTATCTGCACATTGGGGAATCTGCCAGGTACATGAATGTTGAATTGTATTAACATATCACTGAATAATCTGTTTCCATTACAGTCTCACCTGTTTGTGCTGCAACTGGTTCACCGGCCGTCAGTGAGATCTGTTCTGCAGGGCCTGATAAAGAAGAGGCTGCTCCCTGCAGAGCATTGCATCACAAAAAGTAAGATCGTAGCTCCAGGGCCGCGGCCGTTCATGTTTTCTCACTTATTCTCCCCCCTCTCACACACCTGTATGTTCACCTTATCTTTACTCCTTTCTTCTCCAGTCAAACGAAATTTCAGTAGCGGCAGTATCCCAGGGACCCCTGGGCCTAATGGGGAGGATGGGGTGGAACAGACAGCTATCAAGGTGTCCCTAAAATGTCCAATCACCTTTAGGAGAATTCAGCTTCCTGCCAGAGGCCATGATTGTCGTCACGTCCAGGTAATTAGGAGTTTTATTGTCTTTGCCGTTGCTTCTTTTATCACTGTGCCCTCTTTATGGCACCTTCAACTTCATTGTGTTTTTCTGTAGAGTATTTTCTTTTCTTGGCCTTTTCCCTCAATGTTCCTGTTCCTCCTCAGTGTTTCGACCTGGAATCCTACCTGCAGCTGAACTGTGAGCGAGGGACCTGGAGATGCCCTGTGTGCAAGTAAGTCCTAGTACTGTTCTCCCACCTTTATAGAGCTGGTCCTGCATGGCCCCCTCACCGTGCCATGTATGCGACAGGGTCCCGGCACATCCTGCTGGAGTCTCCATAGCCAGAGAAATGCCACGTCGCGCCTCTGATTGAAAGCCATAGAGCCGCCAACTATCCTCCCCAAAGGACTTATTAGACAGAGAGCCGCCTTAGTCCTGTTTATATTTAAAGTTGAAAATCCATTTAAGGATGAATTGATTTATTTACTAATGGAGATTAACTAGGGCACATGTGGCCACTCGCAGCTAGGTTTAGTTATTGTACACGACGTACCATTACACTTCCGGAAGCTCCAATCTGATTGGTTGCCATAGGTAGCATATTGTTTTGTGCACCGTGTCAAATAGTCCCTTAGTATATTATCCTCACAAGGCTAATTAGTTTGTAAATTTTAATAAAAGCCAAATACTGTTGAAATAACATATCACTAAATATGTATGGGATTATATACAGCCCTTATGTTAATTTTGCTCACAGAAGAGATCCATGGTAAGAGGCTGCAGGGGGAACGTTGTACCTTTTTATAATACAGACGTCTGTTTTTATTTACCGGAGTTTATACGTGTATGTAGAGCTATTTGGTACGAAGTATAAATACCAAGATGTATATTGTAGTACATGCCTTCAGACAGTAGGTGGTGCTACAGATAGCCATTTACATTACTAAAGCATTTATTTTATACGCAGGTGGCATATTCTTTACATTCATTGCATTATGCCAATGCATTTAATTTCCTATTTTACGAGCGAGCTTTTCCAAAAGGTAGATGGTAATTTTCAATTTATATGAATGCTGGAATCGTCACATGTTGCCTAAGTGTTGCATCGCACTATAAAGCAGTCGGCAAATTCTTTGCTCTTGGTTGATGAGTTTTCTTATGTCAAAATTTTTGCAGTAAAACGGCCCTATTGGAAGGGTTAGAAGTTGACCAGTACATGCTTGGAACCCTGCTGTATATCCAAAAGTGAGTACTACATAGTGCGGAGACTGCATATCCATATATTGTGCATATACGTATAGTGTGTGTGTGATCACTGAAGCTATTCTGCTCAAAATAAAAATGTCCAATATGGAAAGGCACCAAAACCGTATGTTATACTTCTAGTTTACTCGAAGGACCACTAACGAAGATGCAAAGTGATGGCAATAATTCACTGATATACATAATGTATTTTAGGAACTGGTTAGAGTGATATTGAATTCTGTTTTTAACAAGGGAGAATTTTCTCCTATGCGGAGCAGACTACATGTCTGTGAGCTCATGAAAATAAAATGGTCAAGGACAATGCACTGCACAAGTCTGTAATGGGATTACATACAGGGGTCATTTACAAATCCGACCTCCAGCATGAGCTGTTGCGTCATCATGTAGACGTACACCTAGATATATGGGACGGTGTTGTCGTCATGTAGACGTACACCTAGATATATGGGACGGCGTTGTCGTCATGTAGACGTACACCTAGATATATGGGACGGTGTTGTCGTCATGTAGACTTACACCTAGATATATGGGACGGCGTTGTCGTCATGTAGACGTACACCTAGATATATGGGACGGCGTTGTCGTCATGTAGACGTACACCTAGATATATGGGACGGTGTTGTCGTCATGTAGACGTACACCTAGATATATGGGACGGCGTTGTCGTCATGTAGACGTACACCTAGATATATGGGACGGCACAACAAGCCTTTACCCACCTAGTTTACATTTTATTCCTTTCCTTACAACCCGTCTTGCTAACACTAATTAATTGTATTTTTTTGTAATATGATTCAGAGAATAGGATACACTTTTTTTTTTTTTATATGCATCTTGTAGCGTTTTGTATGTGTGAGTGAATTGCTATACTTCCTGTAATTGTATTTGAAAATGAAGACTGAAAAAAAATAATTTGGGACATATACATGTGCAGCATGTAATAATTATAATTGTGATTTATTATGATTCCACTTATTGTCATATGCTACCCTCCTCCCCCAGCTCTGATTATGAAGAGATAACTATTGATCCTTCATGTTGCTGGAAACCGGTCCCGGTGAAGCCCGACACCCACGTGAAGGAAGAGTCGGATGGACCCGTTCTCAAGCGCTGTCGAAGTCTGAGCCCGGCACACATGGTAATGCCGAATGTCATGGAAATGATAGCGGCACTGGGACCAAGTTCTTCTCCTTTCAATAGTATGCAGCCAGGAGGCGGCGGCCGAACAGACTACAGTGGCCAACAGGGTGGGTAATAAAGGGCAGTTATGCCGCAGTACAGTTTATTGGTAACAGTACAAGTTATACATTTTATTTTTTTTCCAAACTTGTTTTTCATTCTTTTGAGCTCCCTTAAGTTTAAGTGATGGTGTGTGTTTATTTTTTTTGGTTTTTTTTGGGTTTTTGTTTTGGGTTTTTTCTGTGCAATTTACTTTACCAAAGGTAGTTGCTCACGGGCAATGTTTCTCTTCACGTGCATCTCCATATTGATCACAAACACAGTAAATAGTTTGCTTTAAACTAAGAATACATCTCAATCTTGATTTTTGTTATTCCCAGTGTATGTAGGAATTTGCCGTACTTTCATTTTACTTAACGAGTGTTTGTCCACAAATGCAGAATTGCATAATTTGGCCATGTTAACTGGACAACGTAATCCATATGATATCTGCATGAACTGTATCCAATGGCATAGAATCAAGACCTCTTACTGGAGAGAGAGGCATAGACATGTCTCTTATAGAAGACAAAAACCATTCCCTGCATAGAACTCTATTCCACATTAAAAACACGTGAAGTTTGAGTTTTGCATTCCAACCATTCTTCACTTTGTAAATCGGTGCAGGATGGCTGCATACTTGCCAACATTCTAAAATAGTTTCCAGGGAAACTAGTGCTGAGCTGAGGCATTTCAACACATCCCAAACAATATGATCTCCGCTGACCTGGGAGAGCATCTGGTTTACTGCTTTTGTATTATGTCATGCAGAAAAAAAGACTACGATTGTTGAGAGTTGGTCAATATCTGGAAATCGGACATTATAATTAGAGATGTTCAGGCTCGGTTCCCCGAGAACCAAACACACCCGAACTTAGCAGATTTAAGTGCCGAGCGAGCTCTGTACTTTCGTGCGCCCTCGTATTTGAAAACGAGGCAAAATGTCATCTTTATGTCATCGGATCTCGCGAGTTTTGGATTCTAGAAGTACCACCCTCGACGGCGATCCAGCGCCATTTCACAGAGGGACACAGAAGGGGTAGCACAGTTCTTGGCAGTCTCTAGTGCAGTTGGGCAGTGTCATAGGTAGAAAAGAAAGAAGGGGTAGCAGTGTTCAAAGTCTCCAGTGACATTCAGGAGAGCTCCATTGCTAATGGTTATTGCTGAAATAGAAACAATAGGGCTGGTAATGCTGTTCTTAATCTGCAGTCACATTGTACTGTGTAATCAAAATAGATTCACAGCAGTACACAGAAGACCAGGAGCACCAAGCAGCTGCTGGCACCAGTCATGATAGCAATCCCTCTACGTCATCTGCTAAAGCCTATGTTAAAGTGCATAGTGTTTTTAAATCCGGGAAACGAAAATGTAAAACACCTTTTACCTTGGCCAAGAAAAAAAGACCTGTAATACAGGCAGTTATTTGCAGAAAAAAATAAAATTGTCAACATGCCATTCTACACACGCAGTGGCTAGGAAGGAATGAGGCTTTCACCGTTCTCTGAGTACTAGTTCTGCAACTGTCCCTGAGGCATCTTCTTGTAAGGTCAGTCATGACCAAGCAAGACCTTGTCATTCGGACTCCAAAAGTGGTGCCCAAATACTTTCACATGTAAAAGCCGAGCTGGAAGAAAACAGTAAGGCATTAGAGGAAAATATATGTTCAGATTCAGAAATGACACAAATCCCTGAGGAGAGTCTATCCACGAGTGCTATGTGTAATCCTGAACTATTTGATAGTGTACCCGTAAAGAAGGCCCCTTTCAGCATTTTTGCAGAAGTGTGCATGAACAGCCCAAGTGTAGCCGGTGATACACAAATTGAGGATGCTACTTTGGAATTGCAACATGATGAGGTGGAGATTTGTGTAGGCAACGAGGGCGCTAATGAGGATGATGTTGTTTGTGTAAGTCCTGCCCCAGTGGAAGCAGGTCTTGCACGTGATAAGAAGGCCATTGTCATGCCTGGGCATAAGACCAAAAAAATCCACCTCTTATGTGTGGAATTATTTTTACCCAAATCCTGACAAGTTGTCTATCCATTTGTAGCGTTTGTAAAGCCACAGTAATCTAAGCATGGATGTCTAAATAGACGTGTATATGTATTACCTTCCACTGTTTCATCAGTATTGTACAACGTGTTTGTAATCTGCACTTTACGTCAAAGGTGCCTAACTATATTATTTTTTGGGAATTGGGGCTGATTCGAAGCTCGGTGATGAACTTTATTTTTGCTGTGAATTACAATGGCTTTTTTTTAGTGCATTGTCTGGCACCCTGGATTGGTCTGGATCTGATAAAAGCACGCTTCCCTGAGGAGGAAAGGGGGAGGGGGGGGGGGGTCAGCACTCGTCACCATGTAGAATTACCACAGTTATCCAAGGAATGGGTGGAGCGATCTAATGACCCATAACTGATTTCATGATCGAAGGACAATTCCATCTTGCACCACTTTTCTTTTCTGCCACTGCTGTTGCAATGTGTCCTAGATGTGCTATGAACTGCTGTGTGTTTGTGTCATTGCTCTGTCGTTTAGCATCCGGCCAGGTCACTGCAGTCTTTGTTTAAAAGTGTGAAAATAATATTGTGACCTGTGAGGTGGTCAAAATTGACTCCAAATGACTTGAAATTAGTGTAATTGAGGTTAATAATAATGTGGGGGGGGGGGGGGGGGGCAAAATTAATGTGATTTTTTTTTTTTTTTTTTTTTATTGATTTTTTTTTTTTTATTGATTTTTTTTTTTAAGCAAAAAAATAGGTATTTTAGAAAAAAATAGGGATCCAAAACACACAAAGGCGGTTTTACCAAAACACAAAGTTAATCCAGATCCAAAACCAGAACACGGGGATCAGTGAACATCTCAAATTATAATGGACAAACAGTGTCCTTGGACTAGCCTTTGAAATAAGGGTCATCTGGTAATTGAATGTATATTGTATTGTAGTGGGTTCCACCTGATTTATGTATTATTTGGACATTGGTAAGGCCCCCAGATAGCTGTTCACACATCCTGGACATGAGTTAGCGCCCTCTTCTGGAGACTCCGGGTTGTATGATCTACAATCTGAAGGTGTTTACGACACTTTGCTGTAGTATAATATAGTATGTATGTATTTTCTATTGGTCACAGTTCAAAAATCACTTGTCGGTCTTATTGAAATTGGGATGTAGATTATATTGGCAGGTTTTTTTTTTTGGGGGGGGGGGGGTTTTCTAGCATTGAATTGACTTGAAACCTGATGAATGAGTTGTCAGTCACTGCTATTAGAATGTGATGCACAGTAATTGTGCCTAGTAATCATACTGTATATTGCCCCCTTTAGGTTCTGCTTTTCAGAATCCAGGAGGGTTTTCGGAAGGTGGCTTCCCTTCCTCTAACCCCAGCACCCCTACGATGAATGACTTCACCCCCAATGGCCCTCCACCCATCTCTTATCAGTCTGACATTCCAAACTCAATGATGAGCCAGGAGAAGACGGGAGGACCCCAGATGCCTGGACAGGTGAAGTACTAAATATGTTTGATAAAATGATTGCATTGTTGTGGTGTCTTTCTATAACTATTACTAGCACGCTAAGAGGGATGTTTGTGATAACTGGTGCGCAGGGAAAAAGGTGCTGTATCCCATAACAAAAACAGTCAGATGCTTACAGTAATTGTTGTAGTAGTGTTTAGAAAATCTGCTTTGTTGATAGGGGTTACAGCACCTCATTCGTGTGAACCTGTTTTTAGAAATCTCCCCCCATAAAGCTGGAAAAGGTCAGTGTGGTTTTGTAGTGGTTACTGGCTAGTTAGCATATGCTTTTCTGGTCCTCTTTGGTGGGACTCTACACATTTTTGTCCTTTGGACTGGTTGTTAAAAATGTTTATAAGCTAGTGGGTTTGCATTGGGTAATTAAAAATAAGCTCTTCTAGAGAAGATTTAGTAAAGTTTCTCCGACCGAAGACCTAAAATGAACGATGTCCTCCCTGTATACGATACATCGAAGTGTTATGGATCTCTTCCGCCTCACTTCTCTCTGAATATTCCTCAAACTAGTGAATAGTGGCTGGTACAGGAAATTGTTTAACACCCTCTGGAGTTGCTGGCAGAATAGAGGTGCGGGATGCAGGAGTTAGGGGGGGGGGAGGGGGGCACATTCATGGTCTCCATATTTTAGTGAAAATCAACCTAGGCTGTCTAGTTCCCAGTAGATATATCTGTCAGCCCGCTGCAGTTCTCTGCCATTTGTGTTTTTTTCAAGTGGTTGACTGTTCCCACCTCTGGGACCACAAATGCTGACGACTATTCCTTCCGTGGACACGGACATAGTTGATTTACAAAGCACAGTACGCATGCACTGCATACTTGTTTTTTTTTTTTTTGTTTGTTTCTTCTTTCTAAATAGTGTGTTTGAAATTTTGAATAACAATTGGGGGGTATGGGAGGGGATACAGAATAAGACAGGGATCTAAGGAGGTAGGGTAATGTGCAGCATTCAATACAACTGATCTTACTGTACAGAAAATGATTTAAGAAGAAAAAAAAAAGGTAGCAAACAAAAAATGTATAGAGAACTGTTTACTGTGTAATGAGGTATTCAAAAGAGGAAGTGGTCTGGGGAGAAGTGAGACAAGGAGAAACCTTTCTCTTGGGGATGAAAGGGTGGAGGGAGAGGAGAAGATGATTATATAAAAGGGGGGCGATGAGTTCTCTAGATCCCATTCTCTATAATTTATCAACATAACAATGGTTAAAGTCCAGTATTGCCAAAGATTGATTGAGATGATCATGAATAACGCTAGGGATATTTTCTAATTTATATATCTACCAAATGTAGTTTATTGAGGGCTGGGATTGTAGGAGGGTCAAATTGTTCCAATTAAGGTGATTAAGCATTTAGCTCCAGTAAGAATATGGCCTGGGAGCCTCCAGACTATCTGTGGAATCCAGGAGGTAGACAAGGCAAAAGGAAGTAGGAGAGATGAAAGGGGAATTGTAGGTGTATGTCCTTAGGGCTCTATTTTAGGGCAGCGCCCCTAATTGTGAGACAGGGTACCCCGCTGGCTTGTGAGACAGGGTACCCCACTGGCCGCAATTCCGCCGGCAACGATCTGTGGATGTAGGGTTTAATCTGAGTAAATATGGATGATTTTGCAATAGCATAGATGTCCACTCTATATCTAGCGACTCACCCATGTCCACCTCCCATCGTAACGTATGAGGGTCTGTAGACGGTAAATTATGCTGCATCAACAGTGCGTAAAAGGTGGAGATGAGGCTTCTGTATGAATATCTGTGGAGAGGGGCAGTAGGGCTGTGCGCTGGTTGTTGTATAGTTGACTTAATTTGAGATGCCGATAGAAAGAGGAGGATGGAAGGCGGAGGTGATCACAGAGCTCAGGGAACTCTGAAAAGGGCCCAAAGGGACTATATCTAGCAGAAATGTAAAGATGTGCTTTGTCCAGTCAGCGAAGGCCTTTGGGTTGATATCGGGTAGAAAAGCAGGTTTGTGACGCAAAGAGATCTTTTGTTTCCAGTTGTCCACTACCCGGGAAGGCACGGACACAATATTTCCACACTGAAGGGAAAACTGGGCCGTGGGAGGGAGATGGTGTATCGGGGGAAGATATATGTAAGAGGACTGCCTCCACATCAACCCACAACCTAGTGATAGGCTTAGCATGACCCAAAAATAGCTTGGGTAAGATGGGCAGAAAAATATTGTGGAGACAGGGAAGGCCCAGGCTGCTGTTCTTAGTGACGACAGAGGAACTTCTGACAGATCCTCCGACGTCTTCCTGACCATATAAATCGGGAAACTCTGGACTGGATATCCTTGAGAATGATGGAAGGTACCCGGACTGGCAACCTCTGGAACAAATAAAACGTTCTAGGGAGTAGATTCATTTTCACAGCAGCAACTCTACCAACACAGTAGTTTGTTGGCATAAATTAAATTGATGGCTTTCCTAGTGTTATGTGCAGCCTGGCGTTTCAGGATGAAACCAACCTGGTTTGGATGGACCAATGATATTACCTTTTAGCTTAAGCTCCTCAGCAATTATTTCCATGTTGGGATTTGAATAGTCTGTTGGATCCAAAAGAATGCGTAATCGAATAGTTTCAATAAAGGACTCTGCCTCTAAGACAACTGGCTAAGAGAGTCTGCTCTATCCCCCTCTCGTAATACCTCTGACGGAGTCACTGCAAGATGTTAGCTGCCTTGGATGATACGATTTGTTGGAGCTGGCCTCTGAAGGCGAGGATTTTTAGGTATATTTTACGTTTTTGATGACGTTTGTGTTTCCCTGTGAAAGTGGCTATAGACCTAGATCAAGGATATGTTTTGCTCGGGATTTTTTCATACCAGAGGGTATGCATATGAGGAGACCGCATATAGTTGCCTAATGGGCCTTCCACACAATTGTATGTGGGATATCTGGAGAATTAAACTCATGATCGCCTGTGAGATTCTTTTTTTTTTTTTTTTTTTATCCTGGTTTTTAATAAGTAGACTGTCATTGAGGTGCCAAGTAGAGCGATGGGGGTGGCAATTGCACCTATGTGTAGTGAGAGTACGTCTGGCCAAGGATATAGACATAACATCAGAGATGAGTTGCCGATCTACTAATTAGTACTATATCAATGCAGGAGTAAGTGGTGTGTGGGGCGAACTACTGAATACTGTTGTTCATCTGGCATGCGTAGTAGGATTCTCTCAAAGTGCCATCTGGTGGTAGAAAAATATATTGCTGTCAATTTTAGTATTGCAAACGTACTTAATCTGACGCTGTAAATAGACGCGTCGCATGAAGAACATTACACCACGTTACAAGGCAATGTGAGCCTACCACAATCCACAATTATTTAGTTTGTTTTTTTGTTTACGGTGAACAGCTCCTGTACTGAAAGTCATGTTTCAGTGTAATGTTCTTGTACAATATAGTAGCATTATTTTTTTTTTCTTCCTTGTGAAATGTCCACTTGTAAAAGTAACTTTCAGTGTTAAAAGAAGGACTTGGTAATATTTCTGCAATCCCAGCATCCCTGACTTTGTTCGTGTTCAGGATAGCTACGGTCTATCGACTTATGTTGTCCTTGTTTATTAAATAGGTAAGCAATGAACTTTAGTAGTTGGCAGAAATCTGTGTTATGAGCAAAGCTATCCCCAGTTGGCATTCTGAAGCAAGTAACGTTTTCCAGGTGCAGTGATTGAACCATGAACATCAGATAGGAAGACCTTGATAACGCTTATGTGGTGTGACTCAGTACAGTGCTGCCAACAAGGACAGACTGGCACACCCCACCAACTGGCAGAGGCTCTGAATAGAGACTTCATTCCTTTGTGGTTATTGATTGAGTGGCTCCGGAGGGTATGTAACCTCACAGCCTCTGAGTGTTGCGTTCATCCTGACTGTTCATGCCTGTACAGGAAGTATACTCGCTGCCTACAAGCAGGCTGCTATTCTGTAGGCTGAAGCATTATATATCAGAATGCAGCCTATCAATTCACTCAGGACTAGTGAGATCACAATGTGCTCATACCTCAATGATGTCACCAGTTCCTAGTAAATTGATTGGCTGTATTTTCATGAATATTTGTCCAGACCACAGAATGGCTGCTAGCACTGCTTGTGGGCATCAGGGAAAACTTACAGATTGTATCTGGTTTGGCTGTTTCATCACTGTTTCTGCACATTAAACATTATCCGCTTCATGTATTTTACAGGTTCCTTCAAGTGGTCGGATAGATGCATCACACAATCCCTCTCAGTCACTCCATAACTCCAACCTCAGCAGCCAGTCACCACAGCAGCTTCATCATCGGAATCAACAAAGGCAAACGTTGGCTCAACCTGGGGGTGACCTGGCATTTAACCACCCAGGGGCAATGCCAGCTGCTGGCGATGTGACCGAGCCCTCACTTGATGTAAGACCTTTTTCTGTTTTCGTTATATTCTGTGTATATTTCCACCTTAGTTGTCTTATATTTGTTTGCCTTGTCCTGTTGCCCTTCATTTTGTTGTACTTTCTAATTATTTTTGTCTCTGCCTCTGTATTCTAGCTTCTCCCTGAGCTCACAAATCCAGATGAGCTGCTCTCATACCTCGGACCCCCGGACCTTCCAAGCAGCGGCAATGATGACCTTTTGTCCCTTTTCGAGAATAACTGATGCTCCTTCCAAGTTATATAATTTTCTTCTTTTTTTTTTTTTTTCCCATACCCAACTTTTAAACAAAGTGGAGGATAGGAGGACGCCGAGCACAAGACCCGATCTGGATATGGCCCGATTCACCTCTATAGATGGATACAGACTGCTTCAGATCATTGCACTATTTTAATCCTGCAGTGCTGCTCCATAAGCTTTGGAGGGGGTGTCTCCGTAGACGATTTCCCATATCGCATCTCGTTTGTCCAATATACATAGTAGACTACTCTTAAAGGGAGATCTGCCGATTTCATCACTTTAAGAAACCAGCAACGTTTCTCCCGTTCATACCTCCTCTGCCGACGAAGGCGCCCGGTGTGGTTTCACACCCTCTGCTGACTAGATCCTCCTTTTAAAAAAATAAATAAAATAAAAAAAAATGCCACTAAGTACCAGCTTGTGAAATAAAACATGAGTGGTTGCAGGGTTGTTATGCCCACTTTTATTATTCGGGGACCTCAGTCAGAGATACAAGGAAGCTAAGAGCACAAAGCAGGCGTGTGTCAGTCTACACACTTTTTTTTTGTTTTTGTTTTTTTTCTTTTTTTTGTAATGTAAAAATACATATATTGTGTGTTTATAAATGTATATTATTGCTGGTCCATTATTCATAACTCATTCCTTTTGTGGGGTGGGAGGGTGGTTTGGTTAAAATGGATACTGCAGGATTCTTGGGCAATGGCTGATTTGTATTTCCCACAATCTCTGCCAGTGTCTGAGGTAACTTTGCAACATATGGCTATAATACAGAGGTTCTTCTCTGTAGTTGTGTCCTTGTCGCTGTATGTTTTGTTTTGTTTTCCAATATAAAAGCTTCAATACCCCAGGCAGCATCACCCTACTGTAAATGCAATAAAACAGGGGCTTGCAGCCTTGAAATACCTGCATTAGTCGCTCTGCAGCAGAGTGGGAATCTGTATGCAGTATATTAATATATATTTATATATATATATAAATGTGTTTTGTGTGATTTCACATAACAGAGGGTAGGATGCAGCATGTAAACTGATTATCTTAAGTTCAAATGTTACCTACACACAGGCGGTAGCCATTTTGCTATAATTTCACTAAGAACTAGTGACATTATTAAGGCATGAGGTACAAAGTGCTGCCACCTTCATTGACAGCTCTGGTGCCTATTGAGGGATATAGCGCTGAGGCCTCCTTTGATTTTACTGGTTCCTAGTGAATTGATTGGCCGTATCCTCATGCATATATTGGTTCAACACACAAAATGGCCGCCACCACTGAGTGGTAGGAGACAGGTGCACTTTATGTCATGGAAGGGCAGTGACCTTATTTAACTCCCAGGTTTTTATTCTTTTATTTTATTTTTATCTGGTGTACAATATATTCAATGCTGTAAAGACACACACCAATCGGTCATAGTTGTTTTTATTTATTTTTTTATTTCATTACCCAGTTTTAAAAGAAGAAAAAAAAAAAAAAGTCCTGCAAAAAGCGTTCTCTTTTTTTAAATAAGCCATGAAGGAGTTTGAGTGAGGCGTGGCAGCAGTTGTAATGTGAAGTCCCAACCCTTGCTCCTCAACCCAAGTACAAATACATTGCAAGCCAAATATAATTTAACTCTTTCCAGACACAAGCAAACAGGCCAGGGATATCAGGCTGGTGAGGGTGGGGTTAAGTGTCGGGTTTCTATTTACATATCTAGGGTTTGTGCTATGTGCTGGAAAAATGTGCGTTTTGCAGAAATAAAAATATATATATTGAAATTGTTTCCATTTATGGGTGGTTTTTCTTACATAGTAGAAAGTTGATTATTGCTATTGATCTAGTGACCATTCCCTCTAGCCTAGACTTGGAGTTGTGTGGAACTGGAGAGCGATGCAGCTTCTAATGTCTTAAATGATTAGTGAGTTTTAAGGTTATTTAAGTATTCAGCTGGCAGTAAGCAACGGGCAGTAAAATGCAGCCCCCACCCTGACAACACAATAACAAATAATCCTCACATGAATGTAAGATTTTTCAGGGCTGCAAAACACTTATGTACAACTCCAGAGCCTCCTCCTTCTGCTGCTGTTATCACTGGGCAAAATTTGATATAGGATAGTGTGTCTGTAAAATTGTTAGCTGTCTGTCAGACACATTTTAAATTTGTCAGTAACAAAAATAAAAATAGGTTCACGTGTTGTCAACCTTGGTATGTTATAATAGGCACTGTAGAATCCTTGGGCAGCAGTTATAATGCCCACAATCTCTGCCCATGTCGATGGTAACTTTGCAACATCATCCCTACACTAATGTGTCCTTGTCGCTGTATGTTTTGGGGGTTTTTTTGTTTTTGGTTTTTTTAAGCTTCAATATTCCCAGGCAGCACTGTTGCATAGATGGTGTTTTACATGTGTTCAGGCTACAACTCTGTGCATTAAATCATGATCACTTAGGGGAGATTCAATTCAACATGATGTGCCTCCGGAACAGTCTGCAAAGACATTTCTGATGCAAGAAATCCTGCTCATTTTTTCTTGTACCGTATACAAGTGCTGAGAATCCTTACCGTAATAGCCGTTAATATACGCTGATGGGCATTGCAGTGCTGTCTGGTGGTACATTTTCATATGTTGTAGGGTGAACATGTATACACCGATTAGTCACAACATTACAACTCCCGACAAGTGAAGTGAATAACATTGATTATCTTGTTATGTTGGCACCTGTCAAGGGTTGGGATATACAAGGCAGTAAGTAAACAGTCAGTTCTTGAAGTTGATGTGTTGGTAGCAGGGAAAATGGGCAAGCATAAGGATCTGAGCGACTTTGACAATGGCTAAATTGTGACTACTAGATGACTGCACAAGACCTGCCGTTTTGGAGATACTCTGACCCAGTGTTCCTGGCATGCAGTGATTAGTACCTACTAAAAGTGGTCCAAGGAAGGACAGCTGGTGAACTGGTGACGGGGTCATTGGCACCTAAAGCTACGGATGTGTGGGGAGTGAAGGCTAGCCCATCTAGCCCATCTAGCCCAATCCTACAGAAGAGCTACTGTAGCACAAATTGCTGAAAAAGTTAGTTCTGGCTATGTAAGGTGTCAGAACACACATGGCATCTCTGCTTGTTGTGTTTGGAGCTGCATACTTGCAGGCTGGTCAGAGTTCCCATGCTGACTCCTGTCCACTACAGAAAGTGCCTACAATGGACACAAGCCCCAGAACTGGAACATGAATCAGTGGAAGAAGGTGGCCTGATCTGATGAATCGCGTTTTATTTTACATCGTGTGGATGGCTGGATGCCTGTGTCGTTAACTGGAGAAGAAATGGCACTAGCATGCACTATGGGAAGAAGGCAAGTAGGTGCCAGAGGCAGTGTGATGCTTTGACCAATGTACTGGCATTCACGTGGATGTTACTTTGACACCTACCACCTACCTAAACATTGTTGCAGACCTAGTATACTCATCTTTTCAATGGTATAACCTGCTGGTAATGGCCTTTTTTTTAGCAGGATAATGCAACGTGCCACACTTCAAAAATTGTTTAGGAATGGTCTGAGGAACATGGCAAAAAGTTCAAGTTGTGGGCTGTAGCTGTGCATTTGAACCCATGGTTTTCCTGCAGCAGTTCTATAGAAGCTTTTGCATACCTACTTCATGCTGAAAGAGCAACCTGCTTCCTTCTCTAGCCATCTCTCGGCCTATGCCTTTCTGTTCTCATCACAGCATGATACTCTCCCTGTCATATGCAACTCTGGCCTCGCTAACACAATTTGAACAATAAGAGAGAGTTCCTGCACTCATCTGAAACATTCTGTACGGCAGTGAACGTTGTGATGATCTGATTGGCCATGAGTTGTAGTATCACCACCTGCTTTAAATCTGAAGATGTCCTGTCTGAGAAGGAATTATCTTGTTGGAAAGGGACATAAAAAAAAGTGCTACTTATTCAAAAGCTATGGGTTTTTCCTGTTTATAAACAGCGTGCAACATGACAACACTCATGGAAAGTGCTGTGGCCGTACCAGGGAGCACTCAAGTGGAGATGCTGCCTATGGTAATGTTAAATATGATTTTTTGTTAAGGCCTCATAAGGCCTTTGTTCAGCCATTTTATTGTAACTTGTATAGAAATATTATTTGCTAGAAGAGATTATTCATTTTTCTGTTAACTTGCAGTTTTGCAATATGTGAGCCTATGGCCTTGAAGTTGAACTAATAGGGAACACCTGAAGAATGTAACCAGTTATGAAAACAATAATGAGCTTCATATCCAGCTGGTAGTATGGGAACTGTATCCATGGTGTTGCACATAGCATATCTCCAACTCCCCTTGAGATAAGAAATAATAGGCTCATCTGTCCTTAGAAGGGGGAGAAAAGTAAACACCTCAAGAATACGTGAGAAAGTTAATCAGTAGCGCTTCTCATAAACTAGTGGTATAAACTATTGTATGCATATGACGTAGGATTCATTTATTCAGTAGCCTATAAAAACCTGTATCTTTGTATCAATAAACTAGAGAATATTCCTTGCATACAGAACTTGGTCTGTGTCAATTCTCTCCAGCTGATTGAAGCGCTTCCAGATATACTTGACACCACAGGCTGACTTGGGTCAGAATTTTAGATTTTACAACTTGGAGGTCGCCACAGAGATTCGCTGTCCAGCAGGCTACAAGACAGACAACGGAGGTTTCCCAGCACATTGAACCCCAACATCCGCGGTCAGTAGATTTCTACTCGTTGGTCTTCCTAGTCTGGGTCACCTCATGTCTGTCTGAGGCACCTGACACGCGAATTTGTGAGTCTCAAGTATCATCTGATTAATATAATACAGTATTAACCCAATTTGTTTACTGTAATTGTATTGTTGATTAGATTTTTGAAAGATGATTGAATTTTGAGTGCATGTGTTTGTACCTATGTATGATGTATAAAGCATAAAAGTCACATAAGACATTGATCAAAGAAGCATGTAATGGAATAGAGGGATTTAGAGAGTTATTGTTTTGAACATTGAGTGAACATTTTAGACACCATCCCCAGAGGTATATCAAAGAAGGGGGATTCTGTAATCTGCCCAAATTGTGTAAGAGAGATTTCCAAAAGACCTTCGTCCCAGATACTGTCAAAGAAGCTATTTAGCACGGACATCCAGTACAAGGAGTCCACAGAATGGGACGTCCAGTGCAAGGACAACCCACAGAAACTAGATAAGAGTCCCGATTTGGACTCAACAGAATACTGTCAATACGAGTAATATAGATAGTAAACAAATGACAGCAGCTCCCTCATAGATATGATGCACAAAGACTAAAGGAAATGGGGGAGTAGAAGGTCTGCAGGGAATTTTTCAAGAAAGCGGGGATAGCCAAAGATATGTGTGGATGGAGAAACAAAGGTGTTGCAAGTGGTAATGTGACAAGAACAAAGGGGTATTGAGATCAAACCCCAAGAGATTGTTTGAGGTGGCACAGGAAAGTTAAGAGATCTGAAAAGTCGAAATATATGTGGATATGCTAAATGCATCGGAAGCTGAATAATGAATCAAGTAGGTTGTATATTATAAATGTATGTTTGATCCTGTGCAGCTGAATAAGTGAAATGTGCCCCTCCCTTATTCTGTGTAAATGATTTCAGTGTGTTGAGATAAGAAGCACACTGTTTTTTGTTTTTTGACAATGTATGTAAAATTAAAAAAATGTGTCCGGAGTGCTGATTGATGATAACATGTTGAAGCTAACTTGTATTTAGTGTAATGCTGGGACTTGTAGTTCCACAGCAGTAGGCTGGAAGATGTCAGTTAAGTTTTCTTTCTCTGTATGTGAGTTTTGTCTCCGTCTTACTGCGTGTGAGAGAGATCCGTGATAATTCACATTGTTTGTTCTCTGTCTTAGTGCTCTATAAGGGAGATGTTTGATTTACTTTAAATCACAATGTTTGTCTGTCTTGTCCGTTTTTTACAAGAGACATGTTTCAAGGTTGAACAAGTTGTACATTCATTGCTTAATGATAAGCTTTTAAAAAGATACAAAAGAAGTTTTAAAATGTTTGGTCCGATTGCACGGACAAGATTGTAAATAATGTACATTATCACTATAAGAACTAGTGTCAGAACAAAGCTGGCTGGGATCCAACAAGCCGTTTCTGTATTTGAACAAAATAATTTTGTTTCTGAAGTTCAGAAATATAGCTTTCTCTTTAATGAAGTTGAGAATTGTGGGAGTGAGCTTACATGCTGTTTTTATCTGTGTTAAAATGGCGCTGATGAATGTTCTCAGAAATCAGGAGGGTTTGTTATGCCTTTAAAGAAATGTTACGAGATAAAATGTCGTCTGTGAGCGAGACTTAAGTGAATATATTTTTACTTTGAACACGAAAATCACAGAATCTAGAAATATGTGTGAATATTTGGTCACGGGAGAGAGATTTTGTTGAGAAAATGTTGAATGATTTACAGACACAATGTATTGTGTCCAACGAGAGTACTCTGATTTATGAGACAGTGCTGCTTTTAAAATGGTTGAATACTTGGAACCAAGATTCCAGATTGAATGTTTCTAAACCCGGAAATTTAATTAGTGTCATTTAAAAGGGCTGTACTAAGAGATGATAAGAAAGGAGTGGCTTTGAACACTCGCCCAGGTCTCGTCACTTTGACATTCTCTATTTGTGAAATTAGGGACTGCCCCTTTGAGGAAATCAAGGCATGGAACGCATAGCGTCACAGTTAAGCTTTTAGCAGCTGTTCACTGGTTACCTGATAACAGTATACACGCATGTTACAGTTACAGTAATTCCTAGTAAATAAATGTTAATCTCTATGCAAAAGTTTTTTTATTCACAGGTCTCCAGCTGCAAAGACCCATTAGGCAATCCAGATTGCATTGATTTAACTTCCAATGCACCATCTTTGCACCACAACAAATATAAGTATAAACTAATGAAGGATTTAAATAACGTAAACTCTTCTGAGTAATGATTACCTTGTTTTGGAAGAGATATTAGAGTTTATGTGCTATTCACATAGCAAATGCATGAACTAGGTGGTTTTTCTGTATGTGCAGAAAACAAAAGGTTTTTATTTGTATCCTCATTACAGTTTTGAGTAAATCAGTGTTTGTAAAGACATTTACTGCCCTTATTTACTGTGCTATAATTGTCATATACTGTAAATAATTCTTTTTATTGTGGGTATGGTAATGCATTGATGGGAATTCTATATTTTTACAGAAATGAAAAAGATTTAAGACTTTAAGAGCAATTGTATGTGCTCCTGCATTAGCACTTCTGGATCATAGCAAGCCATTTATACTCTCCTCTGAGCAGAACCAAATGTTTAACCAATTTTAAGCTGAAATAACTTCAGCGCCAGCACTGGCTTTGCCAGATTATGACAAGCCTTTCACATTATTTTGTTATGAAGTCAGTGCACATGTACAAGGAGTACTGACACAAATACATGGTCGCAAGCTAAGGTCACTTGCATACTACTCTGCTTTAGTGCTTGAAAAGAGTATAGATATTGTGCTAGGACACCCAGTTACCTTAACGGTATCGTACGTTGTGACAGAAACCAAGCACAAGCAAAACATTTGTTACCGGCCAGATTTACTAAGTATGAAGATATACAGCACAAAGGACATTCCCTCCTATTGTGAAATGAGTGACATATAACACTTGCCGAGCGCACTGTGTATTTTCTTCCTCCCTTTCCTTTTTTTATTAGAAGAAAAAAAAAAAAAAAGGAAGCACAAGAGGCCCCAGAGCCTCTCATGTTCACAGATATATGTTAAGACCTTTAGACAAGGGGAATCTGAGTAAACTGTATTTTAAGTTTTTTAAAGGTCCAAGGGAGACCAGAGAGGGGAGTTCATTGATATTAGCAGGAGGAATATAGATTGCACGTTATTTTCCTTTGCTGTGCGCTGTAGATGTGTACTAGACTAGAAAGGAAAGCCAAGTTTGGAAGAACCAGACTCAGGCCCATAGTAATGTATAGATCATTATACATAATTAGAAAATTCTAATATGAAAGTTTAACCCAACCAAATAAAGAAAAGAGCAACCCATGACTACAGGGGTTTACACCCAATGCAGGAATGTGTTTGTGAGTATTGTGGCCCAACACATTATTATATACACTAATAGAACTGATGATGTGGCTTATTAACAGGTTATTTAAGCTAAGTGTTTCTCTTCCAGAAGAATTAAAGTTACCACATCTGCCTTAACCGTTGTACTGTACACTCCATCTAATGAGTGTAAACTTTGTGGAACTCAGAAACCAAGAACCTTGTCCTTGGATTCCACATGCTCCTTACTGAAGCCTATCCTAATGAAGTAGCACTGCTTACTCCCAGTAACGTTACACTTAAGCAGTGCACAATGTTGAATCCTGCTGCCTTATTGCAGCAAGTTTCAAAAGATGGGAGAAGTACCTGTATATATTGGGGTTACCCTAGGGATTTGGGGGAATTCCATTCCAGCTTGAACAGAAAGAAAGGAAAAAAAAAAAATGCAAACAAAATTTTTCTGAACATGATTGCATAGAACTAATGAAACAAGAATCTCTGGTTTTATCTCACATTAAAGATAAACCATTACCAGATGCAGACATCACTCTTTTTGTAGATGGTTCACACTATCACATAGATCCTGTCCCGTATACAGGGTGTGCTGTAACCACACACACAGAAATAGTGATTCAACAGACTCTACCGAGTCACATGTCAGCACAAGAAGCTGAACTAAAGGCCCTGACACTTGCATGCATATATGCAAAAGGACAAAGAGTAAATATTTACACTGATTCAAGTTATGCATTTGTAATTGCGCATGATTATGGCCCTGTATGGAAAAGTAGGGACCTTATGGGTTCAGCAAGCAAACCAGTCAATATGATGAACATACCAGGGCATTGTTCACTGCATTCCAGCTGTCCTCCAAACAGTGATGAAGATGAAGACACACACAGAGATACTACCCCCGAAGCTAAGTGAAATAGACCAGGCCGCACGAGAAGCCGCCATAGCCCCAGTACCCCAAGGGGAGTCTATTTACATGGTGACCCCCTGACCCCTGTTTGACCAGAGCACACTCCAACTTATGGAAAGACAAGCAACAGAAAATAAGAAAAAGACTTGGGCAATACATGGAGCACTAGAAGTGCAAGGAGTGGTGTAAAGGTCAGCGTTTGTGTCTGCCAAAAGTAGTTTATCCCATTATGGCCAATATAGCACACGAGAAAGTGCATCTGGGAAAAGATGCTATGGTTGTACTCACTAGCAGCTTATGGATAGTACCAGGGTTCGCCCAAGCAGCACAGTCGTTAGTGGCAGAATGCCTAGTCTGTGCACAAAGTAACCCGAGTAAGTCTGTCCTATGGAAAAGCACACCCCAGACATAATATCCCTATAAGAGGATACAGATAGACTTTATAACTTCCCAAATGCTCGGGCTTTGAGAATGTGCTTGTCTGTGTCAACTTCTTTAGTCACTGGCTGGAGACATGGCTGTATAGAAAAGCAAATGCTAAAGCATTAGCCAAGAAAATTGCGAATGAGGTAATCTGATGATATGGTGTACCAGAGGTCATTGTAAGTGACAGAGGTATACACTTTACGGGGCAAGGATTCCAGAAACTATCACATCCCCTACAGATCCCAAAGTTCAGGATGTATGGAGCGCCTTAATGGTACACTGAAATTGAAAATGCAGAAAATAATGGCTGAAACAGGTCTGCCATGGATCTCATGTTTACCTGCACTCAGTAAAAAATACTGCTAGGAAAGACACAGGTTTAACACCATATGAGATATTGTTTGGCACAGCAAACAGAACAGGCTGTTATTTTCCATAGCAACTACACCATGTATATAGTGATTTGTTGAATTATGTTGCCTTAAAACAACTAACTGAAATACATGGTCAAATATTCTCCTCCATTGCAAACCCTAATTTTGATACAGGTACCCATAAACTGCACCCTGGGGGGCTGGGTGGTCGTGAGAAAGCACATCAGGAGAAGTCTTGAACCCAGATACAAGGGTCCTTATCAAGTCCTGTTGACGACTCCCATGGCAGTGAAAGTACAGGAAAGAGACACCTGGATTCACGCATAACACTGCAAAGTCTTCAAATCAGGGGAGTCTTGTTCTGATGAATAGAAATGACTGTCTCATTGTATTGATATGTCTTGCCAGAATAATTGTGACTGAAGTAGGGATTAAGGCCTTCCTAACCCAGTATGAAACAGACAGTTAAGTGACATATTGCCTATGCCACTGTGAGAAACATATGGGAAGGAGTGCTCAACAATTTGCACTCATAGTAGAGTAAACTCTGAAAATGTCTTTGTGCAGATGCATAACCTCATTGGTAAAGTTGTCAGTAATGATTCATGTTGGATATTGGAAATATTGGCATTAGTAGCAAATGGTTTAGCAATCCTGTTGATCGTATAGGTGATAATGAAACTAAATATATGGCTGATTAAGAAGTTACTGACACTTGATTGTTGTCTCTCCAAAAAGGGAACCACTGAAAATCCCGAACCTCTGATGATCACAGAAATTACTTCTGAAACCTGACCAGACTATGAGTGTCATGAATTATTTGGACTAGCAAAGCCAAAGAACTGCAGAGTTTGCAACAAGAAACTACTAAAGATTGAACAAAGGACATGCAAGGCCTGCAGAACTACTATAGACTCATTAACTATCTTTTAAGAAACCATCTTCTAAGAAACCATCTTTTCTAGACATGGACATTTGCCAAAATGCATCTCCTCATAAATCAAGTTAGGACAGGGAGGATCACAGGCTTATTAGTGGGGGATGAGTTGACAGATTCCTAAGGGGACCAACTCTATGCATGTGGCCTCCTACATGTGTATAAGTACCTGCTTATTAAGAATGTGGTTCTATAGATAGGATTAGGTAGGTAGGAGGAGAAAGGGTCGAAAATTGAATAAAAGATGGGAAATGTTAAATATGATTTTTTGTTAAGGCCTCATAAGGCCTTTGTTCAGCCATTTTATTGTAACTTGTATAGAAATATTATTTGCTAGAAGAGATTATTCATTTTTCTGTTAACTTGCAGTTTTGCAATATGTGAGCCTATGGCCTTGAAGTTGAACTAATAGGGAACACCTGAAGAATGTAACCAGTTATGAAAACAATAATGAGCTTCATATCCAGCTGGTAGTATGGGAACTGTATCCATGGTGTTGCACATAGCATATCTCCAACTCCCCTTGAGATAAGAAATAATAGGCTCATCTGTCCTTAGAAGGGGGAGAAAAGTAAACACCTCAAGAATACGTGAGAAAGTTAATCAGTAGCGCTTCTCATAAACTAGTGGTATAAACTATTGTATGCATATGACGTAGGATTCATTTATTCAGTAGCCTATAAAAACCTGTATCTTTGTATCAATAAACTAGAGAATATTCCTTGCATACAGAACTTGGTCTGTGTCAATTCTCTCCAGCTGATTGAAGCGCTTCCAGATATACTTGACACCACAGGCTGACTTGGGTCAGAATTTTAGATTTTACAGTAACCAATCAGATCCTAGCTGTCCATTTGTAGAATGTACTAAATAACTAGAATCTGGTTGCTATAGGCAACATCTCCACTTTTGTAACTTGCAGCTTGATAAATTTACCCCAAGAACTTTTTAAGGGACTACTGAAAATATCTAAAATGTTTGCCTCTAATATAGAGGTTCGGATTCCATTTTCATATATGTAAGAATGGCAGAAGCTGATCAGAACACATCCTTTGATGGCCTCTCCACCTGCATTGGCTGCTCAGAAAATACATTTGAGAAATCTCTCATGGTCTGTCAATGTATAGGATATTTGTGTTGGAGGTCTAGTTCTGATATAATATATTTCTCTTTCCTACCACTGGGGGGCACTACGAGACATTGGGGTATAGTAGTGGGTGTGGGAGTTCAGGCACTAAAAAACGTCTATGATTTTCACTCCCCTCTACTATACCCCTCCTCTCCTGTGGATACCTTAGTTTTCAGTTTGTTTGGTTTATTTTTTTTTTGTGCCTTAGGAGTTAGGCCATTGGGGCCTTGGGGTTTAGTGTACATTTTGTCACGTTTTTTTTATTTTAATTTTTATTTAGCGTGCGGCCCGGCGGCTTCCTTCACTCTGGGTCCCCGCGGAAGGTAAGCAGCGGCTGATGCCCTGGTCTTCCTTGCACCTCTTGCCGGCAGTTCAATCCCCTAGACACGAGCTGTTAGGTGGGTTTTTTTTTTATTCCTTTTTAATAATGCCATTAGGGCTATAGGAGGTATATCAAGTGGGGCACAATTTATTTAGGTTGCGCGGGGAATATGTAAGGATCCATCTCTCCCCGCCGGCGGGCTTGCCCCCTCTTCTTCTTTCCTCCCCCAAGGCAATGAGCAGCGGGGCTTCAGCGCGCTCCACTCTAGTATAGAGAGCGGCGCAGCCACGAAGAGAGGATAGCAGAAATGCTGCCTGGGCATTTAATACAGCATGTGTGCGGTAGTCTCCGACAGACATACACATGTATGTGCTGATCGGAATTCCATAAAGGAGCAGACATTTTTGAAGGAGCGGATCTGGAGGAGGAACTTCCTTCCCCCCCCCCCCCCCCCCATGTTCAAGTTCCTGCAGAGCGGATGCGCCATTTTAAGCACACATCGTGTAGCTGCATGCGGTTTTTTTCCCCTCTCCTCTACCTTGCCTTCTCCAGTGATTGGTATCGTTATTGTGTGTAAAAAAAAAAAAAAAAAAAAAAAATACTTTTTTTTTTTTTATTTGCCACTGAAGCTTATAAGCATTCACTAGCACATTGATTAACACTGCAAAGAGGCTAAATATAGTACTATTACAAGTTTGTAGCCTGGTATATAGATCTGGTATACAAATCTTGTACTGACTGGAGACTTACTGTTTAGACAAATTACATTGCTGAATTGTGTTATCAGTCGATACTGTAATACTGTTCAATTATGTCTAACAAAGGAACCTCTGACAAGGGATCCTCTGGGGTGTCTGTGATGTATTTTGCTTGTGCCAAATGTATAATAAAGCCTCGGGCTGGACAGCATGACAAGAATGCCCTTTGCACTGCATGTGAGGCCGGAGCTCAGGAGCGTCCCGCCCCGGCACAGCCCCCGGCAGCCATGGAAGAGCTGCTCTGGGTCAAATCATTTTGGCCGAGACGGCCATGGAGAGGTTTACTGAGGTGATGTTACGAGCCGCAGAGGTATAGGAACACACTGCCGCAAACACACAGGTAGCCAGCGTAGCTCACTCAGCAGAGCAGCGGGCCGCACATACAGAGGCCTTGGAGTGCAACCCTATAGAAAGTGCAGGCACATTATCCCAGGGTTCTGCAGTGCAGAGCGCCTGCTTTTGGTCTCACACAGGGCCAAGCGAGTCATACGGGATGTCAACCGGGCGCGCTCTCCAGACTCAGATCATTCCTCAGTTGAGGTAGAGGATTTAGACCTGGGTACGCAGGAGGATGACTTGCATAGCATAGTCTCTGCCTCTGCCAATAATGTAGACAGACTTATCCTAGGTATTGGACATACCTTAGGGTTTCCAGGCCCTGAACCTTCGGCTCCCTAAGGTTTCTCCATTTTTAAAAGGGCAAAATCCCAGCTGGCAAACTTTACACTGTCCCCGCAGATGGCGGAAATGGTAATGGACACCTGGATAAGACCAGGTAAACAGTTCGTGATGGCAGGCAGATTTAAGAGCCTTTATCCTCTTCCAGCAGAGGACTCCATTAAGTGGGAGGCGTCTCCTAGGGTTGACACACTGGTCGGCCGTTTGTCTTCTTCCTCAGCCATCCCTACACAAGAGCTGGTGTCCCTCAGGGATCCTACAGACAAAAAGTGTGATCATGCTCTCCATTCAGCATACATAGCTTCGGGTAGCATGATGTTCAGACCCACGATGGCTATTACTTGGGCAAATAAAGCAGTCCAGATGTGGGCGGAGCAGTTGATCTCGGCCATCCAAAACAACACCCCACATGCAGATCTTCTCTCCCTGGCTCAACATATTCAAGAGACTTCTGATTATGTGGGGCAGGCAACTATTGATGCAGTGGCAGTAAATGCAAGAATTGGAGGCCTGATTATTGCATCACGGCATTCTTTATGGTTACGTTCGTGGACCACGGACACTGAGTCAAAAAGGTCTCTGGAGGTTTTGCCTTTGCCTTTTGATGGAATCACTCTGGAGCAGAGCTTGAATAGGTAATTGAAGTAGCCACGGGGGCAAAGAGTAATGTTCTCCCCATGGGATCCCGCAAACCTCGTCAGGCTTGGTTTCGCTCCTTTCGCTACTTCTCCCGAGCCCGGAGTGGTACTCACAGGGGCCAGTCGGCTGCCGCTACAGGAGGGGGTAGCAGAGGCAGGGGTGGTTCCAGGAAGGGAGCTTCACGCCCTGGCGATAAACCCTCTGCATGACTTCCCCGCCCCCACTCAGGTATCCGGGGTGGGGGCATGTCTGCTGCGCTTCAAGCGCCAGTGGTGGATAGCCTCGGCAGACACTTGGTCGCTGGGAGTCGTGTCAAGAGGATACATCATAGACCTACACCAACCTCCCCCACCGAGGTTCTTGTCGTCTCCTGTACCCGCTTGCCCCCTCATACATCAAGCGCTTCTGAAGGCGGTAATAAAGCTTCAGGGGTCTGGCGTCATTGTTCCCGTTCCAACACAGGAAAGAGGTCGGGGGTTTTACTCCACCCTCTTCCTGGTGCCAAAACCGAACGGATCTTTTCATCCTATATTGAACCTCAAGTCCTTAAACAAACAAGTAATTGCCCAGCGGTTCAAGATGGAGTCCCTTTGGACGATCATCGCAGGCATGGAACAGGGAGAGTTCCTGGCTTCCATCGACATAAAAGAAGCGTATGTCCATGTCCCCATATGGAGTCGTCATCATTGCCTGCTTCGATTTGCGGTGGGACCGGACCATTTTCAGTTCAGGGTCCTCCCCTTTGGCCTTGCGTCAGCTTCTCGAATATTAACCAAGATCATGGCCACTATGGCGAGTATTCTAAGACAGAGGGGAATCACAATAGTCCCTTATCTAGACGATCTTCTGTTGAAGGCTCCGTCGGCAGAAATTTTAGCTCGCCATGTGCAGACCACGATGGAGCTCTTGGAAGCCCATGGGTGGATCCTAAATATTCCAAAATTCTCTCTCATCCCAGCGCATACGCTTTCTGGGGTTACTGTTCGACACGGTTTTGCAGAGAGTCTTCTTGTCTCAAGACAAGATCAACCAGAACCAGGAATCTGTTGGCTCCTCCTCATGTATCCATGCTCAGCTGCATGAAGCTGCTGGGGACTATGGTCTCTGTGTACGAGGTGGTCCGGTTTGCTTAGTTCCATTCCAGCTAGAGATCCTTCGGAAGTGATCGGGCAGATCATCCGCCTGTCGAGACCAACTCGACTTTCTCTGATGTGGTTGGCCACGCAAAATCTGGACAAGAGTCAGACCCTCCAGTCGGGCCTCTGGACCTTAGTTACCACAGACGCAAGTCTGTCAGGCTGGGTAGGGGTCACGGGATCCTTAAGTTTTCAGGGACTCTGGTCTCCCCAGGAAACTACTCTTCCGATCAATGTCTTGGAGCTCAGGGCAATTCTCAGAACCTTGATGAGAGCACAGAGGTTCCTAACAGGGAAGCCTATTCAGATCCAATCAGACAATGACACGGCCGTGGCATACATAAATCATCAGGGGGGAACTCGCAGCGCAGGGGCCATGCAGGAGACAGCCAAGATCATGTTATGGGCGGAGCACCATGTGCCTCAGATTTCGGCAATATATATCCCAGGCGTAGACAATTAGGAAGCAGATTTCCTCAGCAGGCAAAAAGTTCACCCAGGCGAATGGTCTCTTTGCAGGGATACCTTTGCACTCCTACTTCAATGCTGGGGTATGCCGGAGATCGACCTCATGGCCTCCAGGCTGAATCACCATGTTCCCCTGTACTGCGCCAAGTCCCGCGAGCCTCTGGCTCACGCATCCGAAGCCATGGTCACTTCAGTCTAGTTTATCTGTTCCCGCCATTACCCATGCTGTCGCGGGTTCTGAAGAAACTAAAAGAGCGGGTCCCCTTCATCATAATAGCCCCTCATTGGCCTCGCAGGGCATGGCTCTCAGACATTCTAAAAATGTCCTTAGAACCGCTGTTTCGTCTGCCCATGCCCCCAGACCTTCTTGTTCAGGGCCCCCTTCTTTGCCACAATTTAAATCGTCTGGCTTTGACGGCGTGGCGGTTGAATCCGTAGTCCTTGAGGCTAAGGGGTTCTCGTCACGGGTCATTAACACCATGATCAAGGCTAGGAAGTCATCTTCCTCAGCTATCTATCACAGAGTCTGGAAAACCTACATTCTCTGATGCGAGGTCTCAAGATGTCCATACTTCCAGGTTTAGCCTGTCTAGGCTGTTGGTCTTCTTGCAGGAGGGCCTGGATAAAGGACTCCGTCTAGGATCGCTTAAGGGTCAGGTGTCGGCGCTCTCTATTTATTTTCAGAGAAAACTGGCGGCTCTCAGCGAGGTCCAGACCTTTTTGCAGGGGGTTCTTCATATTCAGCCCCCATTCTCTCATCCGGTTGAGCCCTGGGACCTTAATTTGGTGCTCAGGGCAGTTTGTCATCCGCTGTTCGAACCTCTTCAAACGGCAGAATTGCACCATCTGACTTGGAAGACTGTTTTTCTCTTATCCATTTCATCGGCTAGGAGAGTGTCGGAGTTGGCAGCTCTCCTTTTCTTGTTTCACGAGGATAGGGCGGTGCTTCGCACAAAACCCTCTTTTGTCCCTAAAGTCGTCTCCAGGTTCCATTTGAATCAGGAGATCGTAGTTCCTGCCTGGTTCGCCTTCCCCCTCCACGTCATCTGATTCCTTGGAGTACGACTTACAGTTGCTGGATGTAGTCAGGGCTCTCCGGTGCTATGTAGACCGTACAGCTACAGTTCGCAAGACTAAGGATCTCTTTGTCTTGTACAATGCAAAAAAAGCGTGGCTGGCCGGCGTCTAAACAGGCTATTGTTTGGTGGATCACTTCCACCATCAGTCTGGCATATATCCGAGCATCTCGGCCAATTCCTCATTTGCTTACTCTACGAGGGTGGTTGGTGTGTCATGGGCGGCACGTCATGGAGCTTTGGCAGAACAGCTATGCAAAGCGGCAACATGGTCATCTGTTCATACTTTTGCTAAGTTCTACAGATTGCAGGCTTTCGTATCGTCGGATGCGAGCTTTGGCCGAAACGTTTTGCACACAGCCGTTCCAGAGCGTTCCCTCCCTTAGGGGCAGCTTTGATATGTCCCCAATGTCTTGCAGTGTCCCCCAGCGGTAGGAAAGAGAAAAGAGGATTTTTACTCACCACAAAATCAATTTCTCTTACTCCACTGGGGGACACTGCGCACCCTCCCTTGCTCTGTAAATAATCTGTTATGTGAATGTTTTTAAGTCTCTATTCTTTGCCCTTTAGGGCAGCTCCTTAGCGTACACTTGGTTAGTCAAAACTGAGGTATCCATAGGAGAGGAGGGGCATAGTAGAGGTGGGGAGTGAAAATCATAGAAGTTTTTTAGTGCCTGAACTCCCACACACATTACTATATCCCAATGTCTCGCAGTGTTCCCCAGTGGAGTAAGAGAAATAAATTTTACGGTGAGTAAAAATCCTCTTTTCTCATGTTTGGAGATGGGCGTTATTGATCAATACCCAGGATAAACTGGGGAAATGGTAATGTTTGTGAATGAGAAGGGAGGGGTCATTTCTGTTCATTCAAACACAATTATCTACACTGTAGATTCTACAGGATAGAAACAAGTATTGCATGGAATACTAACCTACCACAGACCTGCGTACTATGGTAAGAAAGCAAAACCTACAGGTGTAGTCAGTGCCGTAACTAGACATTTTAGTGCCCTGGGCGAGACCGCACCGGCGCCCCCCATCTAAGTGGGATTGTCAATAGTTGAGTGGGCGTGGTCAGCCTACTGTGGGGGCGTAGCTAGCGCTTTACAAGTTCTAAACCGCACTGAAACCCATCCCTCCCCATTCTTCATGGTCTGGCTTTGTAAGGATCTTTATGTAATAAGCCTCCATAGAATCAAAGTACTTTAAATGCAGCTGTCACATGCTAGCTGTATAAAAAATTAATTGTTTTTTTTTTTTTAAATAAAACTCACTAAAACAGATTAAAACATAATTGTAACAGTACCATCTGTATCACACTGCTACTTCATTCCACTGTGCCCTCCATCACAGTTTCTCCTTTATCACACCGTGCCATGGAGCCATCTTTATCACATTGTGCCCCCTTATCACCATCACACGAAATTATTATATATAGATATATATATATATATATATATATATATATATATATATACACACACACCCACACACACCCACACCCCCCCCCCTCTGCCTCCCAGTGACCGCCATACAATACAGAGAGCATTCCTGTGATGGAGAGGGTGCAGAGGTTACAGCTGTTTTTCGGGGGTCCAGGAGTCAGAAGGAAAGGAAACATATCTGGCTAGAAACAGAGGGAACTGATATGCAGGGCAAGGAAAGGTCAATGATGGGGGCTCTGTACTGTACCGAGAGTTGGGAGGGGCACTGGAGTCATAGTTATCCATACTTGCCAACTCTCCCGGAATGTCCGGGAGACTCCAGAAATTCGGTTCAGGCTCCCGGGCTCGTTGGCATTTCTCCCGCATCCTGGATTTCACCGAGAATCGCGTCAAATGACGCGATTCTCGGTGATTGACGCCATTTTGGAGGGCGGGAGGGGGCCCCCGCGGCGTAAATTACATTTTGCGGGGGCGGGACCAAAATGACACGTTTGGCCTCGCCCCCTCCCGCCTTTCAGTCACGCCCCCTCTCCCGGAAACTTGTTTCCGAGAGTTGGCAAGTATGTAGTTATCAGGAGCAGAGGTGAGAGTGTTGGTGGAAACGCGGGGATGCTGGGAGGGGCAGTCCTGGAAGCAGAGAGCTGCTAACACACAGCATGTGATATAACAGACCATTGCTTAGGGAGAGAACAACTAATGGAGCTGACAGATCCCCCTCCCCCTCCCTTACTTAAGGTCTGTTCTCAGCTCCCTGCAGTGTTGGCTCTTCTGCACTGACAGCATGGTGACATCATCAGTGATGCTGCAGTGACAGGGAGCCGGCGTTTTTTTTCATAGTCCTTTCATGGACCAGCCACCACACTAGCCCCTCCCCCCACTTGCGGCACCCCCCTCCCCCTCCCCCGACTCGCGGCACACCCCCTGGGGCGACGGCAGCGCCCGCACCACCCTAGTTACGGCTCTGGGTGTAGTACAACAGAAAAATAGATATATTTACTGTGTCTCCCAACTGACCCGATTTAAGGGTTACCCACTGTCGTAGGCAAGGGTCCAGACTTTTGGGAATAATGGGTGGTGAGCAGGTGCCACACGCAACAAGCAGGGATCATTTAATGGGAGGAGGGTTTGGTGTGGTCTTCCTCTTCAGTAGAGCTAGGCATGCCCATGGGCGGCATAGTACGCCACCAATGTCTCTCCCTTCAGCAGCCCATGCATGTTGGCCTGATTTTGCACCTGGACCAATGCTGAGAGGTATGTATTTAGTTATACCGTAGTGTCTCATAGCATGTGTTATGTTGCAAATAAGGACACTACAAAACATGCACAGTATAGCAAACAAAGTAAATACTGCATACAGTCCCAATGCCCACTATGCACAGTTCAAAATAATATCCCTGCCTGATACGCAGCCTCATGCCATCATAAAGTGATATTAATACACCCACCATGCTTTAAGATAATCAGTAAGGTGATCCATGCCAATCAACATTCTTCTTAAGATCTGCTTTTTAAACCTTGTTCTTTCCAACTTGCTGCTGCGAGGAAGAGGGGTCCCATAGTTGGCTACCTTGGGCGGGGTCACTGGGCCACATGCATTTATTAATAGCCTGCTATTAATAGTCGAGTCTTGCCTCCTAGGATAAAATTTGCCAGCCCTCCCCTGCTGCTGACTATATAAATGCTTCAGGCTGTATGCCGCAACTAAGACATAACCTCTCCATAAAGTTTTACTTTTAAAAAAAATAAAAAAATACAGCGATAAAATGTGCATCTTCTACGTCGCCTATATCCAGTATGCTGCAGCACATACACTCAGTCATCCCCCATTCTTAGTAACAATGCTATGGTTAAATCCTTTCTTTGCTTATAGTGAAGATTGTAATTTAACACATACTAGCAATGACAAAGAATCCCATGGTGCCTCCAAGCCCATATAGGGCCATGAGACAGAGAGAGCTTTCCTTTGATGTTTACTTGTACTTGCCAGATCTATGTAAAGAATCCAGCCACTGTCAGCCCTCCAGTTCTTATTGGTCTCACAATCCCATTGTCCTGCTAAGGATGCGCCCTGAAATCCGGGTTAGAATTATCGTAATAACGGTAATAATTTTAACGCTGTGTAACTTTTGCGAGTAACGTGGCTAATTGAATATGCCCCAATGACTCATATCCCACTTTGCATCCTGACCTGCTGGCCTGCGTGTACCTACCTTACAGATATAGTATACCTCAAAACCTAATCTAGATTGCTAGTGTAACGCATTATATAATCTGAAAAACAAATGTGTCAATAAATCCTCAATGTGGTGTTAAAATAAATAAATAAATAAATAAAAATAAGTGTCAAAACATAAGTATTCCCTTTTAGGAGATTCTATTTGCACTTAAAAGGACATCATATTTCTATTTTATATTTCTGTTTTTTGGTAAATTGGTGTATGTTTATGTTTGAGACTTATTGGGCTGCATTTAGAAGGTGTCATGTTCCCCTTTAGGGATTCAAGAATTGATTTGGCTAGAGAAATGTTTAATGGGGAGGAAACTCCCACCGAATTGTGTGATGAGGACCTTGATTCGCTATTAAAGAAACTAGAAAAGATTCTAATGAAAGAAAATAAGGTGTGGTGGGACGTACCAACATTAGAGCATTATTTATCAAACCATCCTATAAATAAAGGTTTGAAAATCATGAAAAGTCCCTTCTTATCTTCCTCAACCCAGGAGTTTAAAAACAGGTGGGAAATGATTTTGAATCAATGCTCCTCACTAATTGAACTTATCTTGGATGAAAGAAGGAATGATTTAAGAAATATGGACAATGAAATTCAGAGTTTACAGTCACTTATTGATCCTTTTTCTTATTTGGAAGATGTTCAATATAGAAGGAAAAGCATAGAGGATAAAGTGAGAAAAAATACAAGAGATATTACGGTAATGAAATTTAGGAGAGATAGAGATGTTATTAACTTGAGATGGTCACTGACACCCGTGTTTTGGTTTTGGATTCGGTTTTGGATCTGGATTACCGTCATGTTTTGGTTTTGGTTTTGCAAAACGCCATTGCGTGTTTTGGTTTTGGTTTTGCTATTTTGTTGGAAAATACATGTTTTTGTGCCTAAAATAACCCAATTTAGTGCTCCAACTGTTTTAGAGATAAGTAATCTAATTGTTGAGGTAATAAATCATCCAAAAAAAAAACTGTTTAATTCTTCGTTGGTAGGCCTTCATTTATTCTACACACAAAACAGATTGTCTTCCTCTCCATCTATGCATATTGGCAATGCAGCCATCGTCTTTGGATGTATATTACACCCTACACTTATAGTTAAATATGTAAAGAAATGGAAAAAGACAGTTTGCTTTCTGTCTCTATAGGCCCCCCTCCACTTTTTTAAAAAAAACAAAAAATTCAGCCATTATAGACTGTACAATATTAATTGACATGGAGAAAGCCAGTTTGGTTTCTGTCTCTCTAGGCCCCCCTCCACTTGTATAAAATACTAATAAATTCAGCCGTTATATACTGTACAATATAAATTGAAATGGACAAAAGCAGTTTGGTATCTGTCTGCATCAGATCCTCTCTCCACTAGGAGTAAAATAGAAAACTATTCAGCCGTTATATAATCTAGAATATAAATAGAAATTGAGAAAGGCAATTTGGTATCTGTCTGCATCATAATCATCAACATCATCATTAGCGCCCTCGTCGCCTACACAAATCTCCCCCTCATCCTCTTCTAATTCCAAAGTGGCATCCTCAATTTGGGTATCACCGGCTACACTCGGGCTATTAAGGCACACATCAGCAGAATGCTCACGATTAGACATCCCACTGTTGGATGGACTCTCCACAGGGATTGTTGTCATTTGTGAATCAGAGCAAATATTCTCCTGTAATGCCTCACTGTTATCTTGCAGCTCGGCTTTGACGCGTAACAGTAGTTGTGTACCAATTGTAGGCTGGGTAACTTTTTGGGATCTGCCACTAATACCCAAAGGTGAAGGCCTCATTCTATCTTTGCCACTGCGTGTGTAGAATGGCATGCTTGCAATTTTTTTTTTATCGTCACTTAACTTTTGCTCAGTTACACTTCTTTTTCGCTTCAATATAGTAAAAAAAAAAAATTGTTTTTGTTTTTTGCACTAATTTGGAAACACTCTGTTGTTTGACATCGCCTTGGCCAGATGACGTACTGGGAACACTAACATCAGGACTGGTGACAGAACCTGGTTGCTCATTCAGATCATATGTGGACTGCTTTGAATCCATTCTGAGTGCAAACCACTGGGGAGTGCTAAAAATTATTTGGTAGATACTGCTGACAGATATGACTTTTGACAGCCAGAAATATTAATGCACAATTAGGGAGGACACCCCAAAAGCACTGAGGAGTGCTAAAAATTATTTAGTAGATACTGCTGACAGTTATGACTTTTGACAGCCAAAAATATTAATGCACAATTAGGGAGGACACCCCAAAAGCACTGAGGAGTGCTAAAAATTATTTAGTAGATACTGCTGACAGATATGACTTTTGACAGCCAGAAATATTTATGCACAATTATGGGGGACACCCCAAAAGCGCTGGGGAGTGCCAAATATGAAGAAAAAATAATAAACCTCTATCCTCCTCTCTGCACTAGCGATTTTGGTTAGAGCAATTGCAAGAACAATATTGTATTCTCTGTCCCTGCTCTAATTAGCCTATGACTACACCCTGCTCTCTCCCTCTGTCAAATGGCGATGGATTGCTGTGGAGGCGTGTATTTATAAAGTTGAAGTATCGCGAGAACCGAGCCCCGAGATCCGACGACGTCACGATGACGTTCGGCCTCGATTTGGATTGGGAACGGGCGGGCGAGTACCGAGCTGCTCAGCTCGGTACTCGGATACCCAAAGTTCGGGTGGGTTCGGTTCTCGGAGAACCGGACCCGCCCATCTCTATTATTAACCCTAATGAGACTAGTCCTATAAAGAAAAACGTATCTAAGAGAAATAAAAAAACTATAAAAAAAAGTAAATATAGATAAAGTTAACTTCTTTGGTGTGAAAGGAAGATTATTATTTAATTACTGCTGACGTGACCTCTCTCTGTACAATTATATCCCATGAGAAAGGATTAGAGTCTATTGAATTTTTTCTTAATCTCTGATTATGAACAGAATTTGAAAGCCTTTATTCTGTAAGGGTATACGTTTTATTTTATCCAATAATTATTTTTATTTTAATGTTCATTACTATTTACAGAAGGTCGGCACAGCTATGGGTATCGGGTTTGCCCCGAGTTATGCTAGTCTTTTTATAACATATTGGAAACATCTATACATTGACTTGTAGGTCCAATCGGGGCGCGCCTGGTATCCTGGCTAAGATACATAGATGATGCCCTCTTCGTCTGGAGAGAGAAGTGTCTAAACGAATTCTGTACTTGAATAATAACACTTGGCACATCCCTTTTACTTTTAATATCAGTAGAGTTACGGTCAATTTTTTTTATTTAGAAATCTACATCAAAGAGGGTAAAATACATAGTAAGTGTTATAAAAAAACCAACGGACTGTAACACCTACATTCAGAGTAATAGTGAACATCACACCACCTGGCTAAATGGAGTACCCTTCAGCCAATTTCTAAGACTCAGAGGCAATTGCATAGAGCAAGATGTTTTGGATGATCAGATAGAGATAATGAAAACTAACTTCTAGAAAAAAGGCTATGATGAAGAATTGTTAGATAAGGCTAAACAAAGATCAATTAATACAAATAGACAACAACTACTATTTTAAGACAAAAAAAATCTAAGGATAGATCGGTGGGAAGGTCTGATGTGATATTTATTACGATATTCAACCATCGGTATAAACAGATGGAACATGCTTTTCACAAACACTGGCATATCCTATAAAAGGATAACCTCTTATCTGAGATACTTCTAAAGAAACCCACCTTTATCTACAGACGAGCTAATAACCTGAAAGATGGGTTAGTAAAAGGTACTCTGCCTAGTATTAAATCTGTCAGTGGTATTAAGAGTAAGGGCTTCTATAGATGTGGTACTTGTCAGACCTGTAATCCGTTAAAAGTGATCGGAATAAAATTGAGACATTTTCTGTCCATGATTGGTCCTATATGGTAGATCACTTTATTACTTGCAATTCGAAAAATGTGATTTACGGATTGGGCTGCACATGTGGATTAATATGTGTGGGTAGAGCTTCTAGACCCCTTAAGAACCGTATGAGTGAACACCAATTTTGCCATCTCTCAAATTGAAATGGGAAATACCATTTGTGAGTTAGGCACAAAAAATATATTAGTAAGGTAGGTATAATTTTTAGGCATGTGTATAGATTATCTTTTGTATATTTCCTTGTTTGCAATCCACATACCACATCTGGTATTAAAAACAGGTGTAATCTCTATATACATGTAGAGGATAAGAAGATCCGAGAATAAGTATTGAAAGCTAGGCTGCTTAGTTCTTATCATAATGAATATAAAGCTACTGCCTCTACTAAGGTAGATAATAAGGGGGGGGGGGGGGGGGGGGATGAATTGCTGCCTACCTCCTCAGTGCTAACTTTGGATTTATTGGAGCAATGTGTCTTAATCCATAAACCCTATTTTTGCAGTGGGAATCAGCAAGTGCATCCAGCAAGACGCCGACACACGTTTCGCTTGTATATGCTTATTCAAAGGCTACAATCTTTTCAACCAATTTTTATGACCGATGAAGACACAGATCTGAAGGTAAAACATGTTTAGTGTGTACACATGAATCGGCATCCTGATCGGGACTTTCTGTCATTGATAATATAATTAACGATATCACATCGGGAGAAATTTTCTGTAGTATGTACCCAGCCTAACCCAATTTAAATGTCTGGCCTTGAATTACCAAACCAAATTGATGCTGCTAGATTTCAAATTGCCAGATTGTGGAAAAAGACTGACGAACCTTCCTTTGCTGCAGTAATAAATGGAGTATAACTTTGCTGGAGTAACGTCTCCTTAACAATACTCCTCTAAATTTGGGAACCCTGGTATTTTTTATCATAAATCTCCACTACCGAGCTTTAAGTGACATGGATCCTGAACAATCTTTCTCCCCTCAACTTCAAATCGTCCCCTTCTTAACAATTCTTGATTGTTCAATACTTTGACACAAGTACAATAAATTTGTATTTTTTTTATAGACTTTCCATCTCATTGCTTTTTCCATGTATACAAATATTTGTTTGTCAACCATGTCTCATTCATCAACTATATATGTTCTTATCTGTTATTGTCATGCAAAATAAAGGGATCTTATAAAAGCTAGTACAGTTTAAACATGCTGAGAGCAGCACAGTGGCGTAGTGGTTAGCACTTCTGCCTCACAGCACTGGGGTCATGAGTTCAATTCCCGACCATGGCCTTATCTGTGTGGAGTTTGTATGTTCTCCCTGTGTTTGCATGGGTTTCCTCTCACACTCCAAAAACATACTAGTAGGTTAATTGGCTGCTATCAAAATTGACCCTAGTCTCTACCTGTCTGTCTCCCTCTCTGTCTGTCTGAGTCTGTCTGTATGAGTCTGTCTGTGAGTGTGTGTCTATATTAGGGATTTTAGACTGTACGCTCCAATGGGGCAGGGACAGATGTGAATGAGTTCTCTGTACAGCGCTGCGGAATCAGTGGCGCTATATAAATAAATGGTGATGATGATGATCCTCACCCTACAAATAAAATGGCTTGGTGCATTCTTATAACCCAAAGTAATTTGACTTTTTGTAGACACATTTACAGTTTCGTTTGAGGATTGAATACAAATATTTGTCACTATATAAAATTGGTACATTTTCTTGATGATATTAAAAATGGCATTGTATACTGTAGCTGGTAAAAAGTGATTGAACAATTGTTTTCACCTTGAACATCCTTTTGTTGTTTTTTTACAATAAGCATAGGATTACCACTTATCTCTAATAGATACGGTCGCTGATGAATTTGGGCGGAAGTCTGCTGTGCTCTACTGCACAAGACACTGCAGGATACGTCCAATACCCATGTGGGTTATAAATTCACAAAAAGATGCCTCAAAAAAAATTTGAATTAATGTCACCTGTAAATAATATAGGAATTAATAACAAAACAGTAGGCTGTAATAAGTGTTCTATGCGTACAAAGATGGAGCGGACAGGGCTGCATTTGATGGTGTATGATCCGGTTCGGACATGTGCAGAGTGGTTTTGTGTATGGTATGCTCAAAATCTGCAGATACTTGGCTTGATAAATCAAGCACTTAATGTTCTACTGGACATTATTACAGACTCTTCACCTTCTACTGAGCACTGTTACCTGGTCATTAGCAGTAAACATCAAAGATGAACTGCGCACACCTCAAATCTGAATTTTATTGAAGCAGACAAAACACGGTGAGAAAAACTTAAATCCTTTGTCAACATAACGCAACCAGAATGGAGCGCAAACAAATATTTCACTAGAACTTTGCTCTTTAATCACATGACCATTCACTTCTGAGTATTAGCCAATGGGGCGTTTCCAACACCCACTGGCTTGTCTAATATATATGCCAAAGGGATGGGAACAAGTTTCCAGCCCATGTACGAGGGACTAACAGACTAAAAACAAAAATACACTCTCGCATAAGAAAAAAGACCTATTTAAGCATATATAGTATCATAATCATAGGATCACATACCCATAACAACCAGATAACAGTAGCAGTGACAGGTAGAAATATTAAAAAGGACATTTACTGTTATTTGCTAAAAAAAAAAACAACCATAAAACGTTTTTCACAATATCTGATACTATTTTTTACATTCAAATGAAAATAATTAATGGTGGTTAATTATATTACCTGTTCCAACTCGTACCTTCTTATTAACAAAGATGTTGGCTACACATGAAAAGTTTGGTGTAATTAGTTGCCAGAAATGTTGTCAGGACTTAGGCCCATATTAAAGAAATGTTGAGCAAACAAAATGTTAATATATCATTAGTAGCATTATTGAAATGTCAAATAACTCATTTTTAAAGGCAAAGTAGCAGCTTAATTTCCTTTTATATTTATTTTCAATGAGTAACATGATAATTCAAAATAGCTATGCTTACATAATTTAATGACCCTTTCTCTCATTTTCCTAGATGTGGAGCAACGAGAGAACAGCAGGTGGAAGTGCCATGCCAACCTCCTCTCCACCTGCTGGTCCTGCACATTCACCATTAATCCTCCTCCTAGAGGGAATCCAATAAATGTGTTTTTTCCACCCATATTCATAATTGTAGATCTGAATGAGTAGCATATGCGTTAGCATTACTACAGACACACACTTCAGACACTTACATCCCACTTGCGACTATGAACCATTTTATTTTCTGTAACAAACGCAAATGCTACAACGCATCATTTAATCTTGAATAATCCAAAAGTCGTAGGTCTGGATAGCCGCATTTGCATACATTTGCCTTCTGGGCATGCAAGATACGCTACACAAATGGGAGTACGTCTCACTATAAATCAGGCCAATGCATCCATAACCCAAATCTTGAAAGAAAACAACTTAATGGCATTAATCTATATGAAAGATGTCTTTCCATGTGTATATAAATGTACTTTATACACTTATATGCCTCACACCATAGAAGATTCTCGAGACCAGCAATTTTCCTAAAAAAACAAGATCTATCATCTTCAGTTCAATGAGCTCTCTTTTGGCCTCACTTCCGTCACAAGTGTCTTCATCAAAATCATGTTTGCAACTGTAGCAGGTCTGGGGAAAACGGGGATAAATTTTGTTCCCGCTTTAGTAGATGGAAGTTCAGCATCAACCTAATAATTATTGAACCATATTTATACTGTAGGCACACATATGAATCAAAATGATCTCGGCTCATTCCTACTAGAACGATCAAATTCCTGGTTATCAAAGAAAAGGTCTAGAAACTTATTAAGACAGTGGAGAAAATACATACCTCTCGGGAAGTAAAAATATGTTTCACCATGAAAGAACTAGGCCTAATGAATTCAGGTTTAAAAGTTGAATGCTGGGCACAAATTCTCATGGTTTAGATAAGTGGGCTAAAAATCTTTCAGGGATGAACCAAACCAGGAAAACAAATAAGAGCAATCTGCATTGGTGGTAGCAGAAGACAATACTACTCCAGGGGGAAACTGTTCAGGAAATAGGCCATGTAATTATAACAACCGTTGTATAAGTTAGAGGATGTGGAGACCATATGGAAGATAGCAGAACGGTTCCTATCATTTAATCTAAGAGAACTTAAATCAGTTCGACAGGCTTGCGGTACCTGAAAGCAGAGTATTTTTCATATTGAAATATACAGAGGATAAAGACCCTATACCAGTATTTTGTTACTCTATGTAAATATTAGGTGCTGTAACTGTGTGTGGTTTGTGTAGGTATGAATAGATGGTGCGAGCATGTCTGTGACAGGGTCCTGTGTGCAGGCTGCTCACCCCCTGCTGACTTTATGGCCCCTGCTTTCTTTCTCTGGTTCTCAGAGGCTGGTAGGGGATTCTGGGACAATGAACCAACTTGTTCCCTGGTGACCATGTGCTCAGCTTCCTCTCCCCACTGGGTAGATCGGCTGGAGGGCATATGGCAGGAGATGGAACCTGAATACACCACAGAACCACAGAACCACAGACTCTCAATAAATCTGAAGTGCAGGACGTACCTGAAAAACAAAACCTGTATATGTCAGACTCTCCTTGGAGCGACATAACATCTCAGACCAAAACCTTCTAGGTGACGTGAGACTGTCTCCGTATCAAGTACGGAAAGGCCAATATCTACTGGCAAACAGATTAATTTGAAACATATGTAAAGTATATTATTATTATTATTATTTTATAAAATCCTTTCTTATTTGATGCCTATAATGTATTGAGTATTAGCTATAATTTGCATACACTGATGCTTTGTCATATAAATATATTATGTTTAATAACTGCTGCTGTGTTTTGCTGACAAGAATACAGCCCTGAATGCTTTACTATTAACCTGACCATTGTGAATAGCAGTGTATAGGGACACACTGGCACAAGTGGGAAGGGGATAAATCTAGGGCAGGTAGGAGAACCCATGCAGAGAGGGTGACGCAGGCATGATTAGCAAAGTACTCTGCGGAAAGTACTCTGCGGAAAGTACTCTGCGGAAAGCACTCTGCGGAAAGCACTCTGCGGAAAGCACTCTGCGGAAAGCACTTTGTGCAGCCCTAGGGAAGCTAGGGTGAGAATTAGCAAAATATATTTAAGAAGTATAGACATCAGAGAGGAACATATGTGCACACATACCCATTTAATTAAACATTAAATGTAAAAATGTTCTCAGTACATTTGACCAATCTTTGCAGATCCGGCACCTCTATAACAGCAGAATAAACCTGCGAACTCCTTTGTTCCCACAGTAACAACCCCTGATCCCCCCCATCTTCCCAAGATTGTAAACTTTAATGGCTCCAGTCTGTCACTATGTTATTTGACTCTAGCGGTGTTATGCACCTTGTGAAACAGTCAGTTCATTGTCTGTTTCTTGTTGTACCAAAAGTTCCTAATATTTAGCTATGGCTGTAACCCCCCCTCTCTTTTCTATGACCCCATCCACTACCTACATGTTATTATTGTTGAAAAAAACAAACAAAATATATCTTCAAAAATAAATGTAAAATGTAACACACAGAGACCACGTCCACTTACTAATAATTAATTTAATGTAAAAACGGAATGTGAAATCCAAATAGCGCTTCACTTTAACAGCCGCCCGCTGGAATTCAAAGGGAATATACACAACTTCCCAACAATTCATAGACAAATTACAATAATATGAAGACCTACAGGCGCTTATAAATATTCTTTCTAAATAAATAATAAAGATAATACTTAAATTTGGTGATGACCACCCTCCGATTCTTATTTCTCACAAGTATTCATGTGATCATGGAACAGAGGAGCTTGTTTATTGCTGATTTTAATATCTCTTACACTGAATGGATGTTTATGTTTTGGTGTACTCTGCATGGGAACCAGTTTGGAAACTTTGTGGAACCTTTACCAACTGCCTGAATATTTCATCTATCTGGTATGAGTAGATCTACTTTGTTTTTATACTATATATCTCTGTGATTATATGAATACATTTTTATCCAAGCAATATCACACTAGAGATATTTTATTTCCTTTTTTATGCTGGTGAAACATCTAAAATTCGTGTCAATGGAAATATCCCATGGATGGAGACTATATGAAAAGAAAAGACAAGTTATCTTTTGATGAGCCCATATTTCATCTGACTCTTGTGAGTACCCCACCATAGGGGGTGTCTACATATAAGAGAAGATCTTCTGTGTCTATTGAACTATTTATTTTTTATTTTTTATTTTTTGTTATATATATTAATTGGACTGTATTACACTATATTGTCCTTTTTTTTCTCTGTTCCATGATCACATGAATACTTGTGAGAAATAAGAATCGGAGGGCGGTCATCACCAAATTTAAGTATTATCTTTATTATTTATTTAGAAGGAATATTTATAAGCGCCTGTAGGTCTTCATATTATTGTAATTTGTAATAATTAATTTAATACATAAATTATGTTTGTAGTGTTCTGGTATTATTTTAGGAGATAAATCACATAGTTGCTATAAATGCAGGGTGTGGGCCTGGTACACTTTATAGAGCCATTTTTATACTTTCACTCATCTCCTTCTGGACCCGCAATCCTGTAAAAGGACTCGCAGAGCACTTCAATGAGGAAACTGCAGAAAGTGGAACGTTGGTTTAATATGAGCAAGGAGGACAAACAGGGGCACTAGTGTATAATGGCATATACTGTGGGGCACGTTGTGCAATAATGATCTGTGGTCATTTCCTGCACTATTAATAAAGAGACATTTTATCGAAACATAAGTAACCCCAGTACTGGAAAAGCCCTAACATATTGTCAGTATAACTAGCCTAGCTATCTGATTGCAATGAGCAGTGATTTGTGGCTTTAGTATATAGGTCAGGACAGTCAGTGGGGACTGAGAGCACAGATGCTGCAGGAGGCTGGGGGCTGGATAGTTAACCCCTTAGAGGCACATACCTTCATCCATTTCTAGAACCTCATGCCAATTAGACATGCTGTGCACAAACTAAATAGAAGCATATACATTAGGAGCATTATTTGGTGATATAATTTCTGCCAATAGAGTATTATCATCATCATCAACATTTATTTATTTAGAGCTGACAGATTCCGTAGCGCTTTACAATTGGGAACAAACAGTAATAAAACAATACTGGGTAATATATACATACGTAGAGGTTAGAAGGCCCTGCTCACAAGCTTACAATCATATGAAGAGCCGCACATACCTTAAGAAATTTCAGTAAGATATTCTGTGGTTCCTGAAATGCCAGCATGCCCTGGCAGTCACAGGTCTGCTGGCACTTATAGTACTTCAAGCAGCAGCAGCAGGTCTAACCACCTAAAGGTGGCCTGGGCATGCTGGGTCCTGTAGTGCACACAGACAAAATGAACATTAAACTTCCTTTTACTTTATTAACACATATCCACCACCCAGGGCGTGAGTATAGCCCTAGTGGTATCAGCACAGGACTGGTTATTTCTAGGACGGGCCTGCAATTTCCTTGCTTCCTGATCCCCTTAGGGAATTGAGCCCCATGCTCACTGGCCTAGGGCTGGTTGGTGCTATGTCAGGGGGACCAGACTCTTTGGGTTTCCCTGCTGTAGTGCCACCAGTTCTGGATGGCATAGACTACTACTGGTAGTGGCAATTTTTTGAGGACCACATGACTTTTGTCCCTCTTATTTTGCCTATAACACCTCAGCTGGCAGCACTAGAGCTGGTTTTACTTTTTAGAGGGTGCCCCCTTCATTGTGGGACAAGGAACTGGATGATCATTATTATCATCAGCAGCATGAATCTTGCACCGGGGGGGAATGCCCCTTGAGAGGTGTATCTGCAGCTGCTTCCAGCTCACAAGCAACAACATGTCCCAACTTTACTCGGACTACGCTCTACTACCCCTTCCCTCCCCCCTATCCATCTCTCTAGCCACAGCTAGTCAATTCTATGGAGAGAGGATAATCAGTTGACATCCAATTTAAGCACTCACTTGCATTTGAGTGACTTTAAACAGAGGAGGAACATGAGTTCTCTGTACAGCACTGCGGAATTAGTGGCGCTATATAAATAAATAATGATGATGATGATGATGACATGGTAGTCACCTGAGACCCGTTGTCCAACAGACACTGCTGTCACTTTCCCCCCAATACAGCCACCACTGTGGGGCACTCACCCATCAAGTCAGCAGAGGTGGTAATCTAAGGATTCACTCCCTCTTCCCCGTGGGCTGCCCCATCACCATGAGAGACTCTAGTTTAACGGATCCGAAACAGCTAGTTCAGGACAATTACTTGCATAATGCCACATACATTGACATCTTCAGCAGCGCACACTTGGCCGTGATCAGGGCGTACCCCTTTGGCCTCCACTGTGTTCTCCTTCACTCCAATGGTCCCAAGGCCGGTAGACTTCCTGCCGCAACTGCAAGACTTCTTCCTTCATCAACAGCAGGGCCTCTTTCAGCTCTCTCACACAGCTCTCCAGTGGATGTGCCTCTGCTCCAGACGTGCTACAAACCAGGAGGACTTGCTGAGGAGCTGCAGCAAAAGGTGCATAATGATCGCTCTGATCCCGGGACACCGCCTTCACCTGTACTTCATGAAACGTTATGTCTTTATTATCCCTCATATTCATTATCCCGCTTCCCGGAGGGGCAGGTTCTGGAGTCCCATTGTAAACTGATCCCTGAGCAGGTGATCAACGTCCCCCAGGGCACTCTTTCTTTCATAGCTCTCTCACCATTTCCAGGAGCACGTTGCCAAACTGCGTCAAATTTTCATCTTCTCTCTTTACTCGGACAAAGAACTTCTTCCTCAGCACCGCTACCGATAAGGTATTACCAAACAATTTACCCAGGATCTTGAAGATTGCTTCCAGAGTATCCAAATTTCCCTCCGGCCGGAGAAGAACAGTCCTCCTGGCGTCACCTTCTAGGGCATTCATCACGAACTCCACTTTCATGGCATCAATCATTTGGTATAAACGGGCAGTGCCATGTAACCGTTCCTGCCAGTTGGCCAATGGAAGATTTTTTTCCATCAAGATGGGACAATGCGACTCCCATGGCCATCACCACAAGCTGGGCGTTCGTGGAATGGGGCATACTGCTGTTGGAGTCCGTAATCGTCGTACTCCTGCCAACTACGCCAAAATGTACCGGGTGCTATCCCTTCCCGACACCCCAGGTAATCACCCGACACTGAGGGACCACTATGAGACGCACCGCACCTCTCCTCGCCACAATCGTGAACCATCCCTCATGCCTGCTCACACGTTCTAGGCCACCCAGGTCTACTCGAACTCAGCCCGCGGCCTGAACCCCAGCTGTTAAGCCCGCAGGGTTTTGGGGGCTCAGCAGCCCTTCCGGACAGATGAGGGGCCTTATATGCCACTCTTCCCTTCTTAACACTTCTTACATAGGACCTATTGCCCTGCTATTCTACCCAGAGTCTAGCGCCCTGCTAATTAACTATAAGGGCCTACTGCCCTACTAACAAACAGGACCTAATGCCCTTCCTAAACAACTGGGGCGTTATGCCCCCTCAACAAATAAACGGTGCCTAGCACCTCTCTACACCATGGGCCTGGTACCCAATAAGCGACTCTGGGCTAAATAAACATGGGTCTTGCGCCCACCTATCAGGGGACTTATGTCCCTCTCGCTACTGGAGGCCTTGTGCCTCGACTTCCTAACTAAAGGGAGTTGTGCCCTTTCTGTAACTAAAGAAAGGACCTTGTGCCTTATCTCTAACTAAAGGGCCTTGTGCCCTATCTATTACTAAAGGGCCTTGTGCCCTTTACCTAAATAAAGGGCCTTGTGCCCTTTCTCTAACTAAAGGGCCTTGTGCCCTAACTACCTACAAGGGGCCTGGTGCTCCCTTCTATCTTCCTAAGGGCTAATGCCCAGATTTCCTAACTGCTTAAGGGCCTTGTGCCTCCCCTATCTGGCTCATGGGCCTGATGCCTCTTGATGTCCGGAGAGGGGTGCGGGAGTGAACCTTGGAGGATGGTGGTGCCCAGAAAAGCCCTACCTGGCTCCCAAGTCTTCGGGGATCTTCTCCAGGGATTTCCTCATCTACCGCTGCCTCAATGCACCGCCACTGTCTTCAGGTTTTAATCCCACTGAGTCTTCAGTAAGCAGAGTAGCTCTTAGCTCTGACATGGGCTCTTTGCCTCCGCTTCCTCTTCCACGGTGTCTTCTATCTTCTCTACTTGTCTGCGCCGTCATATTCTGTCCGGTGTTTTCCTCTTTTGTTTCCCGCACCGTCTCTTCTCCGACGTCCTCTTCCGTCGCTCTCCGCCTTCGAACTGAACATGGTGAGGCACCGATGCCATGCAGCGCTAAATGTTTCAATGGGCAGGAGGTGAGCCCTGATTGGCTCACCACCCATGCCAAGCAGGAAGCAGCACCACGGAGCCAGAGGGGACCTTCACAAGCCAATAAATTCTATGGATGGCAAAAAGGTTGCTTAGTTAGGGGAGAAAAATTTATGTGGAGCACCACTGCGATCTAAAGGCTGTATACTGTCACCCGCCAGGGTATCGGGCAGCTCACCCGACCCCCGGCAAACTTACCTGCCTCCGGCGGTCCGCTCCGTCCCGGGCGCCATCATCTTGGATTCTGGTCTGCACATGCGCAGACCCGCAACTTATGAAGACTATGTCTGCTCTCCTAATGGCCAGGCAATCCTGGTGCCTAATACAAAAAGGCACTTCCTGCAAACCTTCAGTGCCTGTTCCTCAGTTGCCTTTGGGTACCTTAGACGTGGCTACTTTGTTTCTACTCATCTGCAGAGCTGACACTCTCCTCACGTACCTGCTACTACTTGTCTGCAAAGCTGACACTCCGTTCAGGTACCAACCATCTATTCTACTCGTCTGCAGAGCTGGCACTCTATTCACGCACCTGCTACTATACTTGTCTGCAAAGCTGACACTCCATTCAGGTACCAACTATCTATTCTACTCATCTGCAAAGCTGACACTCTACTCACGTACCTGCTACTACTCGTCTGCAAAGCTGACACTCCGTTCAGGTACCAACCATCTATTCTACTCGTCTGCAGAGTTGACACTCTATTCACGTACCTGCTACTATACTCGTCTGCAAAGCTGACACTCCATTCAGGTACCACTATCTATTCTACTTGTCTGCAAAGCTGACACTCTACTCACGTACCTGCTACCCTACTCGTCTGCAAGGCTGACATTCTATTCAAATACCTGCTATCCTACCTGCTGGTTTCCAAACTTCCCAAGAGGGCCTCGCTCAGTACTCTAGCAGGGGCCGCGACCTGCGAGCAAGACGCAGCTAAGATCATACTGCTTTGCGGCAGTTCCTGGTGAACACCAGCTGCTCGTTAGACTCCGCGCCCTGTTGGTGTAGCGCTAAACTGTGCAGACCCTAGGATTCGCATTGTAAAGATCTTCTATCGCTTGAGACCGTGACATATACTCTGTGCCAGATCAACTGGACATATGGCCAGGTCTGCATGTGAACCGATAGAGACCAAAGCCCATTACTTAAATGGTACTTCTCAGACTTCTGAATTTTAGCCACACAGCAAGTGTCTCTGCCATACAGCCATTTAAGAAGACAATAGCTGTAAGTGATCCCAGACTGTAAAATTTCCTTTAAGGTTAAGGGCATGATCCCATTTTATAGCTTTGTTGAATAGTACGGCATAATTTGCCCTCAAACTATAAATGACTATAGGGTACTTCTAGCTGAGAAAAGACCCTTAGAGGCCGATTCAATTCTGCCGCGAATAGTGCGGTGTTAACAGTATTACCGTTAATATGGTAATTTTAACCTGGATTTCATCTCGCAGCTCAGGGAGCTAAAGAGAGAATAAAAAAAAAAGTAAATTAGCAGCGAGGGCCCGGCCCGGGCCCCCTGGCATGGCCGGGCCCGGGTAAAATGTACCCGCTCCCCCCCCCCCTTCTCGGCGGCTCTGTTTACACTCATATCCTGAGTCACCTAGAATAAAACATAGATATATTTAGTTGATTTAAGACACCACATAAAAACACCTAACACACTCAAAGGTAACATACCCAGTAGCCATCCCTCCGGCATTTCACTGTGCTGAAATTTGTGTTAGAGGGCTGACTGGTGCAGGATATAGGCATCAAGGCAAAAGCCAGGATAGCCTGCAACAACACTCATGATTTTCATGTTTGCATCACAGACCACCTGCACATTCATAGAGTATGAATGGTGTCTGTTGGTATACACTTCAGCTCTTTGACGAGGTGGTCTCAGCCCAATCTGTGTGCTACCTCTGATGAAACCGCCTACTTTGGAGGCGGAGAAATGCGTCAGGTAGGCGTGGATGAGTTTGTATACACCTGTTTTTTTGATCCTCCGTGTATACACGCTTTTAATATTGGTCACTACAGTGATTGGACTTATCTAGTATTCAGACACCACGGCCATGCAACATACTATTTTTACAGCGATACAGGAGGAGTCATCTTACGAGAGTTGTGAGTGGAGTCCAGTTCCAGTAAGGTATTTATGCTTTGCGGATGTGGATTTCGAGACTTTCTTTTGCATTGAGTGTGCTAGGAGCGTGAGAGCTCCATTAACTGGATGCTATTATCCACAGCCAACCATTTGCAATTGTTTTATTACCAACTGAGGAAGTTTGCAACCTTAATATGAGAAGTGTTGCCTGTTAATACTTTGGATTGCGTTAAACATCTCTCCTCTGGATATTACCTATTTGGAACTTTTGTTGGATTCATACTCTCCATTTTAAATATATGCAGATAATTTTAGAATATATCATATGAATATTCTTGGGTGTTATATTTTCCAGCCCTTCCTACGTATTATTTTTATTTATATGTTTATATGTTTTAATAAAATTAGGTACATTTTAACATACCAGTGCTGCACCTGCTCTTGTATCTTTTTCAATGTGTGTGCAGTCTGTAGCCCCCAAGACATTAGGTAATTCTTAGATCCTATGCCATTCAGAATCCTGGTGTGGGGAAGCAGATCTAGGTAGGCACCAGCTTGTTAAGAGCACTTAAAACGACAAATCAGTGCCTGGAGAAAGTTGCCTGTGTGAGGCCTACAACCTGGGAGCACACTGATTGGAATGAGCCTGTGGCAAAAGAAATGTAGAGCACACATTAATTTACGCATCTAGGTTAAATCATGGGAGTAACATGTTAATGGCTCTAAATCAGGTTTCAAATGTTCATACAGCTACAGGAGGTTTGCTTTGTTGAGCGTAATCATTTGAATAATCTCCTGTTGTGACAGGGAGCCAGACTCAATCGTGTCCTAAAATCACATGGGCTGTGCAGCCTAAGAGGAGCCTGGTGCTGGGGATGTTCATCTCTCCCTCTCTGTGCTGACTCCAAAATCTGATGCTGTAGTAAGATCCTAATCTGCAATACAGTGTTATGTTTACTGTGCGCATGCACCCGGCTGTAGGACAGCTGGCCGGGCGCTGCGGCAGACAACAGAACGTCCCAGTTGTTGCCCAGGCAACCGGGATGTGGGAGGCAGAAGTGACGTCCCGGTCGTCATGGAGACGGCCGGGATGTCTGAGGCACCGGAAGTGAGTCGCGGTGGCACGTCGAGAAGCCGCGACTCCTAACAGAACCCCCCCCCCTTGAGGAGGGTCAAGGTACCCCGACCTCCACGTTTCCCAGGATACCTTTTAAAAAAGTCCTTAATAAGTTGATTAGCATGGTGTCACGGTACCAATGAGGAACAATTGGATCCTGGTAGTTCAACCAGTATTGGCGTGACTTCAGCTAGGGGCGCGGAGTCTAGCAAGCAAAAGGTGTTCGCCAGTGATTCCCGCAAGGGAATATGGACTTTGCAGCTTCCACTTGCAGGTCGCGGCCCCCTAGAGAAGTTCCCAGTGCACCAGGAGAGAAAGAGCATAGAATAGGTAGATCGAGCTCATGGGAGGTACAAACGAGGTAGAGCCTCTGGAGAACTGACCGTTGCTACGGACAACCAGAGAAGGGACGAGCAGGGAAATGTCACTAGGAGAAGATATTCAAGATGGTCTGCCGCGTTGCCACTGGAAGTGGTTTAGGAGGAATGGTCTGCAGCGTAGGAGCCTGGAGGCGTAGGAACAAGGCAACGCAGCATAAGGAATTCCCTGGAGCATGAGAAGGCACAGGAGCTGTATCCAATGCAGGAGTCAGAGACTGACTGAAAGAACCAGCACAGAGTTTAGGTCAGAAGGTTAGATATAGTGCAGTTCCAATTAGACAGCCAATAGAGGGCAGTAAGAGGACAGAAAAGGGGTTTGACAGTTGTGCGCATGCGCAGAACCACTGAGCGCCGAGAAGGAAGGAGAGAGGTAAGTCAGATTAGCTTAATAGAAAGAGTCTTGGCGGGGAGACCGCGGGAGGCAGCAGATACACATGCCGGGAGTCCGGCGTGTGACATATGGAGATGTTTCCGCGGCACCCATAGCCCTTCCAGTGGACCAAAAAGTGGATTTGACTTTGTACTTTTTTGGAGTCCAGGATTCTCTCAACTATGAACTCTTGGTGTCCATTGACTGAAACAGGATGGGGTCTATAAAATTGATGTGGCCTGAACTTAGGTGACCATGTGACTGCTTTCAGCAAGGAACAATGGAAAGTATTGGGGATCTTGAGCGAAGGAGGAAGTTTTAACCTGAACACCACAGGGTTAATCTGTCTGGTGATGGAAAAGGGTCCAATAAATCTAGGACCTAACTTCCTACAGGGTTGCTTGAGTTTAATGTTGCGGGTTGACAGCCACACCCTGTCCCCGACCTTGAAAGGACATGGTCCACGGTGCAGATCAGCATAATGCTTGGATTTGAATGAAGCCTGTTTGAGGGCAATGTGAACTTTCCTCCATATCCGGAAGAGATGGGAAATAGAAGAATGGGATTTGGATTGATTCAGGACTTCCAGAGAGTTGGACCTAGGATGAAATCCAAGGTTGCAGAAAAATGGAGACACCAGAGTAGAAGAATGGCACGAGTTGTTGTAGGCAAACTCTGCCCATGGAAGCAGAGCAGCCCAGTCACTATGGCATTTGGTTACATATAAATGGAGAAATTGCTCAAGGGATTTGTTGACCCTTTCTGTTTGTCCGTTGGACTGTGGGTGATAACCAGATGACAGACAAACTTTGATTCCCAATTGGGTACAGAAAGCTCTCCAGAAGGTGGCAACAAATTGGGAGCCACGGTCCGAGACAATATTAACGGTGAGTCCATGGAGCTTGAAAACGTGCTGAATAAATAGAGACATCAATGTTTTAGCACATGGCAATCCTGCAAGAGGGATGAAGTGGGCCATCTTGCTAAATCTGTCTACTATCACCCAGATGGTGTTAAAGCTGGATGAGCGAGGTAGTTCCACAATGAAGTCCATAGATATGTGTGTCCAGGGTCTCACTGGAACAGACAGAGGCATAAGGGGACCTGCAGGGAGTTTGCGAGAAGACTTATTCCTGGCACAGGATTCACAGACAAATTCTCTGGTATCCTCAGACAAGGAGGGTCACCAGGTGGAACGAGACAGAAGTTCCACCGTCTTGGATACTCCAGGGTGATCCGAGATTTTATTATCATGGCATTCAGCAAGGACCGTCCTCCTCAGCTAATCAGGTACGAATAGTTTACCCCTGGGTTTAGCCAGCGGTGCCAAATGTTGGAGGCCACGGAGGGTCGTGCCCAGATCCAGAGTCAGACCAAGGACTATTTTGGATGCCGGAATAATAAAGGTAGGTTCTGCGAGGGGAGGATGAGAGGCAATAGAGCTGCGAGACAAGGCATCCGCCTTAGTGTTCTTGGATCCTGGCCGGAAGGTAATAGTAAATTTAAAGCAGGAGAAGAAAAGTACCCACCGGGCTTGTCTGGAATTCACAATTTTAGCAGATTGTATATATTGTAAATTTTTATGGTCGGTATATACCGTGATTACATGGTTAGCTCCTTCTAGCCAGTGACGCCACTCTTCAAATGCCCACTTGATCGCCAGCAACTCCCGATTACCAACATTGTAATGGGTTTCTGCGGAGGAGAATTTCCTGGAGAAAAATGCCCAGGGGTGCAGACAGTGATCATTGAGATCCTTCTGAGAAAGGATGGCAACGGCCCCGACGTCAGAGGCGTCTACTTCGATAATAAAAGGTAGATCCGGATTGGGATGTCGTAGGACGGGTGCGGAGATGAAGGCATCTTTGAGGGCCTTAAAGGATGTCAAAGCAGCGGAAGACCAATTAACAGCATCGGCCCCTTTTTGGGTAAGGGCAGTAATAGGAGCCACTAACACTGAAAATGACCGGATGAATCGCCTGTAATAATTAGCGAATGCTAAAAACCTCTGAATGGCTTTTAAATTGCTTGGCCGTATCCAATCGAGAACTGCATTTCTCAAGTTTGGCAAAGAGGCAGTGCTGGCGTAGTTTGAGGTGGACCTTTTTGACATGAATACGGTGCTGTGCCAGTGACTTGGAATAGATCAATATGTCGTTGAGATATAGCACAACGAACCTTCCCAGAAATTCTCGTAAAACATCATTAATAAAATCTTGGAACGCCACAGGGGCATTACATAGGCCAAAGGGCATGACCCGATATTCATAATGGCCTGAATGAGTGTTGAAGGCCGTCTTCCACTCATCCCCTCTTTGATCCGGACCAAATTATATGCCCCTCTCAGATCAATCTTGGAGAACGCCGTGGCTTGTTTGAGCTGATAAAAGTGCACGGAGATGAGAGGCAAAGGGTAGGTATTCTTCACGGTGATCCCATTCAGACCCCAATAATCTATGCACGGATGGAGGCTCCCATCTTTTTTTGCAACAAAGAAACCCACTCCTACGGGTGATTTAGACGGTCGAATGAATCCCTTACGTAGGTTTTCCTCCACATACTCATCCATAGCCTTAGTCTCAGGAATGGACATGGCATATAACCTTCCCTTAGGAAGCTTTGCACCCTGAACCAGATCAATGGAGCAATCGTAGCTATGATGCGGGGGCAGAGAGTCTGCTTTATTCTTAGAGAACACGTCGTGGAACTCTAAGGTAAAGGAAGAGATTCAGGACAAGGTTGAACAACCCGAAGAGGTAGGACGAGACAGGTTGATGTTGAAAGTTCACTCACATCCAGAAAATTTCCGGCTGCACCACTGTCTAGGAAAGCAGAGATGGAAACGGATCTATTTCCATACATGATCCGAGCAGGGATGAGGACGGAATTCTTGGAAGAGACCATTTGGAGACCTAGGCGTACCTCTTCCTTTACTCCTAGGCCTGATCTTTTCCCGCTTTGTTAGGGCAGTTACGCAAAAGATGGCCCTTCTTGCCACAGAATAGACATAGCCCCTGCAACTGTCGCCTGGATCTTTCCTCGGGGGACAGGCGATAAGCCCCTAACTGCATGGGCTCCGGCAAGTCCTGAGGGACCGGGTAGATGGCTGGAGAGGACCAGGATGGCGAGGCGGCTTCCTTCTCGGAACTCCTTTGTTTGATCCTGCGGTCAATCTTAATAACTAATTGCATTAAGGCCTCCAGGGAAGGTGACGAAGGGTACTGGACCAAGGAATCCTTTATCTGCTTCGAGAGCCCTAGTCGGAACTGACTCCGTAGTGCAGGGTCATTCCACTGGCAATCGACCGACCAACGTCTGACCTCGGCACAATACTCTTCTGCTGTACGCCGCCCTTGTCTTAGCGCTCTTAGGTGTGATTCGGCAGAGGCCACCCGGTCTGGATCATCATATAGGAGACCAAGGGCGTTGAAAAAGGCGTCCATGGACTGCATAGCAGGATTAACAGGGGTCAGACTGAACGCCCAGGATTGGGGATCGCCCTGAAGTAAGGAGATGATTATACCAACCCTCTGTTGCTCCGAACCTGAGGAACGAGGCCTGAGGCGGAAATATAGCTTGCAGCTCTCTTTAAAATTTCCGGAACAGGGTTCTATCCCCGGAGAAATGTTCCGGAAGATTTAACTTAGGCTCAGGGGCAGGTGCCAGAGTTGCTTGTGAGGCCTTGGCAGCTACTTCCTGAGCAGAAAGTCTGAGCGAAAGGTCCTGAACCACCTATGAAACGGCCTGGATCTGTCCTGCTAGGACTTGAGCCAGGCTGGGATCCATCAGAGGGAAATAGAATCTTTTTGGGCCAGTTATAATGTTAGGAACCCCTCCAGCCAGTACATCAAAACCCGGAGTCTGCTCTGAAGTCTGGTGTTCACTGTAGCCCCAAGTGGTGGGGGCAGACTTGGCCGCAGACAAACAGAGGGTAGTTAGATGAGCACTGACTGGGGAGAACCCAGCTATAGAGTGTAGAAGCAAACAGCAGAGTGAAATCCAGGCAAGGGTCGAGGGCCGGCAGCAGACAACAAATCCAAGAACAAGAACTGTCCTCACTGCCTTAATTAGCGAGCGGTACCAATCAGGGCAGTGTGCACGAGACTCCTCCCAATACATATATTATGTACTCCTTGTACTTTTAATGAACAATTTATGCAGCAGCTGTTGTCTCCCTAAGACTCCATTCATCAGCATAGAATACTGCTTAGTGAGACGATGTTATGGTATGTAGTAAGATCCTAATCTGCAATACAGTGTTACTTTACTGCGCGCATGCGCCCGCCTGTAGGACAGCTGGCCGGGCGCTGCGGCAGACAACGGAAGTGAGTCGCGGCGGCCCGTTGGGGAGCCGCGACTCCTAACACCCTACTGATCTGGTGTGGTCCAAAATGATGGCGAAAACTGGATTCCTTTGGAGAGCTCACAGGTCACATCTGCTCTGTTCAAGAGTCAGAAATTCAATATATGTATATATATATATATATATATATATATATATATATATATATAAAATCATATCCTGGCCATCTTTAAGCTAAGATCCCCTGCATGTAGAGAACAGAAGCCAGATACAGATTCCCATTAACAACAGAAACCGCTGACTATGACTCTGCAGCATCAATTTAGCTGTTCTCTAACACTTACCTCATAACAAATCTGTAGCTCTTCAATAACCGACATTTGCATGTATGTAAATTGCCCACAGCATTCATTGATTACATAAATGGAGAAGGCAGTTAACATAACATACTTATATACAAATATAACACATTCAATCTCTCGACCAATCCTGTCGCCTTCAACTACGCAATATCGCCCACATCCGGCCCTTCCTTTCTCAGGATGCTACTAAAACCATTATCCATGCACTCATCATCTCCCGTCTTGACTACTGTAACCTTATCCTCACCGGTCTCCCTCTCTCCCACCTTGCTCCCCCCCTCATCTTCCTCTCCCGCCGTTTTTCTTCTGCCTCCCCTCTCTGCCTTGACCTTTACTGGCTTCCTTTCCCCTACAAAATCCTCTTCAAATTCCTCACCCTTACCTACAAGGCCCTCTCTCACTCCACAGCCCCTTACATCTCCAACCTCCTCTCTACCCACACCCAATCTCGTTCCTTGCGATCGGTCAATGGCCGTCGCCTCTCCTCCACTCTAATCACCTCATCCCACTCCAGAGTCCAAGATTTCTCCCGGGCTGCCCCCCTCCACTAGAACAACCTCCCTCGCTCCATCAAACTATCCCCTAATTTGTGCACATTTAAATGGTCACTTAAAACTCACTTCTTCCTCAAAGCATACCAGCCATCCACCTAATCTGCTCGCCATGCCTGTTCTCCTCTGTTTCCTCTACTCCCCGGTCCCGCCTCTCGCTTCTCTTGTGATTGTTCCTCTCTGACTCCATATTGTGCCTCCTGTCTGTTTGCCCTCCCTTTAGAATGTAAGCTCTCACGAGCAGGGCCCTCTTCCCTCCTGTCTCTACCTATTCTTCTGCTCCATCCTCAATGTATATGCTATGTCTGGAGCTTTGAAGTTCTGGTACTTTTCGTTTATTGTTCTGTATGTTTTACCCTGTATGGTCCACTGTCTGTAACCTGTATGGCGCTGCGGTAACCTTGTGGTGCCCTATAAATAAATATTAATAATAAATACAATAATAGTATAATATACAACAATATCTACACAATCTACCCGAGTCTTCCCATCTCCAATTCAGGCCAGTAGATATAAACACCAATTCAATTTGAATTTCAGTATGATCACTGGAATGCTTTTTTTTTTTTTTTACCTGCATACAACTTCTTAAAGGCAATTGCTGTCCAAGCAATAGCAGCTTTATTAGACATGTAGGCAATTGTTGCAAATATGCTTCTGTGTTCAAGCATCAATACACAGGGAAAGAGTGTGGGAAAAACTTTACTGTGACCAGTACAGGTAAAAATTCAAAACAAGAAGAATTAACTAAAAGAAATAGAAGAGTGTACACTATCACAAATATAGAAAGACTACACAGTGACAACTTAAGATACAGCGCCACCTACTGTCCCTCCAGTTTAGTCACTCAAGTAATACTTAGCCTGCAGTTGCTGTCATACTCCAACAGGAATCACCTGGTACAAATTGGAGAGAGAAAATGGGGCTACAGTAACGGTCTGCTACCTTTTATTTAATTAAAAAAATACTATAAATCATTGTGCTTTATCACAAGTTTTTAGTAAAACAGAAACAATTAATTAAGTAAAAACAGGGGTATGAAAACATATTATTTCAAAGAAATACATGGATCCTCTGCGGTCACCAAGTACATTATTAAAGCTATTATGCAACTTCAAATTGCACTTTGTATTAAAAACATGGAATGTTAGTTCCACATATTGCAATATATGTTAAGCTGACCAAATAAAATCGCAGTTCGTCTACTAAACTGAAAAGTTTAAAATAAATGTAGGAAATGCAACCTTAGAGCTGTAACCAATAACAGAGCAAGTTGTTTCCTCTTACTAATGCAGCTGGCATCTTAGCAATCGTTTTTTTCCGGAGAGGGAGATCATCGTGTGATTAACTTCCTCTAGTCATGATAGAAAAAAATGTACAATGGTTGCAGTGTTTAATATGTAGGTGTAGACCTGCTAAGGATAGGTGAAGGCGGAAAATTATCCATTTGCATATCCTGTGTACAGGTTTTCAGACCTGCCAGTTTTGTAAAATATATGAGCATCCAGTTGACGTTAAAGGGTTATATAATGCTGCAATATGCAACATTTCCAATCAGTAAAGCTGAAAAGCTGACTGTTCAGTGAGAGGGTGATATGCTCTCCTTTACAGTTATATAGCAGTGAGCTGGGGAAGGAGATCTTATTCTGGCACCCATTATACACTGCGGCATCTGACTACACTCTGATCTGCAGAGAATGGCTTTGAGTCAGAGCACGACTGACAACACTGCTCTGACAGAGATTCTCCTGTAAGGGCAGCTCAGATGAGCTTCCGCATGTATAATTTGGCAGACAGCAGGCAGCCTGTGACAGCAAACAGACGAGAGAGAAGACAGCGAGAGAGACAGTTGTTTGCCACATAAAACCAAAGTAATTATCCATCTCTGTGGACATTTTTCCTAAAATTATATCTAATTGACTCAATAGATCACTTTAATAGAACTTGTTATTGTTTTACCTGCCATCTCTTTGCCTTGTTTTATAATACCTTACCTGCCTTTATTTTGCTTTTTCTTTTTTTCCTGACTTCTCCCTTACCTGTCACTATTGCACCTGTTTTTACTCTGACCTGTTTCATTGTCCCTTCTTTCTCGCTGCCCTGTTGTTCCATTTTGCCATTGTCTGCCATCTCGCCATTGTCTGCCATTTTGCCATTGTCTGCCATTTTGCCATTGTCTTCCTCATTCCTATTGTATTCCACTTTGCTACTGTCTCCCTGTTTTCCATATTGCTATTATCTCCCTGTTTTTACTCTTACCTATTCTTCTCTGTATCCTCCTTATCTCACTGCTCTGTTACTCCTTGCCTTATTCTCTGTTTTTGTCTTCTTAGCCCTCCTTGCCTTATCTTCTGCTCTGTCATACCTGGCCTCTCGAGCGACCTCATCCCTTTCGCTCTTAGTCTTCCCTCCTCCTCCCTTCTGTCAGCCCCCTCTCTCCCCACTATGCCTCCCTGCTCTCGCTCCATACCCATCCTCTCCCCCGACTTACCTCTCCCGCTCCTCCCCGCCCCCCCCCCCCGCGCACCGCCCATCTTGCTAACCTCATCCCCATTTCCCCCCTCTCCTCTCCCCCTTTCTCATGTGCCCTCTGGAACGCTAGATCGGTCCGCAACAAACTGACTGCTATACACGACCTCTTTGTATCCAACTCCCTTAACCTTCTTGCCATTACTGAAACCTGGCTCTCCGATTCTGACACCGCCTCCCCCGCTGCCCTCTCCTATGGTGGCCTCTCCTTCACCCACTCCGCCAGACCTGGTGCCCGTCCAGGTGGGGGGGTGGGCTTCCTCCTTTCCTCCACCTGTACCTTTCGTGTCATTCCTCCTGAACCCTCTCTCTCCTTCTCCTCCTTTGAAGCCCACTCCATCCGCCTCTTCCACCCCATCCATCTCCGGGTCACTGTTATCTACCGCCCCCCCTGGCCCTACCTCCCTCTTCCTTGACAACTTTGCTGCCTGGCTTCTTCACCACCTCTCCTCTGACCTCCCCTCCATCATCCTCGGCGACTTTAACTTCCCCATGGACAATCCCACTGACCCTGCTTCCAGCAAACTGCTCACCCTTTCTTCCTCCCTTGGTCTTACCCAATGGACCTCCTCCTCTACCCACTGCCTTGGTCACTCCCTTGATCTTGTCTTCTCCTACCTTTGTTGTCTATCTGACGTCTGACTTCTCCATCTCTCCCTTTCCTCTATCCGATCACCATCTCCTCTCCTTCTCTCTCTCTTCTTCTCCTGCTCCCCTCCCCCTGGCCAAACCTACTCTGTCCATATGCAACCTCGACGCTCTTAACCCGGTCTCTCTGTCCTCCTCTCTTGATAACCTCCTTTCTCCCCTTTTTTCCCTGGCCTGCCCCAACCAGGTGGTCTCCCTCTACAACCTCACCCTCACCTCTGCTCTGGATGCGGTCGCCCCTGCCCACTCCGTCCACCCTCGCTGCTCCAAACCCCAACCCTGGCATTCCAAATTTACCCGCTTCCTCCAAAAATGCTCCCGTACCGCTGAACGCCACTGGAGAAAATCCCGTTCCCTTGCTGACTTCCTCCACTTTAAATTCATCCTTTCATCCTACAGCTCTGCCCTCTCACTCGCTAAACAATCTTTCTTTAAAGCCCTCCTCTCGTCCCAATCCTCCAACCCCCGCCGCCTCTTTGCCACCTTCAGCACTCTCCTGGCCCCTCCCCCTCCTCCCACCCCCTCCTCCCTGACTGCCTCCGACTTCGCCTCCTTTTTCTCCTCTAAAATTGAGGCCATTTGACTTGACATCTCCTCCTCCACCCCCCCCCCCACTCCTCCGTCCTCCCCCCTCGGCCACCTTTCCCTCTACTCCTTCCGCCCAACCTCGGGTGAGGAAGTCCACTCTCTCATCTCATCCTCCCCCCCCTCTACCTGTCCCCTGGATCCCATCCCCTCCCACCTTCTTCGCTTCCTTTCCCCCACCACCTGCTCCCACCTTGCCCACCTCTTTAATCTTTCCCTCTCTTCCGGCATCTTCCCCTCCTCCTTCAAACATGCTCTCGTTTCCCCCATTCTTATCGACCCATATGCCTCCAAAATTCTCGAAAGGCTCGTCTGCATCCGTCTCTCCTCCTACCTTTCTGAACATTCCCTCCTTGATCCTCTCCAGTCTGGATTCTGCCCCCCTTCACTCCACTGAAACTGCCCTGGCTAAAGTCACCAATGACCTCCTCTCTGCTAAAGCCAGGGGCCACTTCTCCCTTCTCATCCTCCTCGACCTCTCTGCAGCCTTCGACACCATCGACCACCCCCTCCTCCTCCTCCATACCCTCCAGTCCTTTGGCCTCTCCGGCCCAGTCCTGTCCTGGTTCACCTCTTACCTTGCTGATTCGACTCCTCTCCTTCCTTTGGCCCCCACATTCTCTCTCTTGCTAAATCCTGCCGCTTCCAGTTGCGTAACATCGCTCGCATCCGGCCCTTCCTCTCCCAAGATGCCACCAAATGTCTTATTCACTCTCTGGCATCGGTGGTCCCACCCACACATTCACTCTCTGATTATCTCCCGCTTGGACTACTGTAACCTCCTCCTTACTGGCCTCCCCCAATCTCATCTCGCTCCCCTTCGTCCTGTACTTAACGCAGCCGCTAGGCTCATCTTCCTTTTTCGCCGCTCCTCGTCTGTCTCCCCCCTCTACCAATCCCTTCACTGGCTCCTCTTCCCCTACAGAATCCTCTTCAAGCTCCTCACTCTTACATACAAGGCCCTCGCCAACTCCACTGCACCCTACATCTCCACCCTCCTCTCTATTCATGCTCCATCCCGTCCCCTCCGATCTGCCAATGACCGTCTCCTCTCTTCCCCCCTTATCACCTCCTCCCATGCGCGTATCCAAGATTTCGCCCGCGCTGCCCCCCTCAATGGAACAAGCTCCCTCCCTCCATCAGAACGTGCCCTAATCTGTCCAGTTTCAAACGGGCTTTAAAAACCCACCTTTTTCTTAAAGCCTTTCAGTCTCCCACTTAACTTCCTACCTTTTCTTCTGCCTCTTCCCCCTCACTCTCCTTCCCTCATAGTTATCCTCCATTCCTCCTTCTCTCCCTCCCTCCCCGTGTCTCTCTGTCTGTCTACCCCGCCCTTAGATTGTATGCTCCTTTGAGCAGGGTCATCTCTCCTCCTGTCTCCACCACTTTCAACTCTGCTCTCCAGCTATCAGCCCTCCTCCTCGAGGACCCTCTCCCCCCGTCCCCTCTCGATCCCTCCTCTCTCTCTGGGAGTTTCCCTGTCACCCGTGCCCTCCTTCCTGGGCTCTGTCGTATGCGGACTCTCCCCTCCCCCTACCCTAGCGTTGAGCTCATTGAGTTACTGTGATTATTGTTTACTGTACTGTGCTGTCTCACCTTGTATTGTAATTCTGTTTGTCCCTGTACGGTGCCATGGACACCTAGCCCTATAAATAAAAATTTATAATAATAATAACTTCCTACCTACTTGTGTTTAGATGGTTTCTTGCAGGGAGTATTATGTTTCTTTATTCCTAGTCAAAGTGACCCAACGTCATAACAGGGCAATGATGACAATAGTCATGACATGAGCATCCCAAGTGGTTTGCAGATCTAAAGCCTGTTTATAGCCTCTGGATTAAGAACCCTGGCTGTATAGGTATCGTATGCATAGAACACTGTAGCTGGTTGCCATGGCAGCATCATATAAGGACAAGCGGCATTGCAGGATGTTTGGATTCAATTCTTTTTTTTTATTTCAGCCTTATAACCAAGTTGCTTTTTCTGCAACCTGATACTTACTTTTCTGCACTGCTGTCAGTCACAGACCACACGTGTTATGGACTGCAGGAGGAATGTGTGATCACCCTCTATGGGGTAAATGTATCATACGCCGGTTTTTTCAACTCGCGGGAGTTCGGCGTCTTCGCAGCTTAAATTTAAAGCAGCGCTGCCTTGTAAAGGGAAACTTCCCTTTCAGTTAGTGTGCAGGTAGCACCAAAGACCTCCACCATGCATACTGACAGGGGAGGGCTGGCAAATTTTAGCCCAGGGGGCAAGGCTCGACTCAGCAGTCTATTAGGAACATTTTAAAGGTAAAAAAAACTGCAAGCGACCCAGCCCAAGGTAGCCCACTATGGGACCGGCCCGGGGCAGATGCCCCCCTGTTCTCCAGCTGAGCCTGCCCCTGCCTACTGACAGTCTTTACAATGTTAAATTCATTTGGTCTCACTTTATCAAAATCCACTAAATTAATATGCAGTGTTTGCAGATTTTTTTTTTTTGTAAAATAAGTTTTTATTGAGGTTTTTAGCAACAAACACAGGTTACATATATGTAATTTTCCTCAGTATTCGCTTTGGATGGCGAGTGATAAAGAGATTATAACATCATAACAACATAGCACTAAGCCAAAGATGGCTAAATGTGTCAGAGAGTGCGAACATTCCCATCCACGAAAGGTGGGTGTAGCTGACCTGACATATAAAACATAGAGACAGACAGGGGGGGGAGATATAACAAGGAAACATAAGGAAAGAATGGGGGATAGCATGATGCAAGTCATCATAATAATAAAAGGCCTACGGCATATACAGAGGAGATATAGAACATAGCCTAATCCAACCATTACAGACGGCTGGTTCACCCCTGTAACCTAAAGATACATGTTTCAGACGGATGTACCCAAAGCCGCAAACTCTGGCAAATCTATAAAGTCCAACCAAGGTCTCCATATAGTATAATATGTTACAAAAGAGTCCCTATCTGACAAGTATAATTCTTCCATGGACCTGTAATATTCTAATCTCCTGATCCAATCCCGAACATTTGGTGGCGTGGTTGTTTTCCATCTCACAGGTATGACTGCCTTGGCGGCTGATATCACAAATTTTAACAGAGATTTTTTAAAGCAGGAAATAGGCATATCTACTTTATTGAGGAGCCAGTACACCGGGGTATCGGGAATAGCCTGGCCAAGCATCTTCCGTGTGATGTCTATCACCTGCGACCAAAAGGGTTGTAGTACGGGGCAAACCCACCAGATATGTAATAAAGATCCTGGTCCTGAACTACATCTCCAGCAGGCACTAGACAGACCGCGAAACATTTTTGCAAGATGTTCCGGGCATCTGTACCACCTGGTAAGAACCTTAAAGTGGGTCTCTAATATTGAGACGTTAGGTGAGCAAGCATGGATTGCCTGGAAAATTTTCGACCAATCAGTCTCTCGTAGTTCTATTCCTAGATCCTTTTCCCATTCCAAGAGGAATTTCAGGGGAGATCTAAAGCGAAACTCGAAGAGTTTGTAGATAGTCGATAAGGAGTGTGGGGTGTGGTGAGGTTTGCTACAAAGGGATTCAAAGACTGTCAGATTCCTATTAATATCATGTTTTGAGAGACTAAAGGAGAGAAAATGTTTAAGCTGGAGAAATCGCCATATCTCTATATTCGGTAGTTTCCACTTAGATTGAATCTCTACAAATGAGAGGACCCCAGTAGCTCCAACCAACTGGCCGACACGATGGTGTTACGATTTTGATGCCTTAGTCAGTATTAGCACAGGCTTACTTAGGGCGCGGAGTCTAACGGCCTTCCAGTCTTCACCAAGAACCACCGCAAGGTAGTGTGGGCTTAGCTGCCGAAGAACCGCAGGTCGCGGCCCCCAGATTAGCCTACTGACGTAAGGGAGAAAGTTCTAAGTGATGGCAGGCAGACAAGAAAATAGACAATGCGGTGCAAGTACAGGCACTAACCGTTAATTCCAGGCGTAGTAGGTCTGGAACAGTAACCGGTAGATGCACGGAGGCAATGGGTGCGTGGCAGGATCCAAAGAATAGTTGGTAACACAGCCGGGTCGGTACACAGAAGGTATCAGGTATACGGTGCCAGAGGGAGATCCAGAGAATAGTTGGTAACACAGCCGAGTCGGTACACAGAAGGTATCAGGTATACGGTGCCAGAGGGAGATCCAGAGAATAGTTGGTAACACAGCCGGGTCGGTACACAGAAGGTATCAGGTATACGGTGCCAGAGGGAGATCCAGAGAATAGTTGGTAACACAGCCGAGTCGGTACACAGAAGGTATCAGGTATGCGGTGCCAGAGGGAGATCCAGAGAATAGTCAGGTCACAGCCAGGTAGGTACACAGGAGTAGGAGGAATAGAGGGGTTAACAGGGAGCAGGTTCACAGGAGTCAGGACACAGGAACTGTAGCCAGGAACAGGAAACACATTGCTCTGACACAGGCAGCGTGTCAGAGCAGGGAAGATATAGGAGTTTGAATACCCCGCCCAGGAGTCACATGATCAGCAGCAGAGAGAACCCGGAAGTGCGGCAGCGCTAACAGAAGAAGCGCTGAAGAAATGGACACCGCTGTCAGCTCCCGCTGACAGCGCAGCGGAACGGGAACAAGGTAAGTTCCTAACAGATGGATTCCTGCTCGCAACCACAGGTTAAACGCTAATGGAGTAGTTCCAGGGGGGAACTTAGGGTTATTGAACAATGGCGTTAGTGGGGATGTTAAAGATGATATATGAGTAAGTGTTCTTAACTTAGACCATTTAATAAGAGTGGGCCCTAGGGTAGGGTGTGAGATTCTGGGTACTTTGATTAACCAAATTAACGTAGTACTAGAAGAGTCGAGATATGATGATTCGATCGCTACCCATTGTTTCCTACCCTCTTGAACTGACATCTCCATTATTCTGGTTAAGATTGCAGCATCATAGTATGAGGGTATGTGGGGAAGCTGGAGACCCCCCAAGTGTCTTCGTCTGAATAAAGTTTTGTGCTTGAATCTTGGGCGCCTCCCACTCCACACAAAGTCCCGCACCAAACGTTGGATGCCCTGAAACCAGGAGTCGGGGATTAAAATAGGTAACGTCTGTATGAGGAAGAGAAGTCGAGGTAGGACATTCATTTTTATAATGTTAACCCTACCTATCCATGTGAAATTCTTGCTCTGCCACTCTCTCAAATCAGTCCGGAGATTCCCAAGAAGTGGTTTAAAGTTGAGGTCGTATAAGCGCGAGAGATCGTTAGAAAGTACCACGCCTAAATATTTCAATTGGGTGGGATGCCAAATAAAAGGGAAGGCACATTTTAAACCCTCCACCACGGGGGCCGGGGTATTAATATTCAGAGCCACTGACTTGCCATAGTTAATTTTTAAGTTAGATAGTAAACCAAACCTTCCGAATTCTTTAACCAAGTTGGGTAGGGAAACAACCGGTTTGGTAATAACGGCCAAAAGGTTGTCCGCGAATAAAGCGAGTTTATGTTCTCTCTCACCCACTTGAACACCAGATATATTCGGATTGGCCCTGATTGCCCTTGCCAACGCCTCCATGCACAGCACAAATATGAGCGGAGACAGCGGACACCCCTGCCTAGTGCCATTATTAATCATCACCGGTTCCGACAGATCACCATTAATTTTAATTCTAGCCCTGGGTTGTCGATAGAGTGCTAAGATTCTATAAAGTCCCAATGGGCCTAATCCAAGATGCTCCAGGAGCCCTCTCATAAACGGCCAACTCACACGGTCAAAGGCCTTTTCTGCGTCTGTAGACAAGAGCATTGAAGCCGTTGTTGAGCATGAAGCAGAGTAAATCAAATCTATCACCTTGGTGGTATTGTCCCGTGCCTCGCGATCCGGGACAAAGCCCACCTGATCTGAGTGAATCAGATCTGGGAGTAGGTATTTTAATCTATTTGCGATAAGTTTTGCATACAACTTAACGTCTACGTTCAGCAAGGAAATAGGCCTATAGCTTGCACATTGAGAGGGGTCCTTTGCTTCTTTGGGGATCACCGTTATATGGGCTTCCAAACTCTGTGGGGAGAAAGCGGCGTCGTTGGAGATTGCATTAAAGGCCGGCACCATCAGGGGTATCAACTTATCTTTAAAGGTCTTATAGTATGCCATGGAAAAGCCATCAGGGCCCGGACTTTTACCCGAAGGTGTTGATTTAATTGCCTCCCTCAACTCCCCTTCAGTGAAAGGTTGTTCCAGTTTATCTCTATCTGATCTTGAGTGAGTGGGAAAACTGATCTCCTTTAAATATGCCTCAATTTGAGCTGAGCATGTGGCATCTATAGGGGCAGGTTCTTGAGTTTCGAGATTATATAATTTGGTGTAGTATGTGTGGAATGCACCAGCTATGTCAGCAGTTAATTTGCACTCCCGGTCATTGTTATCCTTAATCATGGCAATGTAAGCCTTAGCTCGCTGTTTGCCCTAGCCAACATTGTTCCCGGCCTGTTTCCCCAGCGAAAGAAACGATGGCGACACCTCTGGAAGTCAAGTTTCACTTTATCATAAAGTATTTTGTTAAGTGCCGCCCTCGTCTCCTTGAGCTTGTTCAACAGGTCCCTAGACATGTTGGATTTATGTGCCATCTCTAAGTCCCTAATCTGCTGAAGTAAGTGATCTTGATACGCAATGTTTTCTTTCTTCATACGGGAGCCTAACTCAATAAGTTTCCCTCTGATAACGCATTTATGCGCCTCCCAGATAGTAATACTCGAGACGTCTGGAGTAACATTGTCAGAAATATAATCATCTAATGCAGCAGTAAGTTGGTCCCTACAATATGTATTTTGGAGGAGAAGTTCGTTTAGGCGCCAAGTGCATTAGTGTTTGCAGATTTAGCTATAAAACAGTCAATGTAAAACACATGTAACTCTGTTTGTTGTGAAATTGGTCTAAAGTGTACAAGAAAAAACAGCGCTGGTCACAGTACAGTAACAGGATGCAACAGGAGCAAAAGTATACTAAGACAGAAGGGTCATTTACAAGGGTGCAAAAATGCATTCCTGTAATGCAAAACCATTTTATAAAAACCTGTTTTTGCATCCATCTATATGAGAAGAGAATGAATTAGCAGGTCAAGATGGCAGCATCTGGGTGCTCTATGCGTAATAGGAAATAGACACACTAATGGGCAGCACAGTGGCCTAGTGGTTAGCACTTCTGCCTCATGAGCTAAATTCCCAACCATGGCTTTATCTGTGTGGAGTTTGTATGTTCTCCCTGTGTTTGCGTGGGTTTCTTCCGGGTGCTCCTGTATGTTAGGGGATTAGACTGTAAGCTCCAATAGGGCAGGGACTGATGAGAGTGAGTTCTCTGTACAGCGCTACGGAATTAGTGCCACTATATAAATAACTGATGATGATGATAATGTACCTTATATTGCCTCCATGTACAAAAGAAATATCTATTCACTAAAGCAACATTTTATTTCATTGGTTCATCATTCAGTTGACAGTGTCATGACAAGTCATCTTACTGGAAACTATGGCACATACAGGTTACCAACCCGCACCAAGCAGTAGAAAGTACCTAGAGTGAAACAACAATCACTCCTATACCAAGTCAGAATTTCTGGTCCTCACAATCCTATGTACCCTCTGATATTTGAAAGCCCAGCAAAAGCCATAAGCCTTATTTAGACATGCCTTCAAGTCTCCACGATCCTCCAGAGTTCATATTTCTTTATTCTTGCTTTGGTTCTCATGACTTCTGACCACAGGGAGGGAGTTATCTGTTCTGGCTACCCAATTGGCAGCCTTTATCTTCTAGAGGCTAGCTATGGACCATAGTTCTATCCCTTACTCTCCTGGACCCACTGCTGACTGAACAAAGGGGCATAATGTAAGGATAGCAATGGTAACCTCCATGACAAGGACACAATTACCATAGGTGCAGGTGTTGCAGCTGTTATTTGGGTTCATGGCCTAGAAACTCCCCAGACCTTAATCCCATTGAAAACCTGTGGTCAATCCTCAAGAGGTGGGTGGACAAAAAAAAGCCCACAAATTCTGACAAGCTCCAAGCATTGATTAGGCGGCCGTCAGTCAGTATGTGGCCCAGAAGTTGATTGACAGCATGCCAGGGCGAATTGCAGAGGTCTTCAGAAAGAAGGGTCAACACTGCAAATATTGACTCTTTGCATAAACTTAATATAATTGTCAATAAAAGCCTTTGACACTTATGAAATGCTTGTAATATTACTTCAGTATACCATAGCAACATCTGACAAAAAGGTCTAAAAGCACTGAGGCAGCAAACTTTGTGAAAACCAATACTTGTGTCATTCTCAAAACTTTTGGACATGACTGTATATTACTATACTGATAGATGTTTTAACAAAAAACTCAAGAAACAAAGTCTGATCTAAAGATCCCTATGAATAATGCCACTTGCTAACACATGTTGCATCTGCATGATAACAACGATTACTCCATACTAGCTGAAAGTATGTCAAAATGATGAGGAAATATAAGAGTAAAATCATGTTAGACCCTTTTTGGTAATGGTTAAATACCTTCCATTACATGCTCAATAACAGAGGCAGACTTTATTGCACCCAATTTGACTTTACCCTTTAGGCAGCATTGATTGAATAGTTTATCAGATGGCTGCTCAGCCACAAAATGCTTAGCATGGCTAAATTCACAAATACTGTTCATGGGACCACAGTTATGAGCATTAATAGTTGTTTTATCAAAGTTACCGACTTCAAGAATGGCGTGAGATCTTATTCACTGACTTTATAAACATTGATGTGATATTACCTCTGTCCTGTTCGCTCTTCGATTGTTTTCTCTGTGACAGGCAATTTGCATAGCGATGAAGATCACAGTCACGTTCTCTTTGGTCATCATTTATAGTTTGTTGTCTTTTTGCTGCTTCTTGCTGTGCAGTTACTCCCATAGCAGACATTTGCCTTTTAAGTGTCATCGCAGTTACACTTTGTTGCTTAAATCAATTAGTATATTACTATTAATGCAACACTAAGTGCAACTAAAACAAATGAATAGAAATTTGAGTCAGTTTGGTATAGCGAAGGTCGTTATAAATGACAACTACCGCACATAAAACCTAAACAAACCAACCAAAATAGGCCCAAGAAATGAGGAAAATCTAGTCAGTGGGAATAGACAAGTACACAAAAGAGTAATTTGCAAACATTTTACCAAATTTGTTTGTGTTTTGTGTGTGTGTTTATAAAGGTGAGGAGCAGCGTTAACCTTTTATATATATATTATATACATATATATATATATATATATATATATATATATATATATATATATTGGGGCAAATATGCCTCTTTGTCACAGTTCCCCTATAAGTGATCTGATAAAAGCACAGCCAGTCTGCAGCGGCAGGCTGCAGACAGGGTTAAAGGTTCCCTGGGATCCTCTCTTAGCACACACACACACAGGTGTTCCACATTGGTATGATTGGTTTGCTGTGATTTGTTCGTAGTGCTTGGGGTGGAGGATAAAGACACTCTCTGTATGTGCGGGTGGGACCACCGATGCCAGTAAGTGGCCAGATTGCAGACAGGGAAGAAATGTCTAGCCAGATGTAGGTGGTGGGGATTTTTGTGTACTCTTTCTGGATATGATTGCTGAACCAGCGTTGGAACTGTTTACCATCCTGACAACTGCTAATAAACAGTTAAATGGTTCAGCATACCTGTGTCGGATTCCTGTGAATGCTGCACTTTCTCACAATATATATATAGATATGTTTTCATGCTTTGTAGTGTTTTTGGAAGTATTTATTAAGCTGTATTTTAATTTTTTCAAGTCAGTTGGTGTTGTGTTTATCTCTTTGGAGAAAGTAGAGGTGATCCTGGCAGTACAGAGTTGGCACACCAATGCTCACCATTTAAAGGAGCAATTTAGAATGAAATTTCCTTTTGCAGACCAAGATTATTAAAATTAAATAATGTGATTGAGAGGAGCTTTTGAGCGCACAGCTATTTCCACTCTACAAAAGCACTTTAGAGCTGGTGGTGTTTAAGTCTCATCCTGTATTTCTAATGTGACCCTTATAATGTGGGTCACATTGCACCTGCATGATTTACATTCGGGGACATAACAATAGGGGTGTAGGGAGTGTGGCGGCCATGGGTCCCAGAAGTGAGGGGAGCCAGGAATGAAGGGTCCAGCTAAGTCAGCATACAGAATCTGCAGTGCCACGGAATGAACAAAACATAAAGAGAACAAAATACTGATATAAAGGGTCAAGAGAGACAATACAATCAGTAAAAATCAGTATAAGAAGAGACAAGAGAGAAAGCAACAACGACACAACTAGAACAAAGGAAACCTTACAAACAAAATGAGGGGATAGGAGGTAGAGAGGCCAAAGGTAACATTCAAGAGGGGCAGGGAAGTAAATGGAGGTGATAAGTATGGAGAGAAGTGAGAGGAAGAGGTAGGTGGAGTGAGAGGAGGGAATTGTATTAGGATGGGGCAGGGTAGTAATACACAGCCATTGATACATATTAATTTTAAATAATGGCTTTAATTTAAGTACATAAAGAGGTTTGAATTTTTTAACAATAAACTTCCTACAATCCAAAGACACAACCTGAAGTTAGTCATATACAGTAGATTCAGAACTAACTTGGCTCCTCACATGGATGATTAAATGACATGTGTCTGCTTCTTTGATGCTCAGTCTGATAACACTATCGCACTTGATAAGCTGATGACCACCACACAGTGGCAGATTGCAGTGTTGGCCAACTGGATTTTCAACAGTCCTGATAAACATTTAATTAATGCTAATGAGGCATTGAACAGGATTGCTGGTGATTTTGTGCCGACTTATGCGGAAACTTCAGGCTAAATTACTTTGTGTGTTAGCAGTTAAGAGAGGGTTGTATACTCACTTCTGTATGTCGATCACGCTTTTGAAAGGGATCAGCAGCAGAATTTTGAAAAGGGGAGATGGCTTCCAGTGCCACCAGGGAGATGGCTTCCAGTGCCACCAGGGGCTGGCTGGCAAATTTTAGCCCGGGGGCGAGACTGGGCTCAGCAGCCTCTGCAGGTAGCCCAGTGACCTAGGCCAAGGTAGCCCACTATGGGACCACCATGGGGGCAGATGCCCTACTTCCCTCTAGTCCAACCAGCCCTGGCGTGCAACTCAAAACCAACCATATGCCACCCTGTACAGCACCAAAAGCCCCTCCCCTCTTCAAGGATGTGCTTCCAATCTCTGTCAAAAGCATGTACAGCTGCCATAAACAGAATGGAGTGTGGTCAACCCCTTTAATTAAGAGACTACGTTTACAAATTAGTGGTCAGTCAGCTATTTTGATCTTGCTGTGTCCAGTGCAAGTGCTAATAAAACATAGTCATGCAGCAGGATGTAACTGTAGTGGAGTGGGATTTGCCTCAATGTCCAACAGCATATACACAATATGTTGCTGTAGAAACCCTCTCATTACTAGCTTGGGTTGACTACAGACACTAAATGAAAGCTTGTATACAGTGACATTGGGGCTCATAAAAAAATAAATAAAACATGGTCAAGGTTTTCTGGGAAAATATTTGCTAAACCTTTATGAGATCTGTAAAACCAAGTGAAAGACTGAATGGCTCTATGACTACTGCTACTGAGGTTTGGCAGGAAACATTCGTTTTCGTGGACATGGCAGATGCATAAGATATTTGGGTATTTCTGTGTTAGGGGAAGAGACATGTTTTTAAAGAGAGAAGAAGGAATGGATCAATAGCTAATATGAAATTCTAACACCCTAGCTACTTACTGATGCCCTCCTAGCCTTCTGGAGGCTACACCTTACTATGCAGCATTGCAAACATTGATAAATGCGGATAAAAGAGTCAGCTGGGGATTATTGTGTGATGGTAAAATAAATCATTGGTAGACATTTGTAAATAATGAAAGGGTCTCATTCCTTCTTCCTCCATCTATTAGATCAAATTGACACATCAGTGGATCCTATCCTTCAGTCTGTTCATGTTACTATGAGCTTTATTTATAATACACGTCTTCTTTCTTAGCTCTACAACTCCCATTTCATTGTAAAGAATAGAGTTATTGTGCAAACTAGGTTGTGCTATTTCTGATGGAGAAAACTGCATTTCTTATGAACACAAACAGGGTTTAGAAGCAATGGCAGCTATTTTACAGCGTAATTCTTCACAGGCATACACTGCAAACCATACACACACTACAGTGTAGTGAGATACTGCAAGAAAGGAGGGGGCTGTAGGCTGCCAGTTTTTCTGCCGAGGAAGAGAAGGCTGGTAGCTCTAATAAGCTCGTACACATAGCGACTGATTCATTTAGGAATGTGCCGATGCGTGACGTATTTTGTGTAAAATTGATCTGCATGCCCAGAACTGGACTATACGTCAATGAACGCAGCAACATCCTATTCTTCTTCGAATGCAAAGGACAGCTTACGATTTCACAGGCGAAACGTGCAAGGGAATGGCTGTATGCATGTAGTCAATGTACAGTATGGAAGTGCATTACTGTACATTGACTACTGTACATGTGGAATATAAAGTCTGAGCAGAATGCACAGGAAAAATCTTGTCACCTGTTAATAATATAGGGCCTGATTCATTAAGGAAAGTTAAGTAAAAAATTGAGTAAGTAGTCTCCTGGACAAAACCATGTTACAATGCAAGGGGTGCAAATTAGTTTTCTATTTTGCACATAAGTTAAATACTGACTGTTTTTTCATGTAGCACACAAATATCAACTTTAAATTTCAGTGTACAAATAAGCTATCAAGTATTTGTGTGCTACATGAAAAAACAGTCAGTATTTAACTTATGTTTACTTAACTTTTCTTAATGAATCAGGCCCATAGTCATTAATGGGAAAAAAATACATGAAATACATTTACCATGATGTTATTAATGTCTACTGTACATAAAAAGCATTTTTACAGTTGCTTCTGATTGCAAACACATGTTCTAGCATGTATACACCACCGTCATCACTATTACTCTGCACTTGCACCTGACCTGTAACTGGTGCAAGTGATACGACTGAATCAGGTGCTGATGCATGTGCTCATCCTTGGCACACTCTTACTGTACAGTGGCTACATGCATACACCCCTTTCCTTTCCTGTTCCGCCTTACAATTTGCTGGCTGTCATAAGTGTCCTTTACCTGTGAAAATGAATAGCGTTCTTTGGCGTATGTTTCGGTTTTTTTCGCATGCGTAGAGTGAAAAAATGCAAAATGTGCCACATACATGGACTTACATTCCTTAATGAATCAGTTCCTTACTGTTAACCTTAATGGATAAACAGGTAGAACATGAATGCATTACAGTCACCTTTCACCTTACTTCACTCTACTGGCAGTCCCATTTCAATTATAAGAAAGACAGGATATCTTTGCCATGTAATCTACAGCTGTCTATGAAATATCATTTTGACTCCATATTGTTTCTCATTCATGAAAAGGTAATGTTGAAAATAAGAAAGCCATTTAAGTTCTTACATCATGTTGCACAATGTTTAATAATATGTTGCATCGTTGAAACATGTTATTGCTGACACCTTAAAGTCTGTTTCAGATATATTGGTTGATTCAGGTATATTGGCCTGATTCATTAAGGAAAGTTAAGTAAAAAATTTAGTAAGTAAGTTCCTGGACAAAACCATGTTACAATGCAAGGGGTGCAAATTAGTTTATTATTTTGCACATAAGTAAAATACTGTCTGTTGTTTTATGTAGCACACAAATATCAACTTTAAATTTCAGTGTACAAATAAGCTATCAGGTATTTGTGTGCTGCAAGAAAAAAGACAGTATTTAACTTATGTACAAAATAGAAAACTAATTTGCACCCCTTGCATTGTAACATGGTTTTGTCCAGGAAACTACTTACTCCAATTTTTACTTAACTTTCCTTAATGAATCAGACCCATTAAGAGAATATTCCTGATTCAGGCCCTTTTTATCCCTCTTTGGAACTCTCGGGTTGAATGACTTTATAACATACCGGGCCCGTCAGGGAGATGCTGCTGCTCCCTCTGTCCAGAATCATCTTGCTTCCGGGTTGCGCATGCGCAAAGCCGTTCTTTAACAGCTCCCATTAATTTCCATTGGTTGGCGCCCTCTATTGCTTGCATTACTTAAGGACACCAGTTTCATTCATTCACTGCCAGTTCTTTGAGTCTTTTCCTCCTGTGTGGATGTGTTGCTCCTGGTTACTAGTACTCTTCAGTTCCCACCACAGTGTTCTCAGCAATAACTGAACTTCTGCCACACATCGTTATACTATTCCTGATCCAGTACCAGTGCTCATCAGCATTCCTGGACCTCAGTATACAACTTACCGCAGTTCCTAGTGCTCTCCAGTTTCAGCCACAATGCTCTTAGCAATTCCTGAACTTCTGACACATACCGTTACACTGTTCCTGATCCAGTATCAGTATCCTCGCTAGTATTTTTAGCCATCATCTCTGTATAAATTCTCCACTTGACCTTGCCTAATACCAGTACCAATACCGCGACCTGCGGCACGGAAGCAGCCAAGCCCATATCCCCTTGCGGGGGGTCACTTGTGAATACCTTCCGAGTCGTTAGACTCCGCACCTCTCTAACAGCTAGTGCCAAACTAGGCTGGTCTAAAGGGTTCTCCGATCCTATAATCCTGACAGACTGATTAGTAAATGGATAATGACAATGATGGTAATGGACCTAGGTAAATATGGTTGTGCCAAATGAGCTTGCAATATACTGTAAATGGTGTGGGGAACAACTGATTTTTGATTGAAAAAGTAGCTTTATTTTGTATAAAGTACAAAAAACACAGTTCATACATTTCATTCAAGTGTACGCAGTACACCGTAATACATGATCATGCATACGTTTTAGTACAATACAGGGCATAAAGTACAAGACATGACATCCTACACTATATACATCAAGTACTGCACTAACCATTCAAACTTTACAGTGTATTACAGTGCAATAAAATAACATTGGGTGTGGGGGGGAGGTAGGTGAGAGGGGTAGGGTGATGGAGTCACGAGCAAAAAGTTTTTATTGAGGACAGACACAAAGGGAAGGGTGCATAAATAGACATGACATTCAATAATACTTCATGCTGTGAAGGGGAATGGGTTGGAGGGGGAAAGGGAGGGGAGCACAAACCAAAGTTTTTTATTGAAAATAGACACAATGGGGAGGAGGAGAAGAGGAGACAACAATCAATCAATTACAATCAATCGTCGTCTTCATCTTCCTCAGGACTGTCAAGGGTGTTATAGTCTCTTAACAGGCTATGGATAAGCCTGCGACAGTCCTGGATGGTCATCTTCTCCCGCTTCAAGATGAGGCGGTTCCTGGCAAGCCACATAGCGTCCTTAAAACAGTTCATAAGGCGCCAGGCCTCCTGGATTGCCTCAACGGTGTGAGTCCCAGGAAATAATCCATAAAATACCGAATGGTATGAGAGGCAAGTCCTGGGCACACTGTCCTTAAGTTCATGTTCCAGGGCATCCAACAATGCCTGTGCAGTGGGACAGTCCCAAAAGATATGTTGAGCAGTCTCCCTCTTGGTAATACAAAAGGGGCAGTGAACATATCTGCACAGGTTCCGGGAGTGCATAAATGTCCTGAGAGGCAAACCCCCCTGAATGGCCATCCATGCAATGTCTTTATGTCCATTAGTCAGTCTCTTAGAGGCCACATTCTCCCAAACATGTTTGGCCGTGGCCACAGGGAGCCCTGGAACAGACTCCATAATGTCCTTAGCTCTGATGAGCTTGTGGATAGTTTTAGGTTTCCACAAGTCTGGTTTAAGTCCCTCCAGATGGTGCTCCCTCACAAATTGTCCAACATCCAGGTAAAACCAAGGTGTAGTCCAGTTGTAAGGGAAGGAGCTGTCCCACTTGTCCCAACCAAGTTTCCTCCAAAGAGGAAGAAGGAAAAAGCGTGACATGGACTTCCCAGCAGAGCAAACGTTCTTTTCAAGGAGTGTCCTGCGGATACAGTTGCAAACAAAGAAGGCACGCAGCATGGTGGGGATATCCGGGATCCCTTTCCCACCTTTGTGGGGCTCCTTGTACATAACTGACCGCTTCACTCTGTCCATTTTGGAGCCCCAGATGAAGTGAAAGACTGTCCTCGTGATGGTCTTACAGACGGCAGCAAGAGGTGGCCAAGCTTGGGCCGTGTACTGAAGAACGGGAAGAATCTCGTTGCGCAGTACCAGTGCTTTCCCTTCGATGGTAAGAAGTCTGAGGCTCCACAGTCCAATCTTTTGCCGGACTGTTGCCAGTCTCTCTTCCCAGCACTTCAGGGCCGCCTCCTCTCCACCGAACCAAACTCCAAGAATTTTGATGAAGTCCGGCTTGATTGTGAAGGGGAATGCAGCGGGGGATGACAGGTGCCACTTGTACATATAGCTTTGTTATCACTGCAGACTGCCCTTTCCCCATTAAGTCTGTGATTGGGAGTAGGTGGTCTATCATGGATCATCCATGTAAAAAATGTATGCTGTATAGATAGATTCATTTGCACCACTGTCCACATATTTACATCTGATGCTGGATTGCTCCAACATACAGCCCCTGACATACAATCAAGCTGTCAATGATAGTTTAAGGTTTCAAGACCAAATGGGAACTGTATTGGTGGCGCAATGCAGCTGAATATGCCTCAATCCCCGCTGGGTCCAAAAACATGCGCAAGGGAAAGAACCTTAATGATCTCTCCCTACAAAGCGAAATCTTGTTGTAGCCCTGCTCTATGCATCACCAATGCGCCTACTGTTTACTTAGCAAGGAGCGTCCTTGCTCTACCAACTCCACACATTGGCCAGTGAAACATTTGCTCCTCTGTAAATCTTGATCTGCAGAGCAATGTACTTTGGCTGAAATCTTGGTACACTAGCACTTCATCTGTTTTGTACATTGTAAATGAAGCTTATATGTCAGGCGCCGTCCCAACACATACGATAAGTGCCAGGGACTGTCGCCTTCCTTTGCTTGCAGCGCATTCCGATTCTAGACAACTGGACGCTCCATTCTTTAAGCCTGGGCCTCCGTTGTGCGAGCATGTGCAGTTCTTCTTCGAGTCCCCGTTGCTAGGCAACGAGACGCTCAATCTGGCACCATGTGGGTGAAGGAGTATCTAAGTCTCCTAATGCTCCAGAGTTCCTGCTCATTTTCTTGCACTCTGCCTGACCTCCTAGATTCTGACCCAGCTTTTCCTGACTCTGCTTCTGGATTATCCCTCGGCTTGACTGCATCTCCTGGTTTGACCTTTGGCTTCCTGACTCCGCTTCTATCTACTGCTACGGTACCTGATGTGTCCATACGGCTTGACCTTGCTTTGCATGACTATGATTGTTTACCTTGTGCTTTGCTGGTGGCTAACTTGGATGGCCGTGACGTGCACTTCTCTTGCAGCGAAACCCAAACTCCCATGCGGGGCTCTCTGGTGAAGATTGGAGGCGTGCTAGACTCTGGTCCTCCCTGCTTAGCATCGTCAATACCAGCAAGTAGCCTTCAGTTTTGGCAAGAATCCGTGACAGTATACTCTGGCCATGTCTTCTGAAGGACCTGGTGACCCATCCGCTCGTGATCTTCTTCTCCACCTGACACATAGGGTCGAGAAACAAGAGACCAAACAGGCTCAACTACTCCAATGTATTCAGGGAGTAGTCTCCAGATTGAAATCTCTCCAGACTTCCTTCTCCATCCATATCCGTGACCACCTCTGGGGTATCCTCACCTTCCTCGGCTCTTGTGGCCATCTCTTCCTCATTGTTACGCCTCCCTCCTCCAGAAAAATTTGATGGGCAGCACGGTTGGTGGCTTAGTGATTAGCACTTCTGACTCACAGCACTGGGGTCATGAGTTCAATTCCCATCCATGGCCTTATCTGTGTGTTTGTATGTTTTCCCTGTATTTGTGTGGGTTTTATCCAGGTGCTCCGGTTTCCTCCCACACTCTAAAAACATATTGGTAGGTTAATTGGCTGCTATCAAATTGACCTTAGTCTCCCTCCATGTCTGTCTGTGATTGTTAGGGAATTTAGACTGTAAGCTCCATTGGGGCAGGGACTGATGTGAGTGAGTTCTCTGTACAGCGCTGTGGAATTAGTGGCGCTATATAAATAAATGATGATGATGGAGATCCCAAGAAGTGCCGGGTTTCTTAAACCAGTGTCTGATTCAGTTTGAATGCAACTGTGAGAGGATGGACCGCCTATGCCACCCTGTTGCTGGGAACCGGCTGGGCTTACTTTGCCACTGTCCCCTTTCGTTATTACGAATACGCCCCTCCTGCCGCCACTGAGCTCCTTCTATGGCACTCAGAACCACGTTCCTTCTGGGTCACTGACACTGCTAGCGTATCTCGTTGCTGGTGTACCTGGGCTGGTAACTCCGGACCTCTTACTATGGATCCAGGTTGCTGTGAATGGATCCCCCCTGGCCTATCACATTAACCAGGGCTGCTGGGTAGCAGGCAGAGCAGCGGTACTGGAAACGCTTGGGTCCAAACCTCAGAGACAGCCGGGGAACGGATTAGATTTAGGGTCTACAGCGATATTGAAGATGTTTCCAAGCAGATCTTTGAAGCAAGATGGTTTATTTGCTCACACTGGTTAAAGGTACCAGTGATCAAGTCAGATGTTGAAATCAGAAGAACACTTACATGCTCACACAGCTCATCTCTTATACAGTTCAGAAATAGTCTATTTTTAGAATCAGGATGTAACCCTGCTTAGCAAAACATAAATTTACATGCATTGCAAAGCTAACAATATTTACATTTATCTGTGAAATTCTAGAAACGCTGTGATATCCTACACCTGGTTTTCAGAAGCAGAGAATCCAGGAGCCAGTCTTAATTAAAAGTTCCTGCCTTCAATGCTGGACCTTCACACATCAAAAGATCTAATTAACATGTGGCCTTTCATCAGACCATTCAGAATACATATTCACACAGAACAAAACCAAAAACAAGCTAGTTTCCCACATCCCAATACACAAGAGGCTTGGTAAACACAGGCTCATTGTATCAGATATATACATCAGAAATAGGCATAAACAGAAAAAACAACTTTTCTACCCTGGTGTCAGAGATAAAGATTTCTTATCTCACAATATACACACACAATATCAAAATAAGTGCATGCGCAATTACATAAATAAGTGTCCTATGCTATTTGCTTTAATTAATTTTTTACGAAAAGTTATTTAATAGTGATCCAGGCACAGCAACCTAAGCTCTATTCCTTCAGAGCGCATCAAGGTTGTTTTTATTATTTCTTTGCTGTCTGGTCAGGCCCTAGGCCTGGGTGTCACCCCTCTGGGAGCGTAATGATTGTCTCCTGTAGAACTCTCCATCATTTATTGAAGCCTTTCGCAAATATTTGACGAACCAGGTCGGGTTTTATCTGCCAATTCAAGGCTCCCAAACTGTAGGGCAGTATGCGGTCCAGTTTCGTACTTTAGCATCAGAGCTAAAGTGGAATAATGAGATACTCGTGGCAACCTTCTGGCAAGGTCTGGCAGAACTTATCAAGGATAAGCTGGTATCTCGGGAACTTCCGGCTAACCTCGATTCCCTAATTTCGCTATGCAATAGGGTTGACATGCACTTTTCGGGAACAGACTCAAGAAAGAACCTCCGCAAGGCGCTTCCTTGTTCTTCACTTTTAGAACCCGGTCCCTCCTGATGAAACCATGCAAATTGGACAATCTCGTCTCACCTCCAAAGAAAGAGAAAGATGTTTCAAGCAGAATCTCTGTTTGTACTGTGGGGAATTCAGTCATCCTCTAGCCACCTGTCCTAAGATGCCAGGAAATGCCACCTCCTAGCCGGTAATAGGAAGGCCAAACTAGGATTCAAATTCATTACTCAATACACCACCTCTGAACCAGATTTCTCTGGACACTTCTGTTGGCCCCTTTGTAACTCCTAACTTTGTGGACTCTGGCTCCGCCGGAATTTTCATCTCTGCCACTTTGGCATCGCAACTCCATATACCGTATATACTCGTGTATAGGCCGAGTTTTTCAGCACATTTTTTACGCTGAAAAAGCCCCCCCTCGGCTTATACTCGAGTCAATAAGTTTCCCCAGTTTTCTGTGGTGCTCAGCTTATATTCGGGTCGGCTTATACTCGAGTATATACTCATGTATAAGCCGAGTTTTTCAGCACATTTTTTATGCTGAAAAAGTCCCCCCTCGGCTTATACTCGAGTCAATAAGTTTTCCCGGTTTTCTGTGGTCCTCGGCTTATAATCGGGTCGGCTTATACTCAAGTATATACGGTACCCACCCTGAAATTGCTTCAGCCTATGTCCTCACTGCCGTGGATGGGAATTGTGTTTCGAACGGGTTCATCTCCAGAATCACAATTCCCATTCGGCTGATGGTAGGGGTGCTGTATACAAAATGGATCAAGTTTCTGGTTTTACCCCAATTCATAATTTCCTTAATTTTGGGCCTCCATGGCTCAGAAACCATGCACCCCAGTTCGATTGGAGGGTTGCTCAGGTTACTTCTTGGGATCCACAATGTTTCAGTAAATTCCTTCTACGGTCAAGCCTGGGAAAAACATTGTATCCTGCTGCCTTTCCTCTTCCAGATAACTTTTGTAAGGCAATATCTGAAATTCTTCCGCTGCATCGCCCCTGGGACTGTCCAGTCAATCTGATACGAGGCAAACCCATACCTTAGGGCCAGGATTTATCCACTTTTGATTCCAGAAAATCTGTCCCAATACATTCTGGAAAACCTCCAACGTGGTTTCATCAGAAAATCCTCATCTCCTGCCAGCGTTGGTTTTTTTTAAAAAAAAAAAAATATGGGACCTTACCTCCCTCTATAGATTATTGGCAGCTAAACGCCATAACCGTTAAGAACAAGTATCCTCTCCCCCTCATTACTGAGCTTTTTGATCAGATTAGTGGCTCCAAAATTTTCTCTAAATTGGATTTATGTGGTGCCTACCTCCTAATCCGTATCTGGGAAGGAGATGAGTGGAAGACGGCCTTTAGCACCTGTGATGGACATTACAAGTAACTCATCATGCACTTCGGGCTCTGTAATGCCACAGCTGTATTCCAATCCTTTATCAACAAGATTTTCAGGGACCTTCTCTATAGTTCAGTATATATATAGTGGTATACCTGGACAATATTCTGGTCTTCTCTCCTGATCTCACTTCTCACCGTTCTCGGGTAAAAGAAGTCCTCACTCGTCTTCATCAGAACCGCCTATCCTGTAAACTCGAGAAGTGCATATTTGAGGTATCTCAGATTGCATTTTTAGGATACCTGGTTTAATGTCTCTGGACTCCAAATGGACCCGGAGAAAGTCTTGGCAATCATTAATTGGCTCTGTTCTCTGGGCCTTAAGGCTATTTAATGCTTTATTGACTTTGCCAATTATCATAGGCAGTTTATTAAGCATTTTTTCCACTTTGATTGCCCCTATTACAGCTCTTACGAAGAAGACCGCCAATCCTAAGAATTAGACTTCAGAGGCCATCTCGGCATTTGCATCGCTTAAAGAAACTTTTACTTGTGCACTCTTTCTCGTTCAACCTGATCAAAAGAGACCATTCTTCCTGGAAGTCGACGCTTCTTCTGTTGGAGTGGGGGCTGTTCTCTCACAAGAAACTTCTTCTACAAATTTTCTCCATGGTGGATTCTTCTCCAGAAAATTATCTGCTTCAGAGCGTAACTCCAGTATTGGTGATAAAGAATCGCTCGACATTAAATCTGCATTGGAAGTATGGCGTCACCTTCTAGAGGGAGCTCTTCATCCAGTGACGGTCTTTACAGATCACAAAAACCTTGTTTATTTCTGGGATGCTCGCTGCTTAAATCCCTGTCAGGCTCGTTGGTCTTTCTTTGGCCGCTTTTATCCGAGACTCACCTATCACTCTGGTGCCCAGAATTGTCAGGCCGATGCCTTGCCCCGGTCATTTGATGAATCTGACATACTCGCCTTTCCCAAACCTCGCCACATATTTGGACCATCCAACATTGTCGCCCTGACTAGGTCTTCCTCTAGAACTCCTCGTCAGGTGTTCTTACCTGGAGCCCCACTTCCATGTCAAAGCTCTTCGCTGGGCCCATACTGTCAGGATCTGCTTGTAGCCCTCTGCATTACATGCTGCTTGCATTGGCGGCTCCTGCCTCCTGGACTTTGGACTGGTGTTTTATGTATTATCTGCAGTGCCTCTGTTCACCAGATGTGCTGCTATTGTGGCTTCTCTTTCATCCCTAGTGGTTAACTTGTTGCACCAATTATCCCTTGCACCTGGGTGTCTCTCTACCTATACCTGCTACTCCTTGCATACCATGTGGGTCATTGTTGTTGTTGTATGTTGCTGTGCTGTTCCCTGCTGTGCTCCTGGTTCACCTGTTCCGTGGGATTTCTTCATATTACCTGTTTACCTGCATCAGCCGTGTTCCTGGTATTTGCTTTCTGCATCTCCCTGCAATCCTCATTCTTTACCTACACCATCCATTTTGTACCATCCTGCAATAAACATTGTGTTTCACTATATTCCAGGCTCCTTAGCTGTGATTTCTGCATTGAAGTGTGACAGTATGACCAGCCCAAAAAACAGCTTTGGAGCCATGTGATAGATTCCACTTCAGATTTTTATTCCAGGGACTTTTCCTGCAATTGTTTTTATTCGCTTACTTCTGCAACATGTCTGCCTTACAAATCACTGAGCTACCTCAGCTACAGACTCTACAAGCAGATATAATTTTATTACGATCTCAGCTGGCTCAGTTTTCTGCCTTACTTATGGACCCATTCAAGAGACTGTCAGATTTTGTTTCTCACAATTCAAATACTGTTGATTTGCCTCAACCAACTGTCTCTGCTGCTGAATCAGTGCAAACATCACCTTTTAATAATGCTACTACAAGTTTACTGTTTACCAAGAACTATGGTGTAACAAACTCCAGGTTCATAGGTGGTCTACGCCCTGAAGAGGAGCGGCGGCGCAGAAGAACTAATAAATTATGTCTCTACTGTGCCAGTAATACACACTTTTTACAAGACTGTCCTCTTCGCAGACCACGACAGCCTACAGAACCGTCTTCTGCTTATTCCCCTCCTCATTCTGGATTTGTTTGCTCTTCACTTCCTGTTTCCATATTACAGCCTGTTCTGCTCCCTGGGATGAGACCTAGCCCGCCAGTTCCAGCCGTCTATCCTGAGACGCCAGTTCCAGCAGCCTGTCCTGAGGCGCAGTTCCAGCCGCCTGTCCTGAGATGCCAGTTTCGGCTGCCAGTCTAGAGGTGCTAGTTCCAGCTGCGTGTGTCGAGGTGCTAGTCTCTGCCACCAGTCCAGAGGTGGCAGTTCCGGCCGCCAGTCCAGAGGTGCCAGTTACGGCCGCTTGTCTTGAGGTGCCAGATCCAGCCGCTTGTCTCAAAGTGCCAGTTTTGTCTGCCAGTCCCAAGGTGCTAGTTCCAACTGCCTATTTCGAGATGCCAGTCTCTGCCACCATTCCTGAGGTGCCAACTCCTGTCAACCTGTCCTGAGGTGCCATCTCCTGTCGTCTGTCCAGAGGTGCCATCCTCTGCTTCCAGTTCCCAATTACCACCCAGTTTTGAGGTGCCAGCCTCTGCTTCCAGTCCTCAGTCTCCTGCCTTTGTCTCCGGTCCTTAGTCTCTAGCCACTGCCTCCAGTCCTGAGCCTCCAGCCTCTGCTCCCAAGTTGCCAGCCACTGACTCCAGTTCCGAGTCGCCAGCCGCTGTCTCCAGTTCCGAGTCGCCAGCCGCTGTCTCCAGTTCCGAGTCGCCAGCCGCTGACTCCAGTTCCGAGTCGCCAGCCGCTGTCTCCAGTTCCGAGTCGCCAGCCGCTGTCTCCAGTTCTGAGTCCCCAGCCGCTGACTCCAGTTCCGAGTAGCCAGTCGCTGACTCCAGTTCCGAGTAGCCAGTCGCTGACTCCAGTTCCGAGTCGCCAGCCGCTGTCTCCAGTTCCGAGTCGCCAGCCGCTGTCTCCAGTTCCGAGTCGCCAGCCGTTGTCTCCAGTTTCGAGTTGCCAGCCGCTGTCACTGTTTCTAAGCTACAGATGTTATCCAAGTTCCTTGCCGAATATACCAGAAAATAAAATAAAATTCTTCCTTTTTTTTGTTATGTTATATGAAATAATTCTTGGTGGGGTATGAAGAGAACATTAATTCATCAATATTTTAGATTGAAGAATTAAATAAAAAGATATCTTGCAGTATGAAGAAATGTTCACCAATAAACAATAAAACATTAAAAAATAGACAATCTGCTGAGGTGTAAAACAATGTTCTCCCAGGAAAGGTGTTCTTGCATACTCGCTCTAGCAAAGGACATATTATCCTTCAACCACAACTCATCGCAAAGGAAACATTACTCTGACTTATTGTCATGTTTCAAAAAATTGAGAATTGGTGTAGGCAATTCAAATATAGTGTTTTGTGTTCTACGCTGGCATGGGCAATATTAAAAAGAAGCAAACTTTTGGCATGGATGACAATAAATAAGTATGGAATGCAATGTTTTAATTCTGCATCTAAGGAATGATACACGGAAGTCAAATTACCAATTCTAGGACTCCTGAAGACATCAGTTAAGCAAGTTTCTGCAAAGTGTGCCATAGGTAAAGCAGCATCACTTCACTGAGAGCTGCAACTGACAAAGAAATTACGCTTTTAAGTGTTTTGTGGGAAAGGGCTACAAGAAGAAAAAAGCATTCAATTCTATAGCGCCACAATAATTAGGTCCAGACATATATGGGAGTAAAACTAGAAAACACTTTCACATAAGGGAGAATTTATTATTGTCTGCATTAAGTCAAGCCACATTGCTCTGTAAGCAATATGAAAATATAGCAAATAACCAGCAACAAAAACATTCTGGAACGTTTAGAGTATTTGCTGCCAGTTCCATTTCTTTATAACAATTTAGAACTAGATTGGATATTACGAGCCTAGAACACTTCTAGTCATTGTGTCCTCTGCTGAAGGTGAATCCTCATTAACTCTTAGAGAGCTTGTTAGTCAGTCGAATACTTCATACAGACTGGTCCCCTGAGATGCGTATCTTTCTTGCATGTACCAAGTCCTGTTATGGAGACTCTGAAGTATCAAGTTGTCGGTCATCTCATCTCACTGATGGCCATAGCATTGGGCAAATCTTGTTTGTTTGCAAACACCAGCAACACGGCATCCCTCAGCTTATCTTCCTGGAGTATTTTCTGTAATTCCACTCTAATGCCCTCTCTGGATGTTAGGAACAAGTTCCCCAGAGAAAGGATGTCGTTGTCTGGGTTTATCCATGGGGACCTTATGGGGTGGTACCACCTGTTTCCCTCGTCTGCACCCTGCTGATATTGGCTCAAACTAGTCGGACAGTTGGTCTTGAGGAAAAATACACTGTAAACATAGGGAACACTAGGCAGGTAGTATCTGAGTAGGAAAGTGGTTCTTCTTCTCTCTTGACTGCTGGAAGTCCTCCCTTATCTCCTTACATCCAACAAGTGTGCCCCTGAGACTGAGCATAATAACTATGTTGTATTGTGTTTCATAAAATGGACAATGTCCACTATAGAGCAACATCGACATTAAAAATCCAAGTGTATGTTACCCGTTTCAGATGAAAGGGGGTCTTGGGTGGGCTTCCTCTTTATTATTGGGGTAGTGGTTAGCACTTCTGCCTTACAGCGCTGGGGTCATGAGTTCAGTTCCCGACCATGGCCTTATCTGTGAGGAGTTTGTATGTTCTCCCCGTGTTTGCGTGGGTTTCCTCCAGGTGCTCCGGTTTCCTCCCACACTCCAAAAAACATACTGGTAGGTTAATTGGCTGCTAACAAATTGACCCTACTCTGTGTCTCTCTGTCTGTCTGTGTATGTTAGGGAATTTAAACTGTAAGCCCCAATGGAGCAGGGACTGATGTGAGTTCTCTGTACAGCGCTGCGGAATTCGTGGCGCTATATAAATAAATGGTGATGATGATGATTATTGGTGCGTGTAACTCACCTTTCACCACAGTGTCCAATATCTCATTGAACTGCGTAGGGAAAAGGCATCTGCAGCCATTTGCTAAACCAAGAATGACGCTCCCAAATGTAATTTTTTTAATATGGGTAGAGTGTTAAGAGCATGACTGTGGCTAGCCTTTTCTTGGCAAGGAATGCCCTGATCCGCACCAAGCTCCCCCCATCAATAAGAGCAAAATTTTGTATTCCTGCATTCCTCACTTTTGCGCGCCAAGCCATACGCAACAAAGGGAAGAATTGAAAGATTTTACAAAAGAATTGTGGATTCCCTTTTAGATTTTTACATTGCATTGCTTAATCCCACATAACTATATATATATATATATATATATATATATATATATATATATATATATATATGGAAATTTGGTTGATAGGGGTAATTGACTTTCACTTAACCATGTGATTATAAGATTGTCTTTTTATTGTATGCTTCTTTTCTGTAAACATTGCTGACTGTCATCTTTACATTGAATTATATTTGGTTAAAATTGTGAATTTTATTGATTAATGTGTTCATTGCATAGTATGTGGATGAGCAAAGTCCTACATCATTAACGTGTGTCAAGAACATATGGCAAGAGATGTGGGGGTAAATGTATGAAGGTTCGATTTTTTCAGCGTGTTAAAATCGCTGCAAATTAGTCAAAATTTTCTCAAATGTATCAAATTGCGCTTTTTACCCTGATCTTCAAAATCGCTGGTCATCTCTGGCAATTTGCTGCGATGTAAAACACTCCCGTGTTAGCTAACTATCCTGTGTTGTAGCAGCATGTTGTATAAACACATCACTGTTACACTGCCTGTCATACAACTGCCGGAGCTCCGGCAGCTGTCAAAAGTGTTAAAAATAGATCAAAGTTAAAAAAAAAAAAAGCGTGGGTTCCCCCCTCTATTCAGTCTTAACCCTAGTGCTGCCAGACTACTGCTGGTTCCGTGAAAATCGGGAAAAAATTTGCGTGGGGTCCCCACGATTTTCAAGGAACCAGCACTAGGCAAACCAGCCGGGGTTGGTGGCATTATAGCAGGGGGACACGCGGCAGGGGTCTTCCTACCAAAATGACTAACCAAGCCCAGGCTGGGCTGGATTCCCTAGGGAGCGGGCCCCCCTTCCCCCAGGGACACCCAGCCCAGTGCTGATAGCACTGGGCTGGGTGTACTGCAAATAGCAATTTTGACAGAAGCCCAACTCTGGCGATTTTACATGAAATCTCAGCTTCATACATCTGCGAGTTTCAACTCTCCGCAAATCGCTGGATTTGCAAAATCGCACCTTGATACATTTACCCCGTGGACATTATGGCAGGTAGACTCTGCATCATTGGTGAGAACTTTAGGATATAAATGAGGAATCAGTATGTATACGTTAGTGACACTGTTTGGGCAAATGGCCCTGTATTTAACCTGAGATGTTGACTCCTAATAAAGACAATATAAAATTACTGCTCATCATAACCTTTGAGTGATTACATAGGACGTGATTCATGTTCGGACGCACGTACGTTTGCATATGATATCATGCATGAAACAGTTCTGCTCATGCCCAGAAATGGACATTACGCCAATGAGGGAAGCAGCTGACTAACGCAGGCCATGTATACTAAGGGGGTTCCGATGCAGATGTGGTTCATATCCTGGGTTTCTCGCTAGTACGCTTTGCTTCACTCGTATCATTTGCACCCACTAACGGGAAGTCGTAAATGCGGACTGATAGTGATGATTAACTCGGCATAGTCTGTGAATTAAAAATTACATATATTGTCTTCAGTTGCTATCACAGAACAACTATATGCAACTAAGATAGACTATAAAAATGCAGTGTATGTATAGTACACATTGAAATCATCTTTATTTATGTAAGTAATGTAATAAAAAACACATTTATTTTTTAAATAAATATTTCTAGAAATGATTTTATTGTTAAGAGTTCTTCTTTTATTTTATGCTAAAAAAAATGTTATGTACTCAGATGTGAGCTTTTTTGTACTTACGCATGTGCGTATAATTATTGTGCTCTATGGGCCTTATTCATTATGGAAAGTAAATAAAAAAAAAGGAGTAACTTGCACCTTGGCAAAATCATATTGCATAGCAAGGGAAGGTGAATTTAAAATCTGGGGACAGAGTTGGGGTAGGACATGCCCTAGATCAACTTTATATTTCAGTGTAAAAATAAAGCTATCAAGTATTTGTGTGCTACATGAAAAAAACAGCCGGTATTTTCCTTATGTGCAAAATAATAAACTAATTTGCACCCCTTGCATTGTAACATTGTATATCTAGGAGCAAAGTTACTACTTCTTTTTGCTTTACTTTCCTTGATGAATCAGGCCCTGTGGGGTAAATGTATTAACCTCCGGTTTCTTCAACTCCCGCGAGTTCGGAGTCTTCGGCGCTTAAATTTAAAGCGGCGCTGCCTTGTAAAGGGAAACTTCCCTTTACAAGGCAGCGTTGCTTTAAATTTAAGCGCCGAAGACGCCGAACTTGCGGGAGTTGAAGAAACCGGAGGTTAATACATTTACCCCTGTGTGTCTACATACGAGAAGTGCTGTGTAGGCAGAGTATATTTACACCCAGGTTCAAATCGAAACATATCTTGAGAAATACTTAGATTTGAATAAGGTCAGAACTTTTAAAAACGCAACTTATGTGCAAGTTAAGTTCAGACTTGAATCAGGCCCATAATGTGCCTCTGAGGTACAAGACTACAATTGCAATATTCTGAGTATAGCTAATGGATGGTGCCATTGCAACTTTGCAGGGGTAGGGAACTGAGAATTAGAGTACTACAACACCAGCATGTCAAGCAACTGTACTGCCTAAAGTACCTAAGTAAACTGTGCTGCCTGAAATGTGACATTAGAAGATGTAAATAAAGCCTACCACTTTTATTTTCATCGGACAAGATGATCTGTCACGCATTTATTACAACACTGTTTAACTGTATGCCACTACACTTGCTGCATCTGCGTTATATGTATTTTGCTGTTATTAAATATGAACCTGCAGGGTCACCCATTTGCTGATTCACCCTCATGTGGGGAGATAATAAAAGAAATGACAACTCCAGTCAGCTAAATATAATACGCTAATAAATTTGTGTATATTGCAAAATATCCCAATCCTATGTATTCCACACACTTATTGCTCAGATACTTTGTCAGATTTTATATGTGTAATGACATGGATTGACAGCTGTTTGCTATGTAATGACAGCTTATTTATAGAGTATGGCAATGCAAAAATGTCCATAAAATCTGCATCTGTTGCATGAAAAGCCCCCTCTGTGGCTGGCTCCACTTTGGTCCACACAAAAATGGGAACAAATTAATAAACTTCTTTTATTAGTGCAAAATGCTTTGTGTACATTTTTTGAAATGCAGAAAATATATTAAGGAACTGACATTTTTGAGGCAGGATGCTCACAACATGTTTGTGTAATCCTGCGACACAGGATATGGCACATTAATTGATCATCTGGTCTGAGCCCAGATGGAAGGATGGTGTTACCTTGCGCACTGCATTCTTTTGATTGAATGCACAGCAGGGGGGTGGGGGGATGGTTTTCCTAAGGAAGACTAGTAGTGCAAAATGTGTAAAAATTAGGATTTCACCAGCACTCCACATCCAAATGCAGATCAAAAACACCCTAACAAACCAGACACCAATTTGAAAAAATGAACAATAGAAAAAATGGAAGGGATATTTTAAGAGCTTATGATTTCTCTAATATCTATCAACTTCTTAATAGTGATAAATCAATATTTTTTAAACTATTGTCAAAGTGCTCATAAATAAACTCAAATTCAAAATATTTATATGTCTGTGTCTTATCTCCGAGTGTTGATCCAAGAATAACATATAAATAGAAAAAATCCAAATAGTGCAATACAGTAAAAAATTATTTTGATTTCAAAAGATAAATACATCACTGTTTATATAAATCAAGTAAATTGTGTCCAATTTTTAAAAATAAAACTTTATACTCTGTGCTTCACGTGTTACCCCCAGTGGTAATGGACTCACCAGAAATATACTTCAAAAGAGCCTTAACAAGAAGATCTTTTAAAGATGTGGTAATCTCCCCAATGGGATCCTCCCCCTCTCAATTCAATTATCTGTTTTTCTGCAAAACTATAAAAAAAAGAGAGTAGATCTAATGTAATAACGTCTAAATGATGTATTTTAGTACAAATAGAATTTACGCTCACATTTAAAACCAATAATAAAGTCCAAGTGAAAAACATATCTACAAAATCTCCTACCAGAGGAAACGAGATCTTTATAAGATCTTGAATTTCCCCCAAGATAAAAGTAACACTGAATGCTTAATTCAAATTCCAAGATCATCATCATCATTTATATAGCGCCACTAACTCCGCAGCGCTGTACAGAGAACTCAGTCACATCAGTCCCTACCCCATTGGAGCTTACAGTTTAAATTCCCTATCATACATACACACATATAGAGAGACTAGGGACAATTTGATAGCAGCCAATTAACTTACTAGTATGTTTTTGGAGTGTGGAAGTAAACCAGAGAAAAATTAATCAGACTTGGTCTGATTAATCATTTTCTTTTACATCATTTAGACGGCTGGGTGCATGTGCGTCATTTACCTGGGACAGAGAAGGCACCAGGATGCACTATGGGAAGAAGGCAAGGCGGCGGAGGCAGTGTGATGCTCTGGGCAATGTTATGCTGGAAAACCTTGGATCCTGGCATTCATGTGGATGTTACTTTGACACGTACCACCTACTTAAACATTGTTGCAGAATAAGTACACCCCTTCATGGCAATGGTATTCCCTGTTTGCAGGGGCCTCTTTTAGCAGGATAATGCACTCTGCCACAATTTGTTCTAGAATGGTTTGAAGAACATGACAAAGAGTTCAAGGCCTTCAAATTCCCAAGATCTCAATCCGATCGAGCATCTGTGGGAAGTGCTCAAAAAACAAGTCTGAGCCATGGAGGCCCCACCTCGCAATTTACAGGACTTAAAGGACCTGCTGCTAATGTCCTGGTGTCAGATACCACAGTACACCTACAGAGGTCTTGTGAAGTCCATGCCTCGACCAGGTTTTGGCAGCACGAGGGCGACCTACACAATATTAGGCATGTGGTTTTAATATTGTGGCTGATTGGTGTATATTTAGCTCATTGTTGATGAATGCAGCGAACACACAATTTTTATTACATCAAATTGCATGCTGCTTTTGCCTGATTTTGTGTAATATAAAGGCCTTTAAGGGTCTCTAGATATTAATTGTGCATATTGAAGACTGATACACCTGTATACAGCATTCAAAAAACACTGAACTCTCAATCAATAAGGCACAAATAAATAAATTCCCTTTATTGTTGTATAGTATAGGTGCAAAGCAAACTAAAACCAATGTCATGCTGCTCTGTATCTCAACTATACACCAATGGAAGTAAAGTCTTTATTCAGATGGGAATCTCTAGCATTCCTGCACCATACTCTCCCTCCAGCTGATCAAATTAAGTCAAGTGGGTAGAAGAATATAACAGGTACAAACATGTTTAGGCAATTTAAAGTGAAGAACGTGAATAGAGAAACATTTTGGAAATGGTAAAGCAGACATGTTGCTAACACCTGCATGACATAAGGATGCTTTTCTGTATCTGTTTCACCAACAACAAATCAGGTGCATGTCATTTGACATTTGAGTAGTTTGTTGGCTTGGGGGATCTCAGAGAAAAAGGGGTCTTTTCATAATAGATATTTAGCTTTTCATTGAGAATTTTGCATTGGTCGTACTCAGTGGTCGAAGTGGATATTTTAGAAGTAGCGGTATGGAAATTTAGAAGTGGCAGTATGGAAGATGTAAGTTTATAATGAAAGCAATGGAAGAAGTGGCAGTATGGGATTCCATGTGTATACACCCCCACTTCAACCACTGGTCATACCCTATAAAACAGAAATAATTTCAAATCAATTGTGGAGTGGGGTACAGGTATTTGGAAGCGCGTATCCAAAGCATTTAATGTGTGGATTTAAGGTATATTGGAGAAATAGGGCTCCTTAAATTAATGAAATGCAGTTTTTTTTTATTGAAGTTTTGGCATTGCCATACTGTATAAAACATCTGTCATTCCATAGCAAATAGCTATATTTGCTCATCATGCCATTTGTGTAGTGGGCTGCAGATATGGGGAAGCGAGCATGCAAATTTTTAGTGAGTGGGTTTTTGGGATCTGGAAACACATGGGGCTTTTCATGGAACGCATGCAGCTTTTAATTGAAATTGTTTCATAGCCATATTCTATAAAACTGCTGTCACTCTCTGTTTTTCCACATAAAAAACATGACAACATATATTAATAAGTGTGTGGAAGATATACGGAGAATTTCTATTGCTGGGCACATCGTGAGCAATTACAGTAGAAATCTCCGCTCATTTTCCATGGTTTCTGTCAAATCTCCGCCACGAGGTGTCTCGCAGACGTTCCGGGAACACCTTGCGTTTAGATGAATTCCCTCATTAATCTATTGGACTTGGATTTTTGGTACATACCAATGTTTAATGTGCCATCATAATAAATTGGCTTTGCTTACATAGGGCACCCTTGACACATATACCCTGCAAACACACGTGACATAACATTTGCCGTAATTGCCACCCTTTGCTCCCTGTAAAACCCTAGTTTAATGTGTATAAAGAATCTGAAATAAGGATTCTGGGTTAATCATCTCCAGTAGCAGAAACAACGTGAAGGACACACACACAGGAACCCTGTGCATTGTTTCCACGCATTCACCAACTAGTAATGCGTCCATGACATGGTGCTATGTGCTGAGGAGGAATGAGGATAAGGGAACGTCCATCACCTCATCGGACCTACGTCACCGCCCAACCCATCGCCGCGCCTGCTCATACCACGCCCACGTTTCCCCATGCGGACCCGCCCCTCTAGCTTTTCTTCTCACCGATTGGCTGGTAAGGCTTTCACTCTGATCTCCGAGTGCTCAGACTAAGCGAGAAAGTGGGCGGGGCGAACCCACATATAATAGCCGCCGAGGCGCCTCCTTTAGGTTCTCTTCGGTTGTTTCCTCGCACCGAAAGGAGCTGAGCGAGCAGTTTTGTGGGCATCACACGGCGAGACGCTACCCGACCCCGCACCATGGACAGACCCCAGGTTTTCTTCGATGTCACCGCGGACGGCCAGCCCCTCGGCCGTGTAGTTATGGAGGTAAATGATGCCGGGGACTCGGACCTCTGGCGGGGCTGGGTCACGTGGTGCGGCTGCCCTCACATCTATGTCCTGTGTGTGTAGCCCGGCTGCCTTGTATGTAACATGTAATGTGGCGGGCTCGTCATACTGGTGTAACGTGTGCTGCCGGCTCCATCCCCGCAGCCTGCCCCGCCCTATGTCACTGGGCAGTGCTCACCGGGCGGGGGTGATGGCCGGGTAACGGGATGAATAGACGCAGGAGGAAGTGGGTGTGCCGCTCTGTAACCTCCTCCCCTGTGCGGGGGGGTGAGGAATCCATTTTAAGAGGGATTTCGGCGTTCACATCCTCAAAATGTCCGCCTCCCCCGCCCCGTAGTGTGTCGGCGCCATGTGCACTGCCGGCTTCCCGCGGTGTACTCCCTGCCAGGGGGGAGGTCGCCATGTAGATTATCCGTAGACTGACTGGTGCATGAGCCCCTCATAGCACATTGGGGTCTCTGTATAATGGCCCCACAGTCCCCTCCAGTACTGTGACTTGTCCTCTACCCAGGTTACATTGCTGTTATCCTTGTTGCCCTATGGTTAAATAGTCACACACTTCATTGCTCTTCTATCCTAAATGGTGGTGTCCTGAGGGAGTAAATTAAGAACATACAATTGAATTGTGAGTCTGTGGCCTTGTAGTTTTACATCATGCAGACTGCCAGGCCTTCTTGTCTTAACCCTAATAGACTTAATGTCGTCGTTTTGTATGTACTTCTACTGTTGACCTTTCTTTGTTCCATGATCTTGTATAGTGTAGGTGCTGCTGCTCTGCCTCTAATTGTACGGAGATGCCTGTAACTTGCAGCACATAAGATGTGCATTCAGCCATTCCCCATGCTGGGAGTGCATACCATATACTGAGGCTGTTCTGTTGTATGCTGCAGCCCCTAACTCATCTGACACCGATGTGACTGCCCCTACTGTACGTACATGGGCATGTGGTAGATACAGCACTGTATCTTGCGGTGCAGTATTGGGATATAGATTGCTTCTATTAATATTGCAGCACTCATCTTCTGACACAGGAGGTGGTAGATCTCTACCATAATCAAATGCAGCTTATTTTCTGTATGTGTCTCCTTTAAAGTGGTTAATCTCGGTAATGCACTGTAAACCCTGTCATAGCCTTTTCACTATTGGCAATAGAACTAGGCTTCACATTTGTTATCAAATTCGATCGTTTATGCTAAAACTATCTAGTCACTCAAGTTGTAGCTATGACATTGCATCAAATCTGTATTTACAGTAATCTGATAAATGGGAATGCACTCCTGGATCCTTAATGATTATCCTTACTGTAGTGGTAAAGGCTTCCTGCCCTTACAGACAGTCCTGGGTAGTAGACAGTTTGTTTGCACATACTGACTTAAGGCACTGAACTCTTGAGCTTCACAATTTATGACCCATGCTGTTCAAAAATGAATTGCTACTGGCTACATTATTTCTGGTGGCCTAGTTTTTATGTCCCTAATTGAAGGAGCACCTCTCTTCTGATGGGTCATCTCATGTATTTAATGTTGAATGGTGACTTTTAATTTCATGTTAAATGTAACATAGGAACATGTTGGACTCAAATGAAAACTGTTAATAGTAACAAATTAGTCTTGATAAAGGCCCCTTAGTTTGTAATGTAGCTTCTGGAAGTTTGTTATTGACATTGTTGCCAGAATGAAGTATATTAAGACAAAACATGTTCTTTAACGACCAGCAACTCCTAAAGAGTATCTTTTTCTCTCTGCATCAGTACAGCATGAACAATGCTTGTCTTTGCTTAAACGTCAATTAATGTGTTCTGTTATGTGCATGTATTTCTCTTACAGTTAAGTCTTTTAGGCTGAGGATAATGTTTTGTACATACTATAAACTTTAGGACTAACAAATGGCACTCTATTTGTGTCTTAAAATGCAAACAATGTGAACATACACTGAGCTGTAACCAGTTATGTCCTATCAGTCTTCCTCTGTGCCAGAGACATTACCCAGGTTTCCTAAGGGTCCAATGAATCTATAGTTGCCTGCATATTTCAGCAATTAAGTCAGACTGAAAGAAGTGTCTCCAATGAATCAGAATTACAGGAGACCTGTCCTAATCATATAATCTGTCATGAACATGTGCATGGTTGTCATTAATGTTTTTAAGCCTGTAGATTCTGGGCATGGCAATTACTCATGACCTCCAGCCTAAGGCATGTGCCAAATGCCAGTCTAAATAAACATGCTTCCCATCTCATTCCAGTCATAGCCCCACATATGAATATCCTCCTAGTCTGCCTGGTCCTCTTAAAAGATCTGCTTTAAAAACTTATCTAATTTTTGTTTCTTTTTTCTGCAGCTGAGAAGAGATGTTGTTCCAAAGACAGCAGGTGAGTTTTTCAGGCTATCTGTTGTGAACAGATTTCCAACTGTCCTTTCAACATTTTTAAAGTGCTCACTATTGGTCATACAGTTCATTTATATTTTCTACAAGGCCAATGAGATAAGAAAGGGTATTGTTGATCTGTGGTAACAAGTGAGCTGCTCAAACTGAGTGGACAAGAAGTTTGCACATGTTCCTTGGCTATTCCTGTCAGTTCATTGACCTAGTCACAATCTTAAGACAATTCCTTTCTCTAATGTTGTATGGCCATTAAAAGGTGTTTGTAGCCTTTAAAACCAGGACTCTATTATATGAAATATGTACAATGGTCAAATCATGTTGTGACACTACGACTTTAATGCAGTTTGGGGTGTTAACATTTGATTCAATTGAGCAAATTTGGTGAACAATATTCATAGTTACAATATTGCTCTGTTCTACATTTCTGTAATCCATATATAATGAAGGCTTTCCATGCTGCATGATTAAAGTGTCCAATGTCTACAAATGGTGAACTCAGCCATTTTGTGATGACTGGTTACCACTATAATGTGGGAGACTGAACACTAAATGTTCATCTTGAGCATTTTCTGTAGCTGACACTCTTTGATTTTATCTTACACAGATAACTTTCTTCAGTTGTGCACCGGGCAGCCAGGATTTGGTTATAAGGGCTCCTGCTTCCACAGAATCATTCCAGGCTTTATGTGCCAGGTATGTTGGACAGAAGTGATGTTTCACTTGCTAACTATTTGGTTATGGCATGGCCACAGTGGGGAAATGGTGTTGGGAGTGTGGTTGTACCAGTGAAAAATGTTCCTAGAGTACAGCTTTTATACTTTTAGTAACTACAGCCATTGCTTGCCCAACACTGATCATATACTTTGTATAATGCCCTCACATGGGCCACTTCTGCTGCTTGGCAAGTGACGGGACCAGTTGAGTGCTCATGCCAAGTTGTCAGACCACTTCTGGTGTAGACAAGATGTCTGCCTTCTGCTACAATATATGGCTAATGTCCCTAGAATTGCAGCAAGTTTCCACATTAACATGTTGCATGTGTTTATTGCAATTATTAGATTGGTACCTGTTAATGTAGAGGATATTGTCATAAGCCCCCAGACTATTAAGACTTGGTCAACTGCACAAGTTCTGTTTTATGTAAGACTTAAATGGCTTTTGTGGCTCACGCAAAATGGTAAATTACATCTCTTGTCTTATCAAACTTTCCTTTAGGGAGGAGACTTTACCAACCACAATGGAACTGGTGGAAAATCTATCTACGGAACAAAGTTTGCTGATGAGAACTTCAACCTAAAGCACACTGGATCAGGTGTCATGTCTATGGCTAATGCTGGTCCCAACACAAATGGTTCCCAGTTCTTTATCTGCACTGCAGAGACTACTTGGTGGGTTTTTGTATTTAGCTCAGTAATTTACAAATACTACCTCAAAGTATTAAAACCCAATATTGGCCTTCAGGCGATAGTGGCACTGTTAGTCTGAAGGCAACTCTGAACTCTGTTTATTCAATAGTGCTTTGTTTCAGAGATGAAGGCGTTAACTTGTACTTGCTGGTGAGGCCTGTGACTGCCCCCTGCCTACTATCACTGACTCTCCTTTAAGCCACACACGTATTGGGAATTTACATGTTTAGAGTTAAAATGCATATTTAACATACATGTAGGATTTCTGTTGTGTCTAAATGCAGAAGTGCACATAAATGAACCAAGTGGCAAGACGCCTGAGTAGAGCTATGCTACCATTGTAACATAAATTCATTAATGTGCTTTTTATAGTTAACATTAATAGCTGAACCATGTAACTTTTTTCTTCTGCAGGCTGGATGGAAAGCATGTTGTGTTTGGCAGGGTCATTGAAGGGCTTGATGTTGTTAAAAAGATGGAGAAATGTGGGACCCAAAGTGGGAAGACTAGTAAAAAAGTTGTCATTGCCAACTGTGGCCAGCTTTAAAGGAAAATCTCCTTCCTCTTTGTCTTAACATTACAAGCATTCCTTCTTATCGGCTTCAGAATCCTTCAGTTCTGAAACTTTCTGGACTACTAAATCTCTGGAGCGTAACATCCCTCATTGTTTTTTTGCTTCATTTTCCATGAGTTCTGTAATGTGCAGGACACACTCTAAAGATGAAATAAAAAAAATCAAACATTTGCTGGCTCTGGTTTTATTTTAGGCCTCACAGCAATTAGGTGTGTAATCTATCCATCACTGATGAAGCCACATCACACCAAGGGTTTCTGTGCATAAATATTCCTGTAGCTGAGATTGCATAAGATCATTGGATAGAATATGACATTAAGTGAAAAGTAATGGGTTTTGCTATATCAGACTAGACAGTGCATAGGATGCACTCACTGGATGTACCAACTTTGATTTAGAGCCATGTACTTGTCTTGCTTTGTCTAACTATGACAGTTTTTTGAGCAATTGCTTTTCTGTAAATAAAAGTAAACTGCATCAGTATTTGATTGTGTGGACAGCATGAGTGAGTAGAGGTCAACTCTAGCAGACCTGTATAATTCTCAATTGTCTAGACCACCCTTTCCATGGCATGTACTGCTGATGTGGTGCACTTCTTTGAATGAAATGTTGTTCAATTGTTGCCTTAAAGGCTATTAAACCACCTTATGTATAAGCCATCCACCATAGAGCAGGTTTTAAGTTCAATGATCTGCTACAGGGAGCCAAATGACTTGCAAAGTACAGTAAATATAACAAATGTGTGAACATTCTTAGGGTTAGACCAGTGGATCCCAAACTTTCTCGGTTCGAGGCACCCTTGGGGTCTCCATAGTTTTTCTCAAGTCACCCCTAAGCCAAACTAATTACCAATTAGTCCACTGCCTTGCTTACCAGAGTTCAGGGCCACAGCACCCCAGGGAGCTGCAATGTACTGTTTGGGAACCACTAGGTTAGACATTGATGGCTGTAAGTATATGAATTGCCCTCTTCAGCAACTAAAATATGACCACATTGAGTGGAGAATAAGATCAGGCTGCTTACTTAGTGCAGCAGGGACATTCCTCTTGAGCTCCAGTTGTGGTAGGAATAAGAGGAAGCCTGGGAGGGTTTCAGGGCTTAATGTTGAGTTCCACACTTCACCCTACATTGTCAGCAGTGTACAGACAGTAAAACTGGGACTTGATGCTAATGAACAGGCATTATTTATTGTAATGACCATTTTCCCCATAGAAGGTGATGGCCAGTATTGGCAATATTGGAAAGGCTTGTTCCGCTTGGGATGGTGGTTCTGGCTTTAATGTAATGACACCTGATTGTCAACTGAAGTTGGCAATACAGGTGCAGGACCATGCTTCTGCACGGACATGGAGCAACTGCTTTTCTAGCGTGGGTGTGTGGAATGGAATGTATTTAGTTGTAACCTAGATGTGTCAAAATGTTGTAACTGGACCTTATTTCAGGAGGGCCAAGGTTTTTTTTGTGCCTTTATTCCGTGCATCCAAATGCTGATATGGGGCTGGCAGGAGCAGAATAGGAACAAATAGATTAGTGTTCATTTAGGACAATTGGGATTAGACTTGAAATTTAAGTGATTTTGGTGGTTTCCAACCCAAAAATCCCATTTATCAATCTGATTAAACTTTACAATGTTTCGGTATAATTTTCACAAACTTACAATGGGTGTAAGCTGTTGTAGCTTTACACTTCGTTTAGTCTGTTGTAGCAATGAGTTTGTGGGCCAATGATTTAGTGTGTTGTAGATCCAGCAGGAAAATAAACATTGTTCTGCTGTATTTTACTCCAGCTACAAGGCTAGTCTAAGTCCTGAGTACTAGTGATGACAGTCTCTTATGCATGCTATAACGTGTTCACAATCTGGAACGAATGTAAAAATGTATTATGTAGACATTAACAACATTCTAATGTATTTCATGGAAACAAAACACCTTTTTAACAGTCCATGAGGGAGCAGTAAGACGGAGATTCTTTCATTTCAAGTCAGCAGAGCCACATTGTTGTGTATTCAGTAACTGTTTTGGTCAGATAGGGCCATGTCATCCATCAGCCTATAAAGATTTATTCATTTAAACCACACCCATTAAGGAGACTGCCAATGGACTTGGATGACTAATGCGGTGTTGCTCAAATGGCGGCGTATATATATTTTTTTTATTGGGGAAAGGGGTTATCTGAGTGGCTGAACAGCCAAAAATTGGGTCCGTCAAGGACTGGGCATCTCAATCTACTCTGCAACTGTCTTCATCTGACACCAATATTGCGTTATTACAGGGCACTACCACCAAATGTGGAGTGGGGAACCTGTCCCTGAGCCACATCTCCAGCACAACCCTGAGACACCCGGGTGCATCTTACTTAATTGGGAGGGACACCTGTAGCAGTGAGAGAACCTTGTACTGCGTCTCCACCACAGAAAGGCTGGTGGAACTTGCCAGGATGTACTGGAATGCTAGGGCCCAATACAGATCGGAGGTAGGCCTCTCAGGTTTTCTATCCCACACACCACCATGCCAGGTAGAAAGGGTAGAGCAGTCCTGTCCAACATGCTGCCTTCCAGGTGTTGTGAAACTACAACCCCCTGCATTCTTTGCCAGTAGACAACCAGTTGATGGCTGGAAGGGCATGCTGGGACTTGTAGCTTCACAACACCTGGAGGGCTGCAGGTTGGACAGTCCTGGGGTCGAGGGTGATAATGAGCAACTGGTATATGGTGAATATAGTGTGTTTTGGTTCTGTGGAGATGCAGCACAGCTCCTCAAAACCAGACAGCCTCCTGCTCCATCCCTCCATAACAGATTTTGTCTGTAAATAATGTCTGGCCTGCAAATACAGCCAGACCTCCGATGGAGGTAGGCCCAGTTTTTCCCTGTAAAAAAGAGAAGATGCAAACACATACCATGGCCACCAGCTGACCACTCCTGATCACCTTACCTGTAGACCATGCCTTCAGTGTCAACCCTGGGGGAAGGTCTGGGTTAGCAGTCATGGGGGTAACAGGAGATTAAATTTAAGGGTTACCTACCTAGCCCAGCATTGGAGTGTGCGGCCAATAGTGGAGTGGGAAAATTTGAGCAACCTAGGGAGTATGGTAGTACCCATTGTTTGACCCTCAATATGAACCCATGACTTGGAAGGCGCAGCCCTAGTCCACTCCCTGAGCCTGTTGAGTACAGCTTAATAGTATTTAGCGAAGAGGGGAAGCTAAAGGCCCCCTGCATCTTCTGCCTATATCATCACCATTTATTTATATAGCGCCACTAATTCCGCAGCGCTGTACAGAGAACACTCACATCAGTCCCTGCCCTATTGGGGCTTACAGTCTAAATTCCCTAACATACACACAGACTAGGGTCAATTTTGTTAGCAGCCAATTAACCTACCAGTATGTTTTTGGAGTGTGGATGGAAACCAGAGAACCTGGAAGAAACCCACGCAAACACTGGGAGAACATAAACTCCTCACACATATGGCCATGGTTGGGAATTGAACTCATTATCCCAGTGCTGTAAGGCAGAAGTGCTAACCACTGAGCCACCGTGCTAGCAAAACTTGGGAGGCCTCCTGGCCCTCACAAACTAGTTTTTGAAGATCAAGGGAGCATCTGGGAGGGATGTGGTTTGGGAGAGTTTGGAGGAGATACAAAAGCTTCAGTAGAATGTTCAGTTTGATTATATTCGTCCCCACCCCCAGCCAGGAGAAGTCACGTGAACGCCATTATCCGAATTCCGCTGCAAAACTTGGAATTAGTGGGAGAAAATTAAATATGTACACGGTAGAGAGTTCCCTTGTTAGTAATACCCCTAGATATTTGACCTGAGATGGATGTCAGATGAAGGGAAATGAGCAGTGGAGACCCTAAAAGACCTGCAGTTGGATGGAAAGGCTTAGGGCCATAAATTTAGTATAGTAAATCTTAAAATTGGACAATGCCCTACATTTTATGTCTGTCTGTGTGTGAGTGTGTGTCTATAGTAGGAAATTTAGGCTGTAAGCTCCAATGGGGCAGGGACTGATGTGAATGAGTTCTCTGTACAGCGCTGCGGAATTAGTGGTGCTATATAAATAAATGATGATTTTAAAACTAGCATTACATTGGGCAACACAGTTGTAGGGTTGGTGACCGTTGCCAGCAAGTCATCCACGTAAAGGGCTAATTTGTGTTCCCTCCCCCCCCTACCCGCACCCCAGACACATCTGGGTTATTCCTAATGGACCGAGCCAGGGCCTCAATACAAAGAACAAATATCAGGGGGGAGAGCGGACAACCGACGCGTGCTATTGTATATAAAGAAAATAATGTGTCGGACAAAGAAGCATTGATTTTAATGCGTTTCTATAAAGGGAGAGGATTCTATGGAGACAGATCGGACCCACTCCAATGTGCTCCAGAAGCCCCTCGAGGAATCGCCGATCCACCCTATCAAAAGCCTTTTCTGCGTCGTTTCACAACAGCAAGGCAGGGGTGCGCCTGCCTTCTATCAAATGCATCAGGTTGATAATCTTGGTGGTGGTGTCCCAAGCCTCACGGCCCGGAACAAAGCCGACCTGATCGCTATGCATTAGATCTGGCATGAGGATCTGCAGACGGTTCGCCATATATTTAAGGTCAACATTTAATAGGGTAGCTGGAGCACAGGAAGGGGTCCTTACCGTCTTTAGGGAGGTTTGTAATATGTGCTTTGAGCGATTGTCAGGAGAAGCTGGATATGTCTGAGATCTCATTTAAGACCCCTAAGAGTAGAGGATTCAACACTTGGCTAAATATCTTGTAATAGCCAATTGTGAGCCCATCAGGCCCAGAGCATTTTCCAGTCAGTGTGGAGGCGATAGCCTACTTTAATTCTGTCAGAGTGAAAGGTCGGTTCAGCATCTCCCAGTCAGACTGGGGAATTAATGTCTTTATTACTAACAGGTAACATTAATTCAATAATTGTTTTATTTTCCTGTGCGTTTTTTTGGCTAATTTATGATCCACATGGGTATTGGACATATCCTGCATCGTCTTGTGTAGTAGAGCACAACAGACCTGCCCCCAATTTCAACAGCAGACATATTTTGAGATCTGTGCCTTGATGATTCGGGAGTACGCAAAGACTAAATACGTGCGTTTAATACTGAATCAGGGTTGTGTTCAACGTGCCTTGAAGAATCGGGCCCATAATGTGGATATGTTTAATTGAAAGCAGTCATGATGAGGGTGGGTTTATCTATCTTATTTAGCCATTAGACTGTCTTAATTATGTCTCCTTCACATCACATTTACTGGTCCTCTCTGATTCAAGTTACAGATTTATCCATATCGATATATTGGACATTTGACTTATTTACAGAGACACACCATGTTGGTTCATGTCTTGAACAGGCTAAAAAAAATTCCCAATCCCTCCTTTCAGATTGAGGGACAGTAAAGCTGGGTACACACTACAGAAATTTCAACCAACTTTTTATGCCGAGCGATTTTACATGCGATCGATGGTCCGATCACTCGGTCCATGGACTGCATACACACTAGCCTTGTTTAGGACGATAAAGGGAAGAGCGGACGTCCCTTTAGCGACTTTTTACAGCCATGTAATTTCGTACTCACTGTTGTTGATCGGTCGGAAACGTATACACACTATACAACGGAAACGAGATTGGAACGAAAATATTAAACTGTACGACCAACCAAATGAGGCGACAATCGTCCATTTGGGCAGACTTTTGACCATCGTGTCACTGCACACACTGACCCGACTTTTGATTGAGCGGTCGTATGTCGGCTGATTGAGCCGATTATTGGACGAAAACTGTGTAGTGTGTACCCAGCTTATGTGTTTAGAGATATACAAAACAGAGGTCGAAGTGAGGGTGTATACAGTGGTACACCATACCGCCACTTCTACTGCCTTCATTATAAAACTATCGACTTTCATTCCCATCACATTTTTCATACCGCCACTTCTACACTTCCACTTCGACCACTGTTTTCATAATATATATATATATATATATATATATATATATATATATAAACCATTAAGTCAGACACACACAAACTATATAGTCATTATCTGTCAATTTATGGGTAGACAGGCACATTTGTAAGCCAGTAAATGTTGTTGTAATATAATAGAAAATACACAATAGGACAATGGGGAATAAAACACAGACAGGGGATTTGGGTCAAATCGGGGATTGTCTCTTCAAACAATGGACACTTGTGAGTTATGTGCCTGAACAATACAAGTTTAGTCCTCAGATGTTACTGAGGTGACTGAAATAGCCTTGTGTTCATTGAACCCACTCCCCCACCCTAATCACACAGCATTTGGTGCTACCCACAATATATCCAACAGGATTAGAAAAGGAATATACTGAGCTGGTATCAAATATTTTTGGGTTCAGTGATACGGGGGCAGGGGAGGGAGGTATTATGTGTTATTGTGTGATTGACAGAGCAGGCAGTGGTATGTCTACATATATAAGTCAGTGGACACAGGAACCCCTATTCAGCATCCCTGAGGCTTCACAAGGTGACTGGATTCATCATGGAAAACAAACGGGTATTCTTTGACATAACTGCAGACGGGATTCCCCTCGGCCGGGTAGTAATGGAGGTATAGTGTGATTGTTTAAGTCTTGTACTTTGTTTTACATGAGAGCAGCAGTGGTGTTATATGACAAAAGTGAGCTAGGTCTAATTCTTTATTGGCTCCTAAGGTGCTGCCAGGGTCAGTCACTGAATTAAGGTGATGAGAGCCCCCCCATTATTCTTATTAACAGCTGTGGAGTGTTTTGTTTTGATTGCCGGGATATGTGACAACACTATATTTACAATTCCAGTTTATAATTTAATGTTAACGTATAAAATGTTTTGTATTTTTAATCTCATGCTAGCCTTACCCTCAATTAAACTAGAGTATGTAGTAACCTTTTCCCCAACATGCTTTGTATGCTCACCTTTGTCACTCGTATAGGCTTTGGGCTTTTTCTTAGGATGACACCGTTGTCTACACACGTATCAGTCTCCTGCAGCATGCTGCAACACCTGTGGGCAGTCTTATAGGAGACAGCAGACTTATCAAGTGTGAACACACCTCCCTTTACAGCATGACAGAACAACCATTATTTTTAGTGCTATCTAGAATGATATCAAAACGGTGATGATTTTTAAAGAAATAGATTGTAATATTCAAATATGTCATTTTTACATTCGATAGACTCCATACAAAATATATATATATATATATATATATATATATATATAAATAATATGTGTACTGTGTACCCACAGTTTACTGTTTATCTACTAATTGCACCATGAGCAACAAACTAGAGACCCAGACAGATATTAATATTAATGTCTTGCTATAATTTGGGTCCCGTGTATATCTCCTTTATTGCACCTAGGTGGTCAGTGACTACCACAGAATACAGTAAATGTTCTGGAACTATTTGTTTTGGTTCCTGGTCACATAATTAATAAGGTCACACTGCTGTATTGTATTTACTGTGATATTGCTGCAGTGTCAACCTAATATTATGGCAGATTGTAAGGCGCCACAGTGCTCCGCAGCGCCGTACAGCAGGGAAAACAGGACATACATAAAACAAGGACACACAAGGTAAATAAAATAATTGCAGCATGAAAACAAAGGGTATGGAGTGCCCTGCTCATAAGAGCTTACATTCTTATTGAAAGAGGGCACAGCTGAAACAAGCGGAGCGAGTGTGGCTCAGAGGGGAGATTGGAACAATCTAATGTCCACTATAAACTAGCACTGTTATGTCCAGTATAATCGGGGGTCTAATAACAGCTGACAAGTCCTGGAGGGTGTCCTGCTATTCGGCTCAGATTACACTATATCTAATAGTGCTGGCAGTAAGCTGGATCCATGATAATCTGTTATACTCTTTTGGCCAGACTGTTGTACTATAGCAAGCCAGCATGTAAAGTAATATACTAAAAAGCTGAATAAAATCCAATACAACCGGATCAGAATTGATCCACCATGGAGGAAAATAAACCCTGTCCGCTGACAACTGAATCTACTGGTGTGTGGTCATCTGCCAACAGACGACATTGGCTAAAGATCCAACTGGCCCACAGAAAAAACCCAGAGCACCGCTGTGAAAAAGCTGCTCTTTCCATTGTACATAAAGTAGGATTCTCATTGTTTAGACTTAGGTCCACTCTCTTCCACGCCAAATACATGTAGGTAAAAAAGAAGTTGTCCTAAATTTAAAATCCGTCTTCCTTCGCCCACCCACCACCATGACCAATGTTTATGTTTCTGTGTTTTTGAAGCTCTGCTCCACTTGGCATTAAAATCAGCTCTGTATAGAGAACGGAGAAATGAACGAGAGCTCCTGAGGGTGAAGATGTAAACAGCTGTCACGCCCGTGTCTGTCGTCATCCTTGTCTCTCCTCTTTTATCCTCAAGCCCCCGCCCAAGAATGACTCATTGTCGTCAGCCTTTACTTATGGGAATATGTCAAAATTAAAACTTTACTACATTTTCATTTCCTGTTTTATTTTTATTTTGGAGAACAACTCTTTTCTTATATTTAGATTCATTGCAGTTTGTACTTTATACCTCTATTTGTCACTATTTTGCACCTCAAATAATGTTGCACCAGAGCCGTAACCTAGTATTCTAGCGCCCTGGGCGAGAAAGACAAATTGCGCCCCCCTAGCCCTCAATTTTAACCAAATTAACCTAAAATATTCCTAAATTGCGCCCCCCTTCAGCGTTGCGCCCTGGGAGGTCGCCCCTGTCGCACAGCCCTAGTTACGGCCCTGTGTTGCACCACCACAAAAGTCTTGTGCCCTTGGCTGCAGCCTATTGGCTAATCAGACCCTGAGTCCACTCTATTAGCAGGAACACCTAGACATGGTGGGTGGCTTATCATATACTTGCAAATGTGTGTGAGAGTCCCGCATTTTAAGTACAAATAGAATAGTGTATTTTTTTTATTGGTTCACATTAGGGTTTTTTTTGTGTCTCTTTTGTAGATAACCCGCCTTCCTTTCGCTTACCTGCTGTGAGCTTATAATTGAGTATCTTCCATTTATCTATTCAATTTCCAACTTCCCAACACACAAACTGAATGCCTGAGGGCAAATTAGGGACAGATTTAGACATTTGGCAATCAGACGGAATGGCCACACGTTCCCTACATATGCAGATATCTTTACTTTTTTGTTTCGTTTTTATTATCAGTTTATAAAACACCAAAATCTCCTACATAACCGTACAGAGTAAGGGGAGAATCCATACAGCACATTTTAACAACTACTTATAATGTTACGCATATTATGTTACAATATAGCAATTACACAAATTGTATACCACACAGAGAGACAAAGAGAGATATACGCAAAAGCTGTGTAAATTGTATGGAACTGAAGTTATTCATTGCTGAGAGGTACCTAATAATAGCTGCTGTGACTAGTGCAGTGACCCAAAGCAGTAGGACTCAGTATAAGTCAAAGCCCAAATCTGCAAATGTAGAAAATGCCAGTACACAAATTCCTTTAATGCTTGGAAAAGAATAGATATCATCCTTTCGGCTCAGCTAACCTTCATCAGGGATACCCCCGTGACTGGTTAAGCCTTGAAATAATGGAAATACATTCTCTTCAAGGATCAAAGGCATGACAGTGTGACAGTGTGACAATGTGGGCTGTTATGATACCTCCACCTCTTGTATCAGTTACACATCACTAATAAATTGTAAGCTCCTGGGGGCACACTTCTGATCCCCTTCTGTTATCTCTGGTTCTGTAGCTTCCCAATATATATTGTCGTGGAGTATGTGAATTTGCTATATTTATGCTGCTGTATGTCTAATACAAATTTTAAATGTTGACTATTTAATGAAGCTTATGAAAATGATGTAAAAGGTATTGTTACATGCAGAGGTATTTTATTGGTAGTGTATGTAGATGACAAGGCTAGGATGCATACGGAATATAGGTATGAGAGTGGGTATACAATGATATAGGAGCAGATGTCAACTGATTAAAAGAGGGACGCCGGAATTACTTCTCAAATCTGACTAATCCGTAACCAGCCGCCCTGGAGCCGCTTTAAACTCCCTCCATCCTCAGCCGATCATGAACTCATTACTGTCCCTGGATTAACATGCCAGCAGACAGGGGGTTAATGATGGCTGCTTCTCACAGCTGCATGCATTTTAAATGCCACATCCAGCTCAAGTGGGCTTTACAGAGTCTCTATCAGCGGCATGGAGACTGGGGGGACTAAATGAAATATATCTGCAGTTCTAGTTTTCTGCAGGAATTAGGCTGAGCACACTGCAGTGTCTGTCGCCCCGGGGATGCTGCTGTCAGTGGGCGGAGTTGTGATGTTAAATTGTGTCAGAGCAGAAACCAGAACTGCAGTGTGCTGCACTCACAATGAGTCACTGGGAATACAGCCACCCATACAGCAGATCTTCAAGTATAAATACATAAATATATTACATAAACACATGGGGGCCCATTCAATTCGGCCACATTAGTGTAGGAATAACGCGCCGCTAATTGTATTACTGTTAATACGGTCATTATAACCTGGATGAAAAAAATCAGCATTAAAATTGCTGTAATACTGTGCACATTTTTTTTTTTTTTAAAGATTTTAGTTTTGCAAGGGTCAACCAAAAGTAACATTCTATACAGCACTGTGTTAAAAAACATCTGAAAAATACATATGCATTAAAACATACAGTGTCTTGTTAGAAAAGAGTATTAATAAGGATGTTGACCCAATTTTTTCAAGAAAGCAACAATTTTAGAAAGAGAAATAAAACTGAGAAAAGTAAAGGAGGAAGGGGGGGGGGGGGGGCGGCGTGGCGGGCCGCCTAAGAGTAAGATGGAGGAAAGAGTATAGTGGAATATGGGAGAAGATAAAGAAAGAGAAGAGATGGGAGAGATGGAACAGGGAAGGGAAGAAAGGATCCAGATGGAGTGATGCTGTAGAATCACATGACAAAAGGGGTTTGGATTTGGAAGTATGATGTCCACGGCGCCCAAACCTTAGTGAATGACTTAGAGGTATTACGGATTATGCATGTCATGTATTCCATCTGATAAACGTACCAAATCCTACTGATAATCGTCTGTAGAGTTGGAGCATTGGGCTGCATACAGTCCGTAGCAATTTGGCATAGGGCAGCAGAGATTATGTGGCGAAACATTTTCATTTGATGTTTAGTGGCCGATGGAATCCCGAGAGGGAGAAGGAAAAACCTGGGAGAAAACGGGTCAATCTGCAGTAGCTGTGAAGCAAAGTCCTGAAGTTCCGTTCAAAATGGGGCAAGTCTAGGACACTGCCACCAGATATGGAGGAAGGACCCCTCTGCTCCATAACCTCTCCAACATGTGCTAGATGAATCTGGGAAGATTTTTTTGTAGTTTGGTTGGAACCAAATACCAGCGATAAAGAAGTTTATAAGCATTTTCTTTTAATTTAACACAAATTGAACTGGAGGCTGTGTTAGTTCTAATTTCCTCCTAGTCTTCATTGTCTAGCGTTTCCCCGAAGTCTCTCTCCCAACCCCTCTCATGAGAATCTCGGTCGTTCGAATCAGGGACTTTAAGTTCCCAGTATAGTAAGGAAATGAGACCTTTGGTAGAAGATCGCCGGAGCGAAAGCGCTTCGAAAAAGGTCAACGGTCTACGACCTAGAGTTTATTTGTTGGTAGAATGAAAATTTCTTACTTGTAGGTATTGGAAAAAATATGTGTTTGGATTATTAAGTTTTGTTTTTAAATCATCAAATGAAGAAAATGAAGTGTCTTTAGTGATATCGTTGAGGTAGCGTATGTCTTTTCGTTTCCAGTGTTCAAAGGATGAAGTTATACACCCTGGTGGAAATTTGGGGTTATCAAAAAGTGGGATGACCGGGCTGGGAGTAGGAGCAAGATTAAATTTTACATTTGCTCGATCCCAGATAGATAACGAGTGGGCTACAATCGGGTGATGAGAAACGGATCGTGGATGACTGGTGCGAGGGAGCCACAGGAGAGAGGATGCGGAAGAGATACCCAAGCTTTCTGCTTCGATCGAGACCCAGACCCTGGAGGAACTAGGAGAGTTCCATAACACACATTGGGCAAGTTGCGCTGCTAAATAATACTGCCTAAAATTGGGTACCCCTAAGCCACCACCCCGTGCCGACCTCTGCAGGACGAGAAGGCGGACTCTTGGGCGTTTTTTGCCCCATATAAATTATGATGTGTAGTGCTGTAAAAATTTGAAAACATATGGGGGAATGCGTATTGGTAAGGCTTGATAAAGATATAGTAATCTAGGCAAGATGTTCATTTTAACTGAATTGATGCGTCCTATCCATGAAATAAAATGCTGGTTCCAAGCTTCAAAATCAGATTTAATCTGGGAGAGTAATTTTGGGTAATTGGCTTGAAAAAGTTGATTGTATTGCTTAGTGATGTGAATGCCTAAATATTTAATCTTTTTTTGATGCCATCTGAAGGGGAAATGAAGAGAGAGGGAAGATCTAGTTTTGTCTGTTAGAAAGAAATCAAGAATTTCTGTTTTTTGGGGATTTATTTTGTATCCTGAAATGATGCTGTACATGTTGATATCTGCAAGGAGGGGGGGGGGGGGTAGAGAGACTGCAGGGTTCGAGAGAGTCAGGAGAACATTGTCTGCATACAATGATATTTTGTGTTCAGATTTCCCTGTTTTAATTACTTGAATAGCCTTATTAGATCGTATCTTTGCAGCTAAGGGTTCAATTAGAAGGGCAAAGATTAAAGGTGAGAGGGGGCAACCTTGCCTTGTTCCGTTGGAGATTGAAAAGGGGGAGGATGAGACCCCATTGGCCACCACCGTTGCCCTGGGTGATTGGTATAGAGCTAGTAGCCCATCTAAAAATTTACCAGAGAAGCCCATTGACCTCAAGACCCTAGACATAAAAGGCCAAGAAATTCGGTCAAATGCTTTTTCAGCATCTAACGCCATGATCAGAGATGGACATTTAGTGGTTTTAATAGAGTGTATGAGGTCAATAGCGCGTCTAGTGTTGTCTATAGCTTGGCGGCTTGGTATAAACCCAATCTGATCCGGATGGATCAGGGAAGGAAGAAGGACATTCAACCGATTAGCTAAAATTTTAGCATATATCTTAAGATCTACATTCAGTAGTGATATTGGTCTATAGCTGGAACACAAGGTGGGGTCTTTCTCTGGTTTTGGTATAACAACGATGGTGGCCAAGGTCGTCGCCTCGTTAAATGGGGAGCCTGTTAATACTTTATTAAAAAAATCTGTCATGTGAGTGGCAAGATCTTTAGCGAATTTTTTGTAATATTGTGGGGTGAGTCCGTCAGGGCCTGGGGCAGAAGATGATTTCATCATCTTGATCACCGAAACTGTTTCTGCCTGAGTGATATCAGCGTTCAAGAAGGTGAGGTCACCATCTGTGAGATGCGGTAATGAAAGAGATGATATAAAGGATGTGATCTTCTCGTCAAGAGAGTCGGCAGAGGATGGGGCCCTGGGAAGATTATATAGTGCTTTATAATAATTGTGAAATTCTTGGGCGATTTGCACAGGGTCATACAACGGCTGAGAGTTAGAAGTTAACCTTAAGTTGAGATCATTCTCATTCAATATCATGATGAAGGTGTGGAAGTGATCGACATCCCCATCCCACAAGATGAAGATGTCATCTATGTATCTGAGCCACATGATGACATTGCCAGTGAATTCCTCATTTTTGTCTGTGAAGACGTGTTCTTGTTTCCACCATCCTAAAAAGAGGTTAGCATACGATGGGGCACAAACTGTCCCCTTCGCAGTCCCTCTAATTTGCAGATAGAAACCCTCGTTGAAAACAAAGTAGTTTTGGCTCAAAATAAATTGGAGGAGTCTCAGGACAAATTCATTCCTATCCGTATTAAGATCCATACTAAGATAGTAACTAAGATATCCATACTAAGATAGTAACATCACATAATCCTGCGATCAGTAGGAAGAGGCACCATTCGCTATCTACAGACTCTGGCTATTATTTACTATATGCCGATTTTGGTGATTACTTACTATCTGCCGACTCTGGTGATTATTTACCTACCGGATGGATTATTAAACAACAGAGCTCTTTTAGTCGCCATCGGCTTATATATATCAGGTCTTGCCGTCTGTATTGACTACTTTTGGAGCTTGCCAAGCTAATTTTTATTGGCGCTCCTTGCTATATTACAGAGGCATTTACTAATTGTTATTTAGGAGTTGCACCATATTAATTAATCAGGCTCACCACAGCCTGTTCTCTTTGACAGCCAAGACTTAATCTGAGTCTATTGCTGTCCATATGAGTGCTATTAGTTAGTCTTGGAGTCCCTGCAACATTGATTGCATTTTATATTTTGTATTACTGTGTTATATGTTTTGTTTTAACTATTTCGCTCTCAGTTCTACCGTTTTAATGTATATCAATAAAATTCATTTTTTTATTTTGTGATTGGAGTGCCCCATTTACACAACTTTGCTCTCTCCATTGTATATTCTATCATTAGTGTAGGGTGCACCCCCCGGGCAATTTATTCCGGGTCCATAGTTACTAATTTTGTTCTGGGAGGAGGTCCATACATTATCTAGTGCGGTGATATCCCCCCTTTTTTGTTACCTACATGTGCTATATACTGTTGTGTGCTTTGCAAAAATCTTAGACACCATTGATGATGTAGATGACTCAGCACAACATTTTGACATCTGGGGGTAAATGTATCAAACTGAGAGTTTTCCGACGGGTTTGGAAAACCAATCAGATTCTAGCTATCATGTATTTAGTACATTCTACAAAATGATAGCTAGAATCTGATTTGTTGCTATAGGCAACATCTCCACTTTTCAAACCGGAGAGTATAGAGGGATGTCTTCTGATCCCTGACGTTCTTCCTGCCCAGTGTAATAAGTTATGGGTGCATGTGCTGACTTATTGTTGCACATGCGCTGTGAATACAACTGTGATAGTACCCCTAAGTGTATTCTTTCACCTTTGTGGTGAAAGATGTCTCATTGCTAATCAGTCCTCGCCAGGACAGCTAGTTATTGGAGGTGTTGTCCTGGCAAAACTCAATTGATAAATTGCTCAGATAGTTAATTTACTATCACTGCGATAAGAATGTATACTTTACGGGCAATTTATGCTATTTTTCATAAATATGCCCCTTAGACTAGGTACACACTATAGGAAAATTCTAACAATTCATCACCATTTATTTATATAGCGCCACTGATTCTGGAGCCCTGTACAGAGAACTCACTCACATCAGTCCCTGCCACATTGGAGCTTACAGTCTAAATTCCCTAACATATACACACAGACTAGAGTCAATTTTTGATAGCAGCCAATTAACCTACTAGTATGTTTTTGGAGTGTGGGAGGAAACCGGAGCACCCGGAGGAAACCCACGCATACACGGGGAGAACATACAAACTCATCACAGATAAGGTCATGGTCGGTTATTGAACTCATGACCACAGCGATGTGAGGCAGAAGCGCTAACCACTTAGCCACCGTGCTGCCCATAAGGTGATTTACCAATGGCGGCAGGAAAGAAAAAGTCCCCATCAGCATGGCAATTTATGTGTACACACTATACATGATTTACCTTCAGATCTGTGCCCTTCATCTGGTTCAAGAGCAGTGTAGTCATTTAGAGAATGACAGCACAATATTCAGATTTTTTGTTGGAACTAATCTGTCTAAAATAATAACTTATGTTCTTGCATGTAATGGCTGTCCTGCCTAATTAACCTTGTACTTCACAAAAATGCACGTTCATTAAGTACTAAAACTTTCACAGAGAGGGTGATTCTCTGACAGTCTGACAGCTGGGCTAGGAAGCCAGGTCGGTCTGTCAGAATGTAGTCACCGGGAGAGCTCTGAACATCATTTGATAGTGACAGCCCCGGACACAGCTGTCACTATCAGCTAAATTGTCGTTCCAATTCTGCACAGTGCATACACAATGCAGAATTGGAACGACATTGTTCCATCGTTGAACAAGATTTTCAGTTCAGTTTGAAAATCTCAATCAACGATTTCATTTGCTTAGGAACAATGACTGTTTATCATTCCAGGGTACACACTACTGTGATGTCCGGCCAATCAGTCATTTATTGTCTGATTGGACCAATAATCATCTGAAAACACAATAGTGTGTACCCAGCCTTAGACCAAGTAGACAGTATAAATAGGTAGAACAGTATCACTCAGATTTCAAGTGACAAGATAAGATCCTATTTTAATGTTTATAGAATGCTAAAAAGACAGATTACATGCAGATAGTACAATCACCTAAGTGTTACACACAGTTCACAAGCGAACATATTTTCCTATGCAATAAATCACTTAAACTCCCAGCCTCAAAATCTTGCAATGCTTTATTTATGGCCTTCTCATTGTACAACATATATACACTACAGACTGCTAGATTTGCATTTTGTAAAGTAGTAGAGGAGGTAACCATCTTTGCAGGCTATACAATAAATCACTTATCCTCTCTGCACAATCTCCTATATGCAACAAATCAGAAGGCCTGAAGCTAGGGAGCATGACCTCTTGTCCTGAAATGTATCTTTGTGACAACATCATCATCATCATTTATTTATATAGCGCCACTAATTCCGCAGCGATGTACAGAGAACTCACTCACATCAGTCCCTGCCCCATTGGGGCTTACAGTCTAAATTCCCTAACATACACACACACACTAGGGTCAATTAGTTAGTAGCCAATTATCCTACCAGTATGTTTTTAGAGTGTGGGAGGAAACCCACGCAAACACGGGGGGAACATACAAACGCCTCACAGATAAGGCCATGGTTGGGAATTGAACTCATGACCCCAGTGCTGTAAGGCAGAAGTGCTGACCACTTAACCACCGTGCTGCCCAATTGTTACTTCCATAGGATTGTATGCCCTTCATGATGTTGTTAGTTTCTGACATGACTCTGTGTGGACAGATGTTGCAAAGTTTCTCTACCCTGACAATTGCAAATATCTGTTTTGCAACCCAAAGCCAGTTATGGATGACATATGGCCATTTCGCTGACTATCCTTGTGCAGTTACAGACAGCTTTAGACGGAAGCTGCAGCTGAGGTTATCTTACAGGGGAACAAAAATACATCTGCATATTTAACTTAATTACTGCTGTATGTGCACCTAAAAATACCAATACATAATAGATCATGCCGATACTGACAGCTATGCAATAGCATTGCACAGTTAAATACTAACCTACTTCCGAAAAACAATTATTACCAGGCTGCAGATCACTGCTGGCTTAAAGTGGGCTTGATCACACCACATTGGGCCTATGGGGTTTCCAATTGCTCCCACACTCCATGGACATACTGGTAAGTTAATTGGCTTCTGACAAAATTAACCCTAGTGTCTGTGTGTCCATGTGGTAGGGAATATTGATTGTATGCTCCCCCGGGGCAGGGACTGATGTGAATGATAAAATATTCTCTTTAAAGCACTGTTGAATATGTAGGCGCTATATAAATAACTGTTAATAAATAAAGCCTATCTGCCCATCCAGCACTTGTAGTGTTTGTTTATGTGTGATGCTGTCTTCGCACATACATGGATGCACTGTTCGTAGGCCATGTGTGATGACATCTCTGCTGTGTATGTGCTGATTTAATTGTGCCCACCCATGATGACATCATCGGCTCCTTTGTCTTCCTCCAGACGCCCACTTATTCTTCAGTGTATTAGGCGCCCTCTACCCAGTGGCGCCTTAGACCAGATTCGTCTAATGGTAGTGCTGGCCGTGGGGCTTCACTGCGCCCCACGTATACTCAGAAGATCAGAGCTGGGGTATGGCATAGCGGATGGACCGGTGTCACTGTCGCCCCCCCAGGAGAGAGCTATAGTCCTGCCCCTGGAGTCATTAACTAAATACTGTTATGACATGTTCAGTAGTTCATATGGTATGATAATTAGGGTTTCTTTGGAAATAAGTTGGAATTTATAAGAAGAAGCATGGAGACATAGTCTTAAAAGCAGATAACAATTAATTTTAAAAAGATGGCTATTATTGGTGGCGGTCATTATTCCGACACTCTAAATATCGGCACTTAACCTGTCGACATGAAAATATTGTCATGCTAAATGCCGACATTGGCATTGTGTAGACAGGTGGACAATGTAGTCAGTGTAATTGGTAACATTCACAATCACATCACATTAAAAAACCAATACTGATGGTTCAGAGGTAAAGCCGCTGGACCCGGCAGCCAATCACACTGACGACATTATTCACCTGTCTACAGTTTTCTAACCATAAAACTGTATATACCATAGGTGCTAGCGCTGTATGTGTTGATACTAACTATATCTACGTATGACATTATTCAGTTATATGGTGGTGGTTGTTGGGGGCGGATGAGGTGGTCTCCTCCTGTGATTTATACTGTGCTTGGCTAAGCTCTATTCTTTTTCTTCCTTAGCTCCGGTTTGATGTTGTGCCAAAGACTGCAGGTATGCTGCAAATTTAGGTCACCGAGATATAAATGCATCTCTCACTGTGTATGACTAACACAATCACTGCAGGCAGCAAGTGCACATCACATGTTCTGTTCTTTGTGCTTAAAGCATCCCAATGACTTGTTAAGCACCTGATACACAGATGTTTTATGTACATGGTGCTTGCAGTATACATTGCAGTGATAACACACTCTCTCAGAATCAACTTGTATCCAAACTTTTTATCCTCTTGTACAGTTATCTCTTTGTATGTGTTCATCATTGTCTTTTGCTCCTTTCTCCATTTTGACATTATCAGCTTTTTAATAGGTTTCTCTCTTCTCAATGACACATTTTGCTTTGCTTTATCGCTGCAGAAAACTTCCTTAAACTATGTACAGGGGAAGTTGGCTATGGGTACAAAGGCTGCACTTTCCACCGCATCATCCCCAGCTTCATGTGTCAGGTGAGACAATGTAGCCCAAATCTCTCTTTATGTTTAGATACAATCCCAGTTAGCCTCTGCTTTTACTGTCTCTTCATTTCCCAAAAATTTACTTTGCTGTATTTCATGTCTCCTTTACCTGTCGACTTACATTCTCTCTTTTTTTAATAACTAGTTGGATCTTCACCTTTTACTTGATTATCTTACTACCTTATTTCTTTTTCATAACCAGTTGGATCTCCCCCTATTGCCTAATTATCTCCCTACCTTCTCTCTATTGTTGATAACCACCTACATATCCATCTGTCAACTTTTTACTCTCTACGTTCTCTCTCATTTCCATAACCGTTTGGATATCCACCTCTAACCATATTATCTCTCTAAAGTTTTCTTCTTCTTAACCACCTATATCTCAACCTCTTGACATTCTACCTCTCTTTATTCTCTCTCTCTTCCATAACCATCTGGATATACACCTTTATTATATTACGTCTCTTCTCCATAATCACCTGGATTTTCATCTCTTCCCATACTATCTTCCAACCTACTCTGTCTCCATCATATACACCCAGATCTCAATTTCTTACATTATTTTTTCCCTACCTTCTATCTATACTTCATAACCACTTTCTCTCCACCTATTCTCCTATAATCTCTGTAAATTATCTCACTATTCCATACCCTATCTCACTTCTCCACAACCACTTAAATCTCCACCTCTTACTTTATTATCGCCCTAACTTCTATATGTTCTCCATAACCACCTGAATTTCTACCTCTTACCATTTTATCTCCATACCATCTCTCGCTTCTCCATAACCACCTCTATCTCATCTCTTACCTTATTGTCTCTTTACTGACTTCTCTTTCCACAAACACTTGGATCACCATCTCTTACCTTAATATATTGGTTACTTCATCTTTCCTTCACTCATCTCTAGGGCGGTGATTTCACCAATCATAATGGTACAGGGGGTAAGTCAATTTATGGTGGTAAGTTTGAAGATGAAAACTTCACCCTAAAGCACAGTACCCCAGGTGTCATCGCCATGGCCAATGCAGGGCCCAACAGCAATGGCTCTCAGTTCTTCATCTCAACCATCAAGGCTGATTGGTAAGTAATGGGCAATACAGTAGTATTAAAAATGCAGAGGTATGTAGGGAGGAGTGAGGTTATAATAAACTACAGGCTGATTACCTGTAAAAAACCATTGAGGGAGTATGTATTATACAGGAACATGGGTTAGAAAAATATTGGCACATTACATATGTTAGATTGTTCATAGTATTGTATAGAAATATGCAGTTGATATCGATCTCCATTTTGTCTTCATATTTATTTATTCCTTATCCTTTCTCCTCATTTCTTTTACCTGATTTTTCTACCTCACTGTTTTTGACAATTCATCTCCATCTGTTATCACTGTCCTGTTTTCTCATCCTCACGCATTTTACTGTTCTCTAATCTCTTACCCACAGGCTGAATGGAAAACACGTGGTGTTTGGCCATGTGGTTGAGGGGATGGAAGTGGTAAAGAAGATGGAAAGTTATGGATCTAACAGTGGGAAGACCAGCAAGAAGATTGTTATCACTGAATGTGGGGTTCTAGATGAAACACCCATCGCTTGACAGCAACAGACTAACCTCACATAGCATGGCCCAGTGCACCATGTGACCTGTATATATGATGTCACTCTTTGCCTTGTCCTAATCCATTAGCACAATGTGTGGGCAGGTCTCATCCACTGCTTGGCAATGCCCAATCTCTATCACTGGGTGATACCCATTAATTGACTTGGCCTTTGAACAAGTCGACTAACCGATGTCTACATATAACTTTACCTACTCCTACATGCCTACATAAAGTACAGCTGTCATCTAAACACATTGGAGGCAGCTGTTTGTGGTCTGTACCAATATTCACAAGAATTCAGCCTAGTAATCACTTAGTGTTTATATATAAGTGATAATACTCATAGAATCCTTCATGTATGATTGATTCAGTCTATAAAATGTCTGCCTCCTCTATGTGTGGGCAATGGGTAGACACACTGTGAACTCATCTAATGAACACCATACCCATAGCCTTAGTCAGCGTTTGAGGCATGAGCTGTATAAGTAATTTGTAGTAGTAGGTGACCACCTTTGCTTAGCATTTCTCATTTGCAGAAGAAAAAAGGTTTTAGATTACAGCATGATTTCACCATAAGGCCTTACGCATAATTTTCTGATGTGCCTTTATTATACGCATCAATAACCACCTGCTTACATTGAATATATGCTATGTTCACCTTAAAGTGCCTCTATGGCTTTCTGAACATAAATGTCACTGCTGTGGAATTTTTAAATTGCTCCTTAAAAATAAAATAAGGTTAATTAAAAACATCCCTTATATTAAGTAATTAAAAATTGCTGGAGAAAAAAATCCTTAAAGGTGAACTATTAGTAAATAATAATAATAAATGAATGATAGTGTTTTATTGAATTACAGTCAATTAATACAGTTAATATCACAAATGGAAAAAAAACCATAAAATCATTATGTTCAGACCACACAGCTCAACTATCTTTAGAATCCTGGTTAGGCAGCTGCTGGTGTTAGATTTTATAACTGAGACATCATTGAGTGGGAGACAACTGGACATCAGCAGCTGCCTCGTCAGAAAGCTAAGTCTATATGTAGTGTGTGCCGAGTTTATAGCAATGTCTGTTTTATTTCCATTTCTCATATTAAAAAATGAGCACATTCAAAAAATATAATTATAGCAAGTAAATAAAGCTGAGGCTTCATCTATTAGGTAGTAACATTGCCAGGCTTATCAACATCCAATCAAAGTTTTTGCTACACATTACAGGCTTGTCCAACAACGTCATTCCCTTTTGCGCTTATCTGCCAAAGCACCTCCTATAATAGACTGCCTGTGACTTCTCCTATTCCAAGTAGAGATCTGGAGGACGGTTTCCCGTCCCATTCTCACTCTTTGATGTATGAGGAGCAAGCAACACTTTGCAAGTCTACTGTTTACGTTTGGAAGACCCAGCTCAGGAGCCTTTCATTTATTTTATGTTTATTTGATGTTTAAATTTACAAATAAAAATCAGTGTCCACATATTGAATTTGTTTAACTGTAAACTGTGAGGGTGTGTGGTAAATTCTAGAGATGAGCGGGCTCAGATATCTGAAATCCGAGCCCACCCGATTGTTGCCAATCCGAGCCGGATCCGAGACAGATCCGGGTATTCCCGCCAATTGCAAAACTGAAACCGAGGCTCTGAGTCATAATCCCGCTGTCAGATCTCGCGATACTCGGATCCTATAAATTCCCCGCTTGTCGCCGCCATCTTCACTCGGGCATTGATCAGGGTAGAGGGAGGTTGTGTTAGGTGGTCCTCTGTCCTGCTATATCTCGTGCTGTGCTGTGCTGTTCAGTTCTGTGCTGTGTTCTGCTCAGTCCAGTGGTGCTGTGTCCTGTGCTCTGTCCTTCTGAGTTCAGTGGTGCTGCTGGGTCCTGTGCTGTGTCCTGTTCAGTCCAGTGGTGCTGTGTCCTGTGCTCTGTCCTTCTGAGTTCAGTGGTGCTGCTGGGTCCTGTGCTGTGTCCTGTTCAGTCCAGTGGTGATGTGTCCTGTGCTCTGTCCTTCTGAGTTCAGTGGTGCTGCTGGGTCCTGTGCTGTGTCCTGTTCAGTCTAGTGGTGCTGTGTCCTGTGCTCTGTCCTTCTAAGGGCATTGTTATTTCCCCATTATTCCCAAATTATAAAAAATTTCAAAAAAAGTTATAAAAAAAAACTACAAAGAAAGTAATTATAAAAAAATAAAAAAAATATCCCAAAACAATCCTGCAGTATAAGTCCATTGGTACTGATATATTACAAAGTTCACTGATTCTGCAGTATAAGTCCAGTGGTACTGATATATTACAAAGTTCACTGATTCAGCAGTATAAGTCCAGTGGTACTGATATATTACAAAGTTCACTGATTCAGCAGTATAAGTCCAGTGGTACTGATATATTACAAGGTTCACTGATTCAGCAGTATAAGTCCAGTGGTACTGCTATTACAAAGTTCACTCATTCAGCAGTATAAGTCCAGTGGTACTGATATATTACAAAGTTCACTGATTCCGCAGTATAAGTCCAGTGGTACTGATATATTACAAAGTTCACTGATTCAGCAGTATAAGTCCAGCGGTACTGCTATTACAAAGTTCACTGATTCAGCAGTATAAGTCCAGCGGTACTGATATATTACAAAGTTCACTGATTCAGCAGTATAAGTCCAGTATAAGTCCAGTGGTACTGATATATTACAAAGTTCACTGATTCAGCAGTATAAGTCCAGTGGTACTGATATATTACAAAGTTCACTGATTCAGCAGTATAAGTCCAGTGGTACTCTCCTGTGCCGCATATAATTTTTAAAGGCTTTGCCGAGTGTGTGTGGCTTAGGGGTACGCTCTCTTGTGCTACATATAATGGAAAACAAAAATTTGGAGGATAAAGTAGGGAAAGATCAAGACCCACTTCCTCCTAATGCTGAAGCTGCTGCCACTAGTCATGACATAGATGATGAAATGCCATCAACGTCGTCTGGCAAGCCCGATGCCCAATCTCCTAGTACAGGGCATGTAAAATCCAAAAAGCCCAAGTTCTCAAAAAGTAGCAAAAAGAGAAACTTAAAATCATCTGAGGAGAAACGTAAAGTTGTCAATATGCCATTTACGACACGTAGTGGCAAGGAACGGCTTAGGCCCTGGTTCATGACTAGTGGTCCAGCTTCACCCAAGGATCTAAGCCCTCCTCCTCCCCCCCCTACAAAAAATTTAAGAGACTTATGCTGTCAGCAACAACAACAAAACAGCAAAGAACTCTGCCTTCTAAACAGATGACATCACAAATCCCCAAGGCGAGTCCAAGGGTGTTGGTGGTTGTGAAGCCTGACCTTCCCATCACTGTACGGGAAGAGGTGACTCCATCCAGCATTTGCAGCTTGCCCTCTGCATATGCTGGAAGGATCACCCACAGTCCAGTTACAGATTTGGCTAATGAAGGTGTGAATGTTGTACACCGGGAGGAGGATATTGATGTAGCTGGCGCTGAGGAGGATGTTGATGATTATGATGCAGACAGATACCAAATTGCCTTTCTCAATTTCTATTCATATTATAGATTATATAACGGCTGAATAGTTTTCTATTTTACTCCTAGTGGAGAGGGGATCTGATGCAGACAGATACCAAACTGCCTTTGTCCATTTCTTTGTATATTTGAATTTCTAGTTCTACAGTCTATGCAGGCTGTTTTTATTATATTCAACTACAAGTGTAGGGCGGGGGGGGGGGGGGGGGGGGTTGCATAGATAGCCACCAAAGTTACGTGGTCCATTTACTTTCACTTTCTAGCTCCACAGTCTGTGCAGCCTGCTTTTTTTATCTTCAAAGTATTTACAAGCCTTGCAATCTAAATTAACTAGAGGTAGTGAAGTGCTAGAACTCCACCCTCTATATGCTGCAGAGGAGTTAGATTTTATAACTGAGACATCATTGAGTGGGAGACAACTGGACATCAGCAGCTGCCTCGTCAGAAAGCTAAGTCCAGATATGTAGTGTGTGCCGAGTTTATAGCAATGTCTGTTTTATTTCCATTTCTCATATTAAAAAATGAGCACATTCAAAAAATATAATTATAGCAAGTAAATGAAGCTGAGGCTTCATCTATTAGGTAGTAACATTGCCAGGCTTATCAACATCCAATCAAATTTAGAATTCAGACCAGTTGGGTTTTTTTTAAAAAAAAAACCAAAATAACTGCCATTTCTAGTACTACCTTCTTTCTTTCTATATTTAAAACAAAAAAATCCTGTCATTTCTATTACTACGTTAATTGTTTGTGCAGTCAAAAAAAAGAGGAACTGCGCCCTTAACTGCTATGTTGGTTTTAGACGTCCATCCGGTGTCCGCCATCTGTTCCCTGGAATTCAGACCTGTTGAGGTTTTTTTTTATTATATTGTGGGGACCACTCCACTACGCAGTCCAGATACTTGTTTGGTGGAATTGAGACCAGTTGAGGGTTTTTTTATTATATTGTGGCCCCGGTATCAAATTGGGTACCGGGGCCACTCCACTATGCAGTCCAGATACTTGTTTGGTGGAATTGAGACCAGTTGAGTTTTTTTTTTATTATATTGTGGGGACCACTCCACTACGCAGTCCAGATACTTGTTTGGTGGAATTGAGACCAGTTGAGGGTTTTTTTATTATATTGTGGCCCCGGTATCAAATTGGGTACCGGGGCCACTCCACTATGCAGTCCAGATACTTGTTTGGTGGAATTGAGACCAGTTGAGTTTTTTTTTTATTATATTGTGGGGACCACTCCGTCCACTACGCAGTGCAGATACTTGTTTAGTGGAATTCAGACCAGTTGAGGGTTTTTTTATTATATTGTGGCCCCGGTATCAAATTGGGTACCAGGGCCACTCCACTACGCAGTCCAGATACTTGTTTGGTGGAATTCAGACCAGTTGAGTTTTTTTTTTATTATATTGTGGGGACCACTCCACTACGCAGTCCAGATACTTGTTTGGTGGAATTGAGACCAGTTGAGGGTTTTTTTATTATATTGTGGCCCCGGTATCAAATTGGGTACCGGGGCCACTCCACTACGCAGTCCAGATACTTGTTTGGTGGAATTCAGACCAGTTGAGTTTTTTTTTTATTATATTGTGGGGACCACTCCGTCCACTACGCAGTCCAGATACTTGTTTGGTGGAATTCAGACCAGTTGAGTTTTTTTTTTTATTATATTGTGGGGACCACTCCACTATGCAGTCCAGATACTTTTTTGGTAAAATTCAGACCAGTTGAGGGTTTTTTTATTATATTGTGGCCCCGGTATCAAATTGGGTACCGGGGCCACTCCACTACACAGTCCAGATACTTTTTTGGTGGAATTCAGACCAGTTGAGGGTTTTTTTATTATATTGTGGGGACCACTCCACTACGCAGTCCAGATACTTGTTTGGTGGAATTGAGACCAGTTGAGGGTTTTTTTATTATATTGTGGCCCCGGTATCAAATTGGCTACCGGGGCCACTCCACTATGCAGTCCAGATACTTGTTTGGTGGAATTGAGACCAGTTGAGTTTTTTTTTTATTATATTGTGGGGACCACTCCGTCCACTACGCAGTGCAGATACTTGTTTAGTGGAATTCAGACCAGTTGAGGGTTTTTTTATTATATTGTGGCCCCGGTATCAAATTGGGTACCAGGGCCACTCCACTACGCAGTCCAGATACTTGTTTGGTGGAATTCAGACCAGTTGAGTTTTTTTTTTATTATATTGTGGGGACCACTCCACTACGCAGTCCAGATACTTGTTTGGTGGAATTGAGACCAGTTGAGGGTTTTTTTATTATATTGTGGCCCCGGTATCAAATTGGGTACCGGGGCCACTCCACTACGCAGTCCAGATACTTGTTTGGTGGAATTCAGACCAGTTGAGTTTTTTTTTTTATTATATTGTGGGGACCACTCCGTCCACTACGCAGTCCAGATACTTGTTTGGTGGAATTCAGACCAGTTGAGTTTTTTTTTTTATTATATTGTGGGGACCACTCCACTATGCAGTCCAGATACTTTTTTGGTAAAATTCAGACCAGTTGAGGGTTTTTTTATTATATTGTGGCCCCGGCATCAAATTGGGTACCGGGGCCACTCCACTACACAGTCCAGATACTTTTTTGGTGGAATTCAGACCAGTTGAGGGTTTTTTTATTATATTGTGGGGACCACTCCACTACGCAGTCCAGATACTTGTTTGGTGGAATTGAGACCAGTTGAGGGTTTTTTTATTATATTGTGGCCCCGGTATCAAATTGGGTACCGGGGCCACTCCACTACGCAGTCCAGATACTTGTTTGGTGGAATTCAGACCAGTTGAGTTTTTTTTTTATTATATTGTGGGGACCACTTCGTCCACTACGCAGTCCAGATACTTGTTTGGTGGAATTCAGACCAGTTGAGGTTTTTTTTTTATTATATTGTGCGGACCACTCCACTACGCAGTCCAGATACTTGTTTGGTGGAATTCAGACCAGTTGAGGTTTTTTTTTATTATATTGTGGGGACCACTCCACTACGCAGTCCAGATACTTGTTTGGTGGAATTGAGACCAGTTGAGGTTTTTTTTTATTATATTGTGGCCCCGGTATCAAATTGGGTACCGGGGCCACTCCACTACGCAGTCCAGATACTTGTTTGGTGGAATTCAGACCAGTTGAGTTTTTTTTTTATTATATTGTGGGGACCACTCCACTACGCAGTCCAGATACTTGTTTGGTGGAATTCAGACCAGTTGAGGGTTTTTTTATTATATTGTGGGGACCACTCCACTACGCAGTCCAGATACTTTTTTGGTGGAATTCAGACCAGTTGAGGGTTCTTTTATTATATTGTGGGGACCACTCCACTACGCAGTCCAGATACTTTTTTAGTGGAATTGAGACCAGTTTAGGGTGATATATTGTGGCCCCGGTACCAAATTGTGTACCGGGACCACTGCACTATGCAGTCCAGAAAGCTTCCTCTGTGAAACGTTTTGGACTAAAAACAATATTGTGAGGTGTGCAGTGTTCAGAATAGACTGGGAATTAGTGGAAATGATTGCTAATGAATGTTATTGAGGTTAATAATAGCATAGGAGTGAAAATAAACCCCAAAAACTTGATTTTAACACTTTTTATGTTTTTTTCAAAATAAATCCGAATCCAAAACCTTAAATCCGAACCAAAACCTTTCGTCAGGTGTTTTGCGAAACAAATCCGAACCCAAAACCTCAAGCAAATCCGAATCCAAAACACAAAACACGAGACACCAAAAGTGGCCGGTGCACATCCCTAGTAAATTCACGGTGAGCACAATGATGGAATTTTGAGAAGGCCACCAAGACTGTGGTTTAAGGCAGCACTAATGGTGTTGTTGGAATGAAGTGTGTCACTCCATGTTTTCAAGCTGTTTTGTGTTGTCAGTACGCACTTGTATATTGTGGTATTATCACGTTTGTTACACAGGAACCTCATTGTTGTGCCTAAATAGTCTGTCTCGTGCACATCAAGGTGGACTCCTCCTCCTCCACTCTCAGGATACCCCTCCGCAAACTAAAAGTCCAGAGAGGAGAAAATATCTGAATATGAGCTGTGCAGAAGAGTGAATGTCACATAAAAGTCCAACCACCCAACCACCCCCCCATTAATGTAGATTAAATTAATCATGAACATGAGGAGCCATCTTGACTGTCTTTATTACATGTGGCACTTTTGAGTGTTTGAAGCTTTGTTTTGCATTAGCCAGAGACTGTCAATGTGCAACTGGTAGTCACAATATGCTCATAGTAAAAGTATAAGACGAGACTTTTGCAGATCTGAGCTAGTGCAAGAAATATGCAGAGTGGACAACATGGTCTTGTGTTACACCACCCTGCTCCTCCCTTAGGCTGACGCAAATTTATTCTCCTCCGTCTGTAAATGTGAGGCAAATCTAGGTGACTTATCAAGGCTCACCGCATAGGCAAAGATTATTTGGTTGATGTTTTGCAGTTTATTAATGAGGTCATTTGATACAACATTATGCTACAGCCTGCAGCATCCACTAGAGGGAGATCTCAGCACATGAACCAACCAGTCAACTAGACTTTTCAGGATTGTTCTCATTTCATTACATCATTTGGATAGGGGTGTTGCTCATGGCTCAAATGAACTGTTGTGTGATATGTTATATATATCAGTAAATGTAAAACTGGTGTAAAATTGTGATTATACTAAGAGATATAACAAAAAATTATTACATACTATTACATACACTATCATAATAGTCACAACAAGCAAAACAATTTCACAACTCTTTTGTGGAAATGCATATCACTAATGGAATGTTTAAAGTAGACCTTTCATTCTATCTTAATTTATTAGCCATATCAGTTACTTATCAACCTGTAAGCCGCTATTATCCTTTACTGACCTGCTTGATGTCCAGAACATGTATGGAACTGGAAACCCGGTTTTAGCTTTCACAGCTATTGCAAAATAAATAAATACATAAATAAAATCTTTTATACATAAAAATATAGCGATAGATATAACATATTCGTTTTTTAATATCTGTTGTGGTTTTATTTCACAAGGCACTATGTTTATATCGGACCACTAAGGGCTCTATTAAGTTTACATTTAATATTATTATTATTGTAGTTGTTGTTTAGTAGTCTATCTTGAGTGTTGCAGATGTATTGGAACAGCTTATTTCATAATCGATGGGCCTCATTTAGGAAGTGCAAAATGGGTCAGACACAGTGTAAAATTCTTTTTAGGGACACTGCAGTGACTGCACTTCAAGCTTGCGGTAATACTGGAAATTAGGCATGTACCTTGAAGAAGGCTGGGTGGACAATCTAGGTGCAGTGGTGCAAAAAGAAAGCTATTTGTGGTAGATAGCATCACAAGAGTTAATAGAGCCCTAGTGCCCCCTTATTTTGGAGCAGAGCAACGCCATATGTAATACATAGTTATTAATTATAAAGCAGCTGCTGAAAAAAGAAGCCTCTGGGTTGGCCCTCATCACAGGGTTCTGTAATGGTGATGCACAGGCAACCTAGTATGTGACAATTTGTGGCTTAGTATTGTTTTGCATAGTAACTCTCCAACCCATCCATTTTGTGGTAGGGAGACCAATTCATTTTATGCGGGTCCTGATCGCCCCACCTATAATCTGGCTCTGGCTATTTCTCTTCTTTAATCTTGACCCCACTTCACTAACTACCGCCCCATTTCTCTTCTCCACTTTGCCTCCAAAATATTTGAGAGGCTTGTCTGCAACTGTCTCAACACTTATATTTTTGAACACTGCCTCCTTTATCCTCTCCAACAAATTTTCAGCTCCTCCACTACACTGAAACTGCCCTTGCTAAAGTCACCAACAATCTCCTCTCGGCCAAAACCAGGGTCCATTTCTCCCTTCTTATCCTCCTGGACCTCTCAGCAGCCTTCGACACTGTGCGATCACCCCCTCCTGCTTCACACCCACCGGTCCATTGGCCTCTCCAGCACTGTCATTTCCTGGTTCACCTCCTACCTTGCCAACTGCTACTTATCTGTTTTCAGCTCTGGTTCCCTCTCCCCCTTTCCAGCTAGCAGCTCACAGGGCTCTGTTCTTGACTCTTTTCGCTATACACCTCCTCCCTGGGTGAACTTATCAGCTCATTTTGCCTCCAGTACCACCTTTATGCCGATGACACTCAACTTTACCTCTCATCTCCTTATCTCTCTCCCTCCTTTCTAGGGTGTCCACCTGACTCTCTGCCATCTCCTCCTGGATGTCCTCTAGATTTCTTATACTTAACATTGCAAAAAACCGAACCCATTGTTTCCCTCCATCTAGAACCCACTACCCCTCTGACCTCTCTATCACTGTTGACAATTCCGCTATCTCAACTGTTCCACAACTTTGCTGCCTGGGTGTTATCCTCGACTCCTCTCTCTCCTTTGACCCCTACATTCATTCTCTTGCCAAATCCTGTTGCTTCCAGTTACACAACATTGCTCGCATTCAGCCCTTTCTCTCCCAGAATGCCACCAAATCACTCATCCACTCTCTGATCATCTCTCATTTTGGACTACTGTAACCACTCCTTATTGGCCTCCCCCAATCTCATCTCGTTTCTCTTTGTTCTATACTCAACAGCGCTGCTAGACTTATCTTCCATTCTTGCCACTCCACATCTGTCTCCCCCTCTACCAAGCCCTTCAGTGGCTCCCCTTCCCTTACAGAATCCTTTTCAAGCTCCTCACCCTCACATACAACTCCACTGCTCCCTACATCTCCAACTTCATCTCTATTCACTCCATCCCACCCACTGCGATCGGCCAACGATTACCTGTTCTCACTCATGTATTCAAGACTTCTCCCGCACTGCTCCCCTCCTATGGAATGATCTCCCTCGTTCTATTAGAATATCCCCCAATCTGAGCAGCTTGAAACAGGCATTAAAAACCGACCCATTCTAAAAATTCGCTTAACTACCCACCTTGTCGGTTATCTCTTCCTCTCATCCCTTCTTCCCCCCTTCCTCCTTCTCGTTCTGTGTGACCCTGTCCCAATTTCACCCCTTGTGTCTACCCTTCCTTTTAGATTATAAGCTCCTTTGACAGGGCCCTCTCTCCTCCTGTTTCCACCACTTTTAACTTTGCTCTCCAGCTACTCTGCCCACCTCCTTCCTAGGCCTTTTGCCCACTGACTCCACTCTTGCTTTTCTCTGCACCTTTTCACCTGTTAGCTGCATCCACATTCTTGGGCACAGGTTTCCAGCTTGTGCTAAATATCCCTCCCCCTTTCTTATTAACTGTGCTTTGATCTACTTGAGTTACAGTGCTACTTGCTTATTGGACCGTACTGTTCTACCTTGTACTGTCCTATTATTTGTTTCTGTTCCTGTACGGCGCTGCAGACAATTTGTGGCGCACTATAAATAAAAATTAATAATATTAATAATTCTCTTTTCCTGCACTTAAAGCAGAGTATCAGTATCACAGGAATACTTTTGGTCACAAGTTAAATACTGGCTATTTTTTCATGTAGCACACAGATACTTGATAGCTTATTTGTACACTGAAAGTTTAAGTTGATCTGGGACATGCCCTACCCCAAATATAAATCTGCCATCACATTTTATATTTACCAGTGCAACATGGTTTTACCAAGGTTCAAAGTTACTCATTTTTTTTTGCTTTACTTTCCTTAATGAATCGAGCCCAAGATGTTTAGCCTGCAACATAGTCACTCTCAGCATAGATGACGTTTATGGTACTACAAAGGTTTAATTACTTTCACCATTGATGCTCACCTTACTATCAGTGGAATGGAATCACCTCCCAAACAATCTATCTACCATTGCCATAATCTAAAGGCTAATTTAACAAAGTAATTCTGAATCTATGAATTAGCCAAACATGTGGGTCTCTGTCTCTATCCATCACTCACCTGAGTCTGTGTGTGACATGTTTGTGACAAAGGGTTAATCAAAAACAACCCACCTGTCTGTGTAAAAATTATTAAAAATCTCCGGGCCTGAGTCATTAAGGAAAGTAAGGCAAAAAAAAGGAGTAAATGTTCTCCGGGACAAACCACGTTACATGCAAGGGGTGCAAATACTGGCTGTTTGTTCAACTAGCACACAAATACTTGATAGCTTTATTTTTACAATGGAATTTAAAGTTGATCTAGAACATTCCCTACCACAAATATAAATCTGTCCCCACATTTTAAATTTACCTCCCCTCCAATGCAACATGGTTTTGCCCAGGTACAAAGTTACTCCTTTTTTATGCTCTGCTCTTCTTGCCTGTCCCACACACTAACTTTGCCTTACCAATTATGCCACCATCAAGGTTTTTGTGAAGAGCTGACACTCTTACCCAAGAAGCCTTCTGTTCTGCCTTTAAAGTAATCTATTATAATTTACTTTCAACAATGTTATCATAAACCAAATGATCTCCTCTGTTTCAACTATGTTGCGTTTTAATACCAAGCTAAGTCTGACATGTCAATTCGTAAGAGACCTGTGTATTTAACCTTGAGTTGTGCTCTTGTCAGAGGTGACTGATGCTGAACTAGTTGGCCAGTCAGTAGTGAGCTGGTCTATGTCTAGTTAGCTGTAGGGTCACCAGGAGGTGCAGGCAAAAGGGAATGCTTGCTGGTGTCATCCTGACAGAAGAAGTGTTATTTATTGTGATGCAAACAATAAATATATTTGATTTAAAACAAGAAGTTTTCGTGTTGCTGATATCTGCTGGGTGTTCTTGCAACAGAAGGTGACAAAAGTGCCATGAGAAGGGTTCGTTTTGTTAAAATATATATATACACGTGTGTGTGTGTGTATATATATATATATATATATATATATATATAAAATGTATAATCTTTTGTGCATCTCAAACACACGCGCACGAGACAGGCAGTCATTCCCATAGGCCGCATTAAGCATTTGAAAAGATTCTGTTGGTCTTTTGTGCAATTTTACTAAAAATTTCAAATTTACACATTATTCAACTTTTAAACTTACCATTTTTTCGGCACTCTACAGAAAACACAACCAAACTAAATGGCGACTCACAATCAACTGAACGTCATAGAGTGTTGCAGCTTGTCATGCAGGTTCAGACAGGTTCAAGGTTACTACATATGCAGTTATAAGCGGTTCTGACTGCTTTGTTTACTAAGTGGAATCACAGTCTCATTATTTAATAGACATACCTTGTATAGTTACATTTATTTTGAAGCCTTTCACTGAGAGCTATAGCACTTTTATGAACAACAAAGCAATCATACTGTAAAGGGATAAAATAATAATACCACAAATAGCATACTCAACAAATCAATCCCTAGGGTATTTTTGATAGAAAAAGTAAGATGTATTGACTGGTACTCATTTTCTTACTGCAAGGCATCACACTGCTTTTAGTGGGCACAAATCTGAGTAAAGGCTGATTGTTCTGGAAACGAAGAAGAAAGCTTGTCCATAAGCTCCTTCTAATGATTCTCCAATCCTCGACAGTCCATTGGGAACCATAATCCCCAGTCAGTCCTGCCTCCAGGTCTCCCAAACGGTCCTAGGGCAGCTCTACGTTCTGGCTACCCGATTGGTGGTCCTTATTTCTCTAAGGTTGGTTAGGGACCGAGTATCTGCCCCTCTTCCTCCTAGATGCCCTGCTAGTGACGGTTTCTAGAAGCCTGGAGATAAGCAACACACACAATGGACCTGGACAACAAGCAAAATCACAAAAAATAATGCCAAGTTGTGGTCCCCTCCTGGTTTTAACCCCTTTTCTGGGGTTTTCAGGGTTCCAAGTCCACAGCACTTTCGTAACAAGTCTAGAGGCCAATTTAACATATGGACCTGTTATCTGTAGAAGGAAGGACCAGTACCTAGCACACACAATGCAAAGGTGCCTACAAGATAGTTCTTGCAAGGGAGAATCATCAAGATTGGGTCGGGATTGTTTAGGGACAACGAATGCAGTTAACACAAAATATATCCCCTAGATGGCGCTATAATTTGTCTAAAAGATGGTAACTTAGACCTAGCACTGTAACAGGAGACTGCAATACTCCAGATACAGAATAACACAGGAGAAACAGCTTGCCTAATAATTTTTCCTAAAAAAAGTATATTAAAAAATCTTTGCATCAATAAAATCCATTGACTTTAATAAACAGAAATCCACAGGAACATATAAGTCCCATAGCAACACAAATACAATCTCTTATATTGTCAAACTACAAAGTTCTCCGTTGACAAATGCCAAACTAGATCATTTAGAGATCCACAAGATGCAGTACATTCGCAATATATATTTGCGGTTGTTAAAATGATCTCTGCTTTTCTCAGTTGCAGGCCTTCCTCCAGTGATTCAAATGTCATGAAGCAGAAGAATTCAAGAGTCCAGTCCCATGTAGTGTATAAATTAGCGGGATCCTTCAGTACAAATAATATCCCTTACGTATTTCATTGTGGTTTCACAACTTCTTCAGAGGTGCAATAAACAAGATTTTGCTGTCCCAGAATATATAGTATGTTGGTCTTACTGAGCATCAGATTAATCAGTCTGGATATGCAGTGAAAAGTGCTACTTTAAGATTAAAAGTATGTGACAGTTGGATTGAAGAAATAAACATTAAAACAAATACAAAGTGATATATATATATATATATATATATATATATATATATATATATATATATATATATATATATGTATATATATAAATAATATATTTTTTACATTATATAAATAATCACTTTTTTTTACATTATATATATATATATATATATATATATATGTGTATATATATATATATATATATATATATATATATATATATTTATAACTTACCTTAAGTCCGATCCCCTTCTCTTCTTTTTCCCTCGCTGTGTCTCTCTGTTCTGCGCTCCTCCGTGCTTTGCTCGCAGTGAACATCACGCCTGACATTCACTGCGAGCACAGCATGGAAGAGGGGACCACGGGGACAGCTGACCCCCTGACCTTAACAGTCAGATGACCGCAAAAGGTAAGTTTCTCTTTTTTTTTTTTTCTTTACAGGATTTTTTTTTTACAGCAGACCTGCCAGGGCCTCCTTTCCCCCTGGGCCCCCGGGCACCTGCCCATCGTGCCCAGTCGGAAAGACGGCCCTGATTGTATGTCTCCCTTTTATGTATGCTCTGTCCTGCTTAATGGCACTGTGGAGCAGTGTGGCACCAGGTCTACATCATGCTTACATAAACCTACATACACAAGAGCAGGCAAAAAGCACAAGAAAAGTTTTTGATAATGGAAAATACATTCACTATTAGGTGTAATATAATACAGCAGATATAATACTCCTTCTCATCTAAGAATGAAAGTAGGAAAAAAGTATTTTAAAAAATCCTGTAATTTCTGTGATAGTTGCATTATCGATTAAGAAAGCACCTACCAGCTTACGAGGCAAATTTGCATACAGCCAATCAGAAAAGGCTAGCTACTGCTGGCCAGCTTCATTATCAGCACATGTTAGCATCTGCCCTCTAGCAGACATATATGGATCTCCCTGCTGGTCTGCCTCAGCTGCATTTGAGTGAACACAACCTTAGGCTGGGTACACACTACAGCCATAAACCGACCCCAGTACCGGGGTCAGGGCATCCTGGGGGCCCGGGCCAAAGAGAGTGTCGCCTCAAACACATATATATATATATTATATATATATATATATATATATATATATATATATAAAAATATATCTTAAATTGCTTAGGCGCTAGTGTGGCTTTACCAAGTTCTGCTCCGACGCCATATTTCCAGCAGACTTCATCTGGAGTGGAGGGGGTCAGGGGTTAGCCGGTGCCACAACATTTCCTGAGTGTCCCCTGGGGGGGGGGGGGGATAGAGTGTCTGGTCTGTAGGCCGCTACTGGGAGGACCTTCAGTATGCATGGTACATGAAAAACAATCAGTCCCAGAGAGTTGTCCTAGGTGTCTGCACCAATCCCAATGCTTTCAATGAATGGTAAGTGGGGGAACCCACAGATGTTTTTCAGATTGTAAGCCACAGCCACAGAGCACAAGATAAACATGTCTCTAATGACTGTAAGGCCATGCTCCAACATTTCCCTTTTATACGTAGATTTAGCTGCTGTGTGTTGAGTGTTCTGCTGCTGAGGCTTAAATACTTTTTTTGTGTTTGATGTTTTTTTTTCTTTTGGCTTACCTCTGTTTCTTCTTCTGCATCTCTTTTATATTTTTTGTATTGGTGTAGAAGTTTGGTATAATGGTTCTCCTTTGTCTGTTATTAGTATCTCTTGTTCTAAAAACAAAAATCACAGGTGTTTGGGCATTTGTGGATTGTGTACTTTGCTGTTTGTGTGTATGGACTGTATGGGATGTGCATTGTCTGTGTTGGTGGGTTTTTGGCGCTCTGATTGGTCTTTGGCTTCGTGGTTGGTCTTGTGGTGTTAGGGTGCTGTTTTGTGGTGGTAGGTTGTGGTTGGTGTATTAAGTTCTAGTAGATGTGTGATGGCATCTGTGGTCAGGGTGGTATTGTTTTTCTGTTGACTCAAGTTCATCTATGGTAGTGAGAGTTATATGGGTGATTGATGTGGGGTGTAGGGGTGTATTGTTAATACACTTGACTGTGGTGTTTTCCTTGGTCAGTTGGTCTTTGTTTATGGTGTGTTCCTTTATGGTATTAGGCTTCCATAAATGTTTTAGTATGTGTGTAGCATGTAGGGAGTTATTGTAGATGTAGGTTCTCAGTATACGTTTAATGTCTATAGTTTTGTTTAGTGTGGTCATATCCCATTAGCTCTCTGTATAGGTCTTTATTACTTTGTGTTAGTTCCATTGGTTTTGGTACGAGTTCCAGTTTGTTGAAGTACCTGTATAGGGTATTTAGTTCTATTAATATACACCCTCTTCACCTGCTTTTCTGAACTGTTATACATCTCATCCATCCACTCTCTACCTCTACCTTTCTCTGATCATTACATTCAACTCCATTCTTTTTCAATTACATTCTTATATGTATCAGTCTTACACTTTCATACACTCTCCTTATATTATTCCACTGTATGTCACCTTAACTGCACACCAACTAACTTCTACCCCCATGTTCCTGTACTAAGTCTATATTTTTTCTGTCCTCTTCTCAAAATAAAGTCATGTTTCATTAATTCCTATGTACAGCTGCGAGTATGTCACTGTAAATAAGGTACGGCACAGTCTGTTCAGGTCTTCGAAAATATAGCCCCTCTACAAAAGATGCTATAAGCAACCACATAAAAACATATGGATTAGCACAAAAGCAGTCACATTACTCCATTCTTTTGCAGGACCTTTGCACTGCACCATTGGGTTGTAAATACAGAGATGTGTGTAGGTGGAAATTACTGATGCTCACAATCCTCACAGCAGAAGCCGTAATTCAGCTGAGCAGCACTTGAAACAGGAGATTTTCATTTATTCACCCCACTGCAGTCACTCTGTGCTACACAACTGACAGCAGCACAATAGTGTTACCAGAGTCAGTGGCTGCTGTAGAGTAAATGAAAGAAATCTTTACGTGCCCACAGGACCGGCGGAACATCATGGTAAACCCAGAAAGCATGGCAGGAGGATACCACGCCAGCCTGTCTGCACAGAAACAGAGATGTCACCATAAGTTCTGAGTCCCTGCTCTGTGGATAGCAGAGTAGGTATCGCGCCAAGCACGTGAGTATGAGGGAGTGGCACATGCGCAGTGAAACATGCACTATAGAGTGCCAAGGGGTTTCACTGTGCATGCGCCAACCCCTGCCAGGGGTTTGCAGAAGATCTTAGCACCAGCCCTACATGCCTTGCAGTGACCTGTTCCAGGGCTCTCTATTGCCCAGAAAAACAGTAAAAACCTTTTAACACTCCAAGCCAGTATCATCAGGAAAGCAGAGTAAATGTTGCCCTGGTGATTTTATTTAACAATGTAGTTGAAGGGGGGGAATTCAATTAACTTCATTACGAGCGGCGGGAGACTCACGCAATGTGCTCCTGCGCACATTCCTGTTTAATATGAATAACTGAAATCTTAGAGGTAAAAGCAAAATTTTGATTTCAGGCCAGACATCGCCGTCGAGCCTCATCACATGAGGCTCCCACTAGACACTACTCCATTATTAGAAATACATCCAAAATGTAATATTTTTTTTGTGCCACAATAAGCAGTGCTAAAAAAAAAATATAAGCTATTCTGAGGTTCTTTATGTAGAATTTCACCCAGTTCCGATCTTTTAGTATGGATGGTTCAGCCATGAGGCACGCAATACAGTCACGCTTGCTGGGAACCCAGCATTTTTGGATAAACTTCATCATGTGTTTCTACACAGCCTGGATCTCCTCTTTGTCCAAGGTTTTTATCCGCAATTTTTTACAACCTGAAAGGAAGGAGAGTGGTCCATTACAGCTCTGCAAAATACAGAGAAGGCAAAATGCTTTTGCCTAAGGAAACTGTTTGCTACACCTACCTGTGGAAGCCATGGCTGGGCACTGGTCCTGTGTTGCCGGGCCCCTACACTGCCTCTCTTCTAAAGTGGAAGTGTCAACCAAACGCTTGGCCACTTGTCCCTCTGTCACAGGGGATTGCTCATCATCCGACATGTCACTCTGTAGCTGGACCAGTTCTGACAAGTAACAGGTATGTAAATGATCGAGGTAAAAGTCAAAAGCATACATCAGACACAAGATTTCCAACTTACCATCCGGATCAATGCGCATCTCGTCCAAATTCTTGCCTTTGAATTCAGCCAGTCTGCCACTCCTGAGAGCCATTAACAGTTTGCTGATCTTGGCAAGTTTGAAGGGTACCTTCGGGGAGGCCGTAATACTGATGGTGAACCCTGATGTTGTGCATAACGAAGTCCGGCAACTGATCCAGTTCTGTGTCATTTAGGTTGAGTACTTTTGAGAGAGTGGTAATGTGCTTTCGAAGCTTCATGGAAGACAGCGTGTGGAGATGTTTGGCCCCACACTCTCGGGCAAACAGTTGTATGCAAGTGGAGCCTGTGAACTGTGACAAGGCAGCTGGTCTGGCAAACAGTAGACATTTCGTTTATCCACTCCACATTGTTCTCGCTTCTCTGCGAGAAGTTCTATTGTACCTTACATGGCTGGTGTCAGCAGGATGGGGACTTTTCTACTGTGTTTTCCCTGGATTTCAATGCAAGTGATGTGCTGGCAGAGCTTCCTCTCAACCTCAGAAAGCGCTACAGTCACATCTTCATGGAGACCAGAAGTATTTCCTGAGCAGAAGGTAGTCAGCAACATCTGAACACTTCCCCTTCCTTTCTTCTATTGAACAAGATCACCTGTGCCAGGGTGACTTTTACAAGCAGCACCTAATGGTTAATCGTAGGATGGGTGGATAGACCACTTTGCTAGGCTTGCTGCTTCTCATCGAGGTACAAGTGCATATTTTTCACATCTTCCATGAAAGGTAAGAGCTGAGGCATGTTCCACTTGGACTCCTTAAGAGTTTTCAAGGCAGCCGATGATATCAATTTGTTCCATCTTGCCTTAAACATCTTCCTGAAGTTGCGTGCATTTTCAACCGCAGTAGTGCAGTCCTCCATCATGGCTCGGCACTCCACAATGCTCGCTATCTTTTGCAAGCCATGCCCGATCTTGAGTGCCAGCGAGGGTGTCTTAAACGTACCTGTCTCCTCCTCATAGCCAGCTCCTAAGTTCACAGTGTCTAATATGTGTAGAAAGTTCAATGGGATGGTAAAGTCTTCCATCCAAAGAGGTAGCTCTGCTAGCCTTTAGCAGTAGCCTGCCAATTTCTCTAAACTTATGACTGATGCACTCATGCCTGCCAACATCCGAGCCGATCTGGTTGAAGAGATACTTCCCCATCTGCATGATGCATTGGTCATTTTTGACTGCAAGTAAGACATTATCTGGGGTCATGTCACTCAAGAGCTTTCAAAAGTCACCGCTGATGTCGGGTGGAACAGACTGAGCAAAGGTGCACAGTGACTGAACTTTCCAGGTGTGGGCTTGTTGCCTGTCACACTTCGATATAAATCACAGCTATGGAGCATGGGATGTGATGGAGCATGAAGGTGTTTATTGCTAAGGAAATGCAGATAAATGGTACAAACCCAATATAGCTGAAACTGCACAGGGAATACTGCAGACGCAGGTAGAATGGTAGGTGAAGATAGATAAGGAGAAGTGGTGTAGCAGCAGAATGTGAAGTCTGAGAGCACAGGAGCAGTAGGGAGAACAAACCATAAGGACGGCAACAAAGCAACAATGACCAGCAAGGTTAACTGAGAGGAGCAGGTATAAGTAGAGAGACAATCAGGTGCTGGTGATTAATTAGTGCAGCAAGGTAACTCCTAGTACTAGGAAGAAACAAGCACAAAAGCAGCACCTGTACTGCCGGAGAAACATTCAATGAGATAAAGCAACACCCTGAGGCGATGCTGCAGAGGAAGCAAGGCAGATTCTGACATTGCCCGTTCAGTTTAGCTTACATCACTTCATGTGTCGTCACAGGTATTTTCTTGCAAACAAGCCTTAAGAGGCTGCACAGTGCATGAAGCCTTCAGCATCCATCTCTTTGTCTGGAAGTTTGCCATGTCCTGTCCTCATCGCCTCAGCGCTGTGTGCAAAGTTACCCTTATTGCGAAGATGTGCCAATTGCATGCACCTTTCTTTCGAGTGCTTAGGGAATTTAATGGCCCAGGCTACTTCAGTCTCAATGCAGTGAACATGCTCCATATGCTGTGCTATATTTAAGAGGGGCTTCTCACAGTACAGACAATAGTGCTTTTTGTTGCACCCCCTGAAGCCATCACTGGATTTCTGGATAGCGATTGGACAGACACTGCATCATCTCTCCGACCCTCTGTGTTTAAAAACACTGCTCCAGCAGGTCAAGAATGGTCGTGCATAGAACACATCTCTGGGTACCTGCACTTTGCTCCACTAGCGGGCAATGGGGCATCACTGCTGGTGCTGAACCACTCTCCTCCAAAGTGTCAGGGGCATACTCATCTCCACTGCTCTCCGGTCTATAATCTGAGCCTCCGGTGGGCTCTGTCATGCTCCATTGTCCCAACTTTAATTTCAGCAACAGATGGATGCCACCATGTCTTTATCCACATCGAGTTTACAAAGTGCGGGTATGCTGTACGTGCCTGCTTACGTATGACCTCTAGCAGCGGTGCACACACACATTCTCACCTCCACAGCGGACACACGCACACTTTTGATCCGTGGGGACGTGCCAGATTTTTATGCAGAACATATCAGCAAGGTCCCCTGCATTGATTAGCCTGGAGAAGCTTTTTGGGGACCACATTTTTTGTCCGCACTACAACTAAGGTCCCCAGAGTGTTGGTGTGCAAACAGGCCAGTGGCCCCACAAGCATAGGAATGCAAGTACACACACACACACACACACACACAAATATATACTTTTTTTTAAGGGCTGAACCTGTAAGCATTATACCAACCATTTCTGGAAATTCGGGGTAAATGAGCCCCCTAGAGAGACAAAACATAATAATCATAATATATAACATGACATTATTAAACAGAACTATATAACATACACAGAAAAATAGCAGCCTGCAAAAAAAATGTAGATAGGTAATATATGAAATGCACAGCACAATCTCATTAAATAATCACAGGACAGGGCAGCAATATATAATATAGAAAATAACTTTTTTCATGCAAGACATTCTTGCATCGTAAAGGTAGAATTGACCTTTACTTGGTATGTCTGCAGTTGCCCTGTTAAAGGTCAGTCGCAGCTGTCACTGGAAGGGTGAGGCTATTTTAAGTTCTCTCTCCTCCTGTCCACTGCTCCTATTGGACACCTGCTAAGGCCTTCTGATTGGACACTATGAGAAGTAACCCTGAGTATATGAGACCAATATCCTGAGTGTGTGACTGGGGGACATACAGGGACCAGAACATTCTGCTGACCACTCCACAGCTTTGTTTCCCCACTTACAAGCCCCAGCACACATTCGGTGACCATTAACCCATTGCAGCAAAAGCTGTAGTAAGCTTGAGGTACATTAGTCACAGCACTGGTTATTGCAGATTTTTGGTAGTCACTATGCCTCATCGTCTGGTAATCGTGCGTCATGGGGAAAGCACATGGAACCAGGAGAATCGGTTCTGTGGCTGGTTCGATGCTGAACTCAGTGAGAAGGGGAAAGAGGAGGCTCGAAGGGGGGCTCAAGCAATTAAAGAAGCCAAGATGGAATTTGACATATGCTACACATCAGTTCTGAAGAGGGCAGTGCGCACACTGTGGTACATACTGGACGGCACAGACCAGATGTGGCTGCCAGTGCACAGATCCTGGAGGCTGAATGAGCGTCATTACGGGGGGCTGACTGCACTCAACAAAGCAGAAACAGCCGAGAAGCACGGTGAGGAACAAGTGAAGATCTGGAGGAGATCTTTTGACACCCCTCCACCACCAATGGGAGAAGATCATTCTTACTACAAACTTATCAGCAAGGTAAGAAATCACAGTATCACAGTGATGTACCTCCACTTGCTAATACGTAACTCACCCCAATGTATGACCATATTGTAGGTCTTACACTGAACCACAGGGTTGATAACTGCCAGTTAAGTTACTGACAATAAAAAATGAATGCAATGTTTACCAGTCAGTAACACAAAACAAGGGTCAGTAAAAAGTAGATACTGATCTGACACTACATTTCACTGAGCCTCAATCATTTTATCTATATGAAAATATGACCTGTTAATAGTAATTATTGGGTATATTTGTAAAAACCCTATTACCAGCAAAAACAGGAATATATCGCAAACTATGACCTCTCTAGAGAATGCTGGTGCTCCCAGCAATCTCTCTAGTAAGCAATGAATGAAAGATGAGCTTTAAAGGAACAATATGACTATTTTTAGATATCTTATTTGTAGACATCACCCAGCTGATTAAAATGAGGCATTATGACTGCAAGGAGATCACTCAAACATTACCGATGAAAGCATAGCACAGGTATGTCTTAGACGTAAAACAAGGTCAATTATTTTTCCATTTTTATTATATTATTATTATTATAATTATTATTATTATTATCATTGCAAAGTTTCAAAGAAAACTTTTATTGGAAACCAATTGAACAAACTTTTTCAGTTTGGATGAAACAGTCACTTGGCCTCACTATTTCTCTGGGTTTTTTTTTCATAGACCTCTTACTCTTTTTCTAAAATTTAGTTGTACCCTCATTCAGCCTTTGGGAGTGTTTCGTACTTTTATGTCTATGGGATGGCTGTGCCAGTGGCATAATTAGCAAATATCCCTAATTCTCAGGGACAGTGACAGATTTTAAAGATATTCCCAGAACTGTTCCTATTTTTTTTTATTTTTTTTTAAAATGTCCATATACCCATCTGTAAAATAACACTTCTTTATTCTGTATATAAAGTGCAGTATATGTTGTTATTCTCTGGACTTTGTAAGTTAATAATTAACGAAGAACATTTAAATCCAGAAATATGAGATTAGCACTATGTTCGATGAACATATAAAGATGGGCACTGGACTACACCACATGTAATAAGCACCTTCCCACCAGCACAGTGTTCCTTAAAAATTAATTTCAAATGTTGGCAACCATGGAATAGCACAAATAATCCCCTGACGATAATAGCATCATGCTTGCCTATTCTCATGGAATGTCCGGGAGGACATCCCGAAATTTGGGAGCCTCCTGGATCCCCTGCTGCGTGATGCCGCAAGCCTCAGCATTATATAGCAAGAGACAATGATGACGCAATTGCATTACCACGCCCCTCTCGCACTTGCCGCATGACCTCCTCTCCGGAGGAGAGGCAATAAAAGTTGGCAAGTATGAATAGCATTCAACCATGAGAGAACACAGAAGCAGATTTAGAGTGTACCTGTAACCTACTTACAGTGGAGGCAACCATTTTGTGACTTGAACCAATATCCACATAGTTCCCGATTTGTGGGCCTTAATAGAGGCAGGGCTTAATGGGAAGGTGTTTGACCAAATATGCCCATTTGTGGGTGGAGTTTGGGCAGGGCAGGGCTTAAGCTGTCCCGCTTTCAGGATTGTAAATGTTGGGAGCTATGTATCCATGAGAATGCAGCTTATCAATGCACTAGGGTTGAGTGACATTACTTAGACACTACTTAGGGAACTGATAGGCTGAAATTTTCCAGAGCAGTAAAAAAAATAAATGTAATTTTGCATAGCGTGATATTGAAACAAGACAAAGCAGTGTAGAGAGCTTTTTACACTCCACCATTTATTGTTAGTAATTTAACTGACCGTAATCAACCCTGCGGAACAGATGCAGAAAATGGTGTAAGAAGTATAAGTTTGCATCAGCTCAGAGCTGGGAGTCTTCTGATCATGTCCTATACTTTTAATGGGACCAGTTCTACTCCTTCAGCAGAGAAGCACATTTCTAGGCACAGTCCAACCTATGTAATAAAAAGCAGTTTATTCTCATTCACGTCTTAAATTAATCATTACAATGAGAGGACGTCAGGTCGGTCTTTATTACATCTTGTTTATAAATGTGGGTGCTTAAGTGGACATTTAGTTCACGTAACTGGTCCACTCAGCTCCTTCCATCAGAAGATGTAGAACCCCACGCAAATGCCATTTTAGTCCGCAGATCTAGGCACTTATGTCTTGGCCCAATGCACTGACCTTTTTGCACTTCAACGAGCCTTACTGTTTAGATTCATGTAATGATACTAGGCAGTAAAGTAATTATGGTGGCAAGCAATCATATGCAAAGAATTTCCTATGCGCTCACTGGCTAAATGAAAATAATGATTCTGTTATGTAGTGTGTCATATAAAAGGTATAAGTAACCTCTATCATATCAATAAATATTTTGTTTATTTGTCCCTAAATATTTTAACTATAAAGATAAAAACAACAGGATAAAAACAATGGATACATGTACAGGTACTACCCTGGATAAGCCAAGGTGGAATAAAACTAGAGATGGTCACTGACCCCCGTGTTTTGGTTTTGGATTCGGTTTTGGATCTGGATTACCGTCGTGTTTTGGTTTTGGTTTTGGTTTTGCAAAACCGCCATTGCGTGTTTTGGTTTTGGTTTTGGTTTTGTTTGGTTTTGTTTTGCTATTTTTTGGGAAAATCCATGTTTTTGGGCCTAAATTAACCCAATTTAGTGCTCCAACTGTTTTAGAGACAAGTAATCTAATTGTTGAGGTAATAAATCATCCAAAAAAACAGTTTAATTATTCGTTGGTAGGCCTATTCTACACACAAAACAGATTGTCTTCCTCTCCATCTATGCATATTGGCAATGCAGCCATCGTCTTTGAATGTATATTACACCCTACACTTATAGTTAAATATGTAAAGAAATGGAAAAAGCCAGTTTGGTTTCTGTCTCTCAAGGCCCCCCTCCACTTGTATAAAATACCAAAAAATTCAGCCATTATAGACTGTACAATATTAATTGACATGGAGAAAGCCAGTTTGGTTTCTGTCTCTCTAGGCCCCCCTCCACTTGTATAAAATACTAAAAAATTCAGCCATTATAGACTGTACAATATTAATTGACATGGAGAAAGACAGTTTGGGGTCACTCTGTCTCTCTAGGCCCCCCTCCACTTGTATAAAATACCAAAAAATTCAGCCATTATAGACTGTACAATATTAATTGACATGGAGAAAGCCAGTTTGGTTTCTGTCTCTCTAGGCCCCCCTCCACTTGTATAAAATACTAAAAAATTCAGCCATTATAGACTGTACAATATTAATTGACATGGAGAAAGACAGTTTGGGGTCACTCTGTCTCTCTAGGCCCCCCTCCACTTGTATAAAATACCAAAAAATTCAGCCATTATAGACTGTACAATATTAATTGACATGGAGAAAGCCAGTTTGGTTTCTGTCTCTCTAGGCCCCCCTCCACTTGTATAAAATACTAAAAAATTCAGCCATTATAGACTGTACAATATTAATTGACATGGAGAAAGACAGTTTGGGGTCACTCTGTCTCTCTAGGCCCCCCTCCACTTGTATAAAATACCAAAAAATTCAGCCATTATAGACTGTACAATATTAATTGACATGGAGAAAGCCAGTTTGGGGTCACTCTGTCTCTCTAGGCCCCCCTCCACTTGTATAAAATACCAAAAAATTCAGCCATTATAGACTGTACAATATTAATTGACATGGAGAAAGCCAGTTTGGTTTCTGTCTCTCTAGGCCCCCCTCCACTTGTATAAAATACTAAAAAATTCAGCCATTATAGACTGTACAATATTATGAAAAATGGACAAAGCCAGTTTAGGGTCACTCTGTCTATGACACCCTACCCTTAAGGATAAATTGCCCTAACAGCAGCCTTTCAAGATGGTATGTGATATGGAAATGCCACAAGTCCCTTTCCTCTTTGGGGGTAGATTGCACCCTACACTTACATAGAAAGTTTTAAAAAGATGTTATCGGCATCATCTTCAGCTTCATCCTCACCCTCATCAGTGTGTACGTCATCATCACAGACTATCAATTCATCGCCGCTTGAATCCGCCATTAGAGAACAGTCAGTGCTTGGATGTCTTGGATGGTGAAGGCCTTCCTCGTGGAAGATGTAGTTCATTTTTATAAACATCATTTTCTCCACATTTTTGGGAAGTAACCTTCTACGGCGATCACTGACTAAGTTCCCTGCTGTGCTGAACACTCGTTCAGAGTACACACTGGAGGGTGGGCAGCTTAGGTATTGCAAAGCAAGTTTGTACATGGGTTTCCAAATGGCCTGCTTTTCTTCCCAGTAAGGAAAGGGACTGTCTGACATTTCCATATCAACTACCTCTTGAAAGTAATCCTCCACCATCCTTTGCATGTTTATACTCATATTGGATGGACTTATGGGCAAAGTGACACATTTTTTTGAAAAATCCTTCAAACCAGCCCAGATGTTAAATTGTTCTCGTCTGCCCCCTGTGTCTTCCCTGCTTCTTTTTTGGAAATTTAATTTTTTACGAGCAACAGCTTGAGAAAGTGAAGGAGGACACGTCGTCAAGCCGAGGCCCAGTTCAGCGGCCAACTTGCTGAGCAATAGCTCCTTGCAAAAGTTCACATCTCGCTCATTTACAAGTAAAGACTCAATGTAGGTTTTAAACCTTGGATCAAGCACAGTGGCCAAAACGTACTGATCCGAGTTCAAGATCTTAATAACTCGAGGATCATTGTGAAGCGAATTAAGTACTTGATCGACAAGGCCAACATACTTTGCTGAATTGCTTGCTTTCAGCTCCTCCTTCATTTTCTCAAGCTGCTTTTCCAATAGTCTAATTAAAGGAATGACTTGGCTCAAACTAGCAGAGTCTGCACTGACCTCACATGTCACAACTTCAAATGGTTTCAGCACCTTGCACAGCACTGAAAGGATTCCCCACTGTGCAAGAGTGAAATACATCCCCCCTCCTTTCCCAATGTCATGACTTGTGCAATATGCTTGGATGGCTTTGCGCTGTTCCTCCATCCTCTGAAGCATGTACAGGGTGGAATTCCACCGAGTTACCACCTCTTGCTTAAGTTGGTGGCAGGGCAAGTTAAACTGCTCTTGGAGCTGCTGTAATCTCCTACATGCTGTGGCTGAATGCCTGAAATGGCCTGAAATTTTACGGGCCACCGAAAGCATCTCCTGCACCTCACGGTTATTTCGTAGGAAGCTCTGCACCACCAAGTTGATGGTGTGAGCAAAACAGGGAATATGTTGGAAATCACCCAGCTGTAATGCTCGCACTATATTGTTGGCGTTATCTGAAATGACATACCCTGGGGAGAGTCCGAGTGGTATAAGCCATGCATCAATCACATCTCTCAGTTTGCGTAACAAATTGTCAGCCGTATGCCTGTTAGTGAAGCCGGTGATACAAAGAGTGGCCTGCCTGTGACAAATGTTACGTAGTGGTGTACATGCTGCTGCTGTTCCTGCTGGTGAAGGTGAATGACCAACCCAGTGGGCTGTCACAGTCATATAGTCTTTGGTTTGGCCACTTCCACTTGTCCACATATCTGTGGTTAAGTGAACAGTGGGCAGAATGGCATTTTTCAGCGCAATCTCTACATTTTTACACACTTTTTGGTATAGTTGTGGAATAGCTTTACGGGAGAAATGGTGTCGCGATGGAATTCTGTAACGCGGACACAAAACCTCAATTAACTGTGAAAAACCAGCTGCGTTTATTGTGGAGATTGGACGCAGATCTAACACTAACATTGCAGCCATGGCGTCTGTGATTCGCTTGGCGACTGGGTGACTGCTGTCATATTTGCTTCCCCTCGCAAATGATTGTTTCACAGTTAATTGCTGAAATGTAGGACTGCTCATTTTATTCACCTGCCTCTGGGATGACGATTCACCCCCAGCAGCAGCAACAGCAGCAGCAGGACTAACGCTTTCTTCAGAGGAATCAATAATAGTGCCGGAGTCATCCAGCCTTAAGTGGGATGCCGGGCTAACTCCGAGCGCTACTGAGGATATTGATGAGGATGGTGTGGTGGGTGTATTTTGTAGCCGTCGGTATGTCGGTGAGCGGAGGGTCTTAGCTGATGAGGGAGTGCTTGTATTCTTTTGGGAAGAACTTTCAGCTTTTCCCAACACTTTGCCATGAACTCTCGTTAAATGGCGTAACATAGACGAGGTTCCAAGATGGTTAAGGTCCCTCCCTCGACTGACTGTGGCTTCACATACACTACAAATGGCTATACAATTGTTGTCTGGATTTGGGTAGAAATAATTCCACACATAAGAAGTGGATTTTTTTGTTTTATGCCCAGGCATGACAATGGCCTTTTTCTTGTCACGTGCCAGAACTGCTGCCACTGGTGCAGGACTTACACAAACAACCTCATCCTCATCAACATCCTCATTAGCGCCCTCGTCGCCTACACAAATCTCCCCCTCATCCTCTTCTAATTCCAAAGTGGCATCCTCAATTTGGGTATCACCGGCTACACTCGGGCTATTAAGGCACACATCAGCAGAATGCTCACGATTAGACATCCCACTGTTGGATGGACTCTCCACAGGGATTGTTGTCATTTGTGAATCAGAGCAAATATTCTCCTGTAATGCCTCACTGGTATCTTGCAGCTCAGCTTTGACGCGTAACAGTAGTTGTGCACCAATTGTAGCCTGGGTAACTTTTTGGGATCTGCCACTAATAGCCAAAGATGAAGGCCTCATTCTCTCTTTGCCACTGCGTGTGTAGAATGGCATGCTTGCAATTTTTTTTTTATCGTCACTTAACTTTTGCTCAGTTACACTTCTTTTTCGCTTCAATACAGTAAATTTTTTTTTGGTTTTTGTTTTTTGCACTAATTTGAAAACACTCTGTTGTTTGACATCGCCTTGGCCAGATGACGTACTGGGAACACTAACATCAGGACTGGTGACAGAACCTGGTTGCTCATTTAGATCATATGTGGACTGCTTTGAATCCATTCTGAGCGCAAACCACTGAGGAGTGCTAAAAATTATTGAGTAGATACTGCTGACAGATATGACTTTTGACAGCCAGAAATATTAATGCACAATTAGGGAGGACACCCCAAAAACACTGAGGAGTGCTAAAAATTAGTGAGTAGATACTGCTGACAGATATGACTTTTGACAGCCAGAAATATTAATGCACAATGAGGGAGGACACCCCAAAAACACTGAGGAGTGCTAAAAATTAGTGAGTAGATACTGCTGACAGATATGACTTTTGACAGCCAGAAATATTAATGCACAATTAGGGAGGACACCCCAAAAACACTGAGGAGTGCTAAAAATTAGTGAGTAGATACTGCTGACAGATATGACTTTTGACAGCCAGAAATATTAATGCACAATTAGGGAGGACACCCCAAAAACACTGAGGAGTGCTAAAAATTAGTGAGTAGATACTGCTGACAGATATGACTTTTGACAGCCAGAAATATTAATGCACAATGAGGGAGGACACCCCAAAAACACTGAGGAGTGCTAAAAATTAGTGAGTAGATACTGCTGACAGATATGACTTTTGACAGCCAGAAATATTAATGCACAATTAGGGAGGACACCCCAAAAACACTGAGGAGTGCTAAAAATTAGTGAGTAGATACTGCTGACAGATATGACTTTTGACAGCCAGAAATATTAATGCACAATTAGGGAGGACACCCCAAAAACACTGAGGAGTGCTAAAAATTAGTGAGTAGATACTGCTGACAGATATGACTTTTGACAGCCAGAAATATTAATGCACAATTAGGGAGGACACCCCAAAAACACTGAGGAGTGCTAAAAATTAGTGAGTAGATACTGCTGACAGATATGACTTTTGACAGCCAGAAATATTAATGCACAATTAGGGAGGACACCCCAAAAACACTGAGGAGTGCTAAAAATTACTGAGTAGATACTGCTGACAGATATGACTTTTGACAGCCAGAAATATTAATGCACAATTAGGGAGGACACCCCAAAAACACTGAGGAGTGCTAAAAATTAGTGAGTAGATACTGCTGACAGATATGACTTTTGACAGCCAGAAATATTAATGCACAATTAGGGAGGACACCCCAAAAACACTGAGGAGTGCTAAAAATTAGTGAGTAGATACTGCTGACAGATATGACTTTTGACAGCCAGAAATATTAATGCACAATTAGGGAGGACACCCCAAAAACACTGAGGAGTGCTAAAAATTAGTGAGTAGATACTGCTGACAGATATGACTTTTGACAGCCAGAAATATTAATGCACAATTAGGGAGGACACCCCAAAAACACTGAGGAGTGCTAAAAATTTGTGAGTAGATACTGCTGACAGATATGACTTTTGACAGCCAGAAATATTAATGCACAATTAGGGAGGACACCCCAAAAACACTGAGGAGTGCTAAAAATTAGTGAGTAGATACTGCTGACAGATATGACTTTTGACAGCCAGAAATATTAATGCACAATTAGGGAGGACACCCCAAAAACACTGAGGTGTGCTACAAATTATTTAGTAGATACTGCTGACAGATATGACTTTTGACAGCCAGAAATATTAATGCACAATTATGGGGGACACCCCAAAAGCGCTGGGGAGTGCCAAATATGAAGAAAAAATAATAAACCTCTATCCTCCTCTCTGCACTAGCGATTTTGGTTAGAGCAATTGCAAGAACAATATGGTATTCTCTGTCCCTGCTCTAATTAGCCTATGACTACACCCTGCTCTCTCCCTCTGTCAAATGGCGATGGATTGCTGTGGAGGCGTATATTTATAAAGTTGAAGTATCGCGAGAACCGAGTCCCGAGATCCGACGACGTCACAATGACGTTCGGCCTCGATTTGGATTCGGAATGGGCGGGAGAGTACCGAGCTGCTCAGCTCGGTACTCGGATACCCAAAGTTCGGGTGGGTTCGGTTCTCGGAGAACCGGACCCGCCCATCTCTAAATAAAACACACACTGAAAACAATAACAGTAGATGGGTTCCAAAAATAAAATTTGCATATGCTAAAAAAAGAGAGTCCAAAACCACAATAATGTATGTGGTGCAGCCGATTGAGTGTAAAGTTAGTGTTCCAACATAGTTCCAAACAATCATATAAATTGTTATGGAACCTTTGTAGCTCATTGCCTTTGTAAGGGTAACAATTGCTTACCACTGCTATAACACCTGCTAGACCATCATGACACAACAGTCATTGGGGTCCACAGAAATCTGTATCAAATTGCAGTCGGGACAAGAGGTATATATGTACGTGTGTATAATTTAGATAGACAGATACTGTATATTTGCAGTTCTTCATTTAAAGGTGAGGTTTCATACAGAAAAGCAATGTGTGCCAATGTTCTGGGCAGCTAGTGACCTTCTTCAGGGCTGGAGGTGAAAGGTCACTAGCTGCCCAAAACAGTAAACTGGGTTACCTTTGGGGCTAGATTTCATTTTAGTTTTGGGTGGAATTATCCTTCAATCACTGTGCTACATCATTTCCCTGTCCCTACTTCTGTTGTGCTAGCATAAAATGAATGTTTTGGAGAGAACAGTTATTTATCTGACAATCTCTTTCAATGTATAACCTTCCAATCGCTCAGGATCGGCGCTATGCATCCCTCACTGCCTCTGAGCTACCATCGTGTGAGAGTTTGAAGGACACCATCGCCCGTGCCCTCCCCTACTGGAATGATGTGATCGCCCCACAGATCCTTGCTGGCAAGCGGGTCCTAATTGCAGCACACGGGAACAGCTTGAGGGGCATTGTCAAACATCTTGACGGTGAGATGTGTATTACATCTTATAATGACATCTGTTTTCTTTCTGCACATTTCATTTGTCATTTATTTGTCGGCTGAGCAGGACATACAGTTTGGTTTTGATTTGGGAATATCAGTGCATCAACTTTCCTTCAATAATTGGCTTATACCGCTCATAGCACCAATCGGCCTAATGAGATGTCTTATATGTTGTCATGTCCCCATCACAACAGCTACTACAATTTATTGTAGGAAATTGAAGAGTATGTGAATTCACTATTTAACATTACTGTATAAGAAAGGCTGTGTTTTACTGAGCTGAATAATATATACCACATAATATTTATGGATTCAGCACCAAAACCGAAAAGTAACAAAGGCTAGCTTTTTTTTTACTATAATGACTGCTATGCCTTCAATCAATGAACACATACAAAAGATGGATCTGGTCAGATAAAAAAGATGTTTCTTGCATTTGGAAAACACATTTAAAAACAAATTTGCATCACTCTACCACTGTAGATTTGTCTTGTGTATATAACTAAAGTGGCCAAACATTGGCTTCAATGATTGACACATATGAATAAGACACGTTGTTGGGCTGTGTCAGGCAGGGTGAGACTGTCCTACTCCTACATGCCAGTTTTGAATTTTAGACCTCGCACCTACTCCCCCTCCCTCTCAGCTGGCAGGTTCAATTACGCTGACCTTTTCAAAATGAACTTTCAGTGACATTTCCCAGAATGACCGAACTCTTTGCCATGCTGCAGGGGTTAGAATGAGGTATGTCTGACCTTCTCCCATATTGGCATCCATTCCATATATAAGTTCACTCATAAGTCCTACTGTCACGTTCTATAGCTATTTCTCCTGTTCAGTCCTCTTTCTCTAGCTTTTTTGGCCTGACTTCCATATCACCCTTCCTCTCCCCTCTCATCCTGAAGGTCGTCCTGTTACTATTCTTAATCACACCAATTCTAGAAGTCCTATATAAATATCTTCAGCTGCTTCTTCTCATTCTGTCCTCTCATCCTGCCACCCTGTGGTTAGCTGTGATAATGCAGCTCACTCTTGCTTTGAAATAGAGTTGTGTAATCCATCTGCTCACTGGGTTAAAACTGCATATATATTTATTAAATTAAGACTTATGATCATTAGACAAAAACCTACATGGGATGGGTTACTGCTGAAAGCCTAAGCTAGTTATAATTTTTGTCTCTTGCTTCGGGCCCTTAGCCACTGGTACCATACTACAGGTCTTCATAGAATTTAATACTAAATAACTCCTAGCCTAACAGCATTTGCCCTTGTGGTCAGGAACGTTTTTTTGTGGCTCAGTTTTTTGGCTCTGTATGTTAAACCTCATGTGAAAACATGGGGGTCAATGGAGAGCAAGCTCTCAATACCAATACAGCCCGGAAAAGGAGTTACTTACTAAATATTTATTCATTTATTTATCTTTCTACTAATTCAACAGGTCTAATTTCATCTCTATCCTTTTCATTAAAGTGTGCATTATAAAAGAACCAGGTCCCCCACCTTATTGGACAGGATAGAGATTTAGTAAATCACCTCCTAGATATCTAGATTGTACAGTTTAATTCATGGTGTAAATACACTTTGTCGAATCTAAATCAGATTGTTCACCTGTAAGTGTCACTTTATCAGTTATGAGCTCATCAGCTGGAGAGAATTAAATACACTGCATGGTTTGAGTGTACAATAAACTCTACTTTATTAGTTACAAGTCTTTATCTATATAGCAAAAATCACGTATATCAGAAAACTACGCCCCAAAAGGTTTTAACCACTCGTGCTCCCTTTACACAGATGTTACTATATTCTCCCATTATCACACAGGAATACTCCCCGTGGGGGGGGGATATATAAGCCAACCGGCTTATCTGCTGTCTGCTATGTCCGAGGTTATAAGCATAGCCTTGCAAATAATGAATTACTCCTACAAACCAGGTGCATCTAATCTGTCTTTAAGCTATAACAGAACAAAATGGCTATAAGGCAACAAGATGGCGTCAGCGTAGCAAAATCACATTTCTCAACTTACATACAGTAACTGCTAATATAACTCCTTTTCACTTTGTGACTAGTCTGTGTCTGCTTATCCAAATTCGATAACCTGGATTAAATGAACTAACTGAAGTACAACACATTTTTAATATAAATGTATTAATAATATAAAATAATTGAGTAATCACAATGTGAAAGGAGGTCAGGTTAGCATTTGTATTTAGACATATGGGAGCATATTTATGAGGATGATTTTATATCACTGCTTTTCGCAGCAATACACAATCTCCTATCACTGCTCAATTTATCAAAAAAATCTTCCAGAGGCAGCTGCCACACTCTGCTGCTTCTGTGATACTGGCCCAGAGCAGTGAGAGATAATTTATGGCTTTGCCAGGCCAGTCCCTGTAGATATGTAGATGGGTGAGCCAGTTAGCTGGCTCGCACATGAGCAGTGAAACTGAAGATTTGGGCTTTAAAAAAAAAAATAAGAAAAAAATTTAAAAACAGATATATGTAAAAAAAAATATTTAAAAACCTTTAAACATTGAAAAATGCTTTTTTTCAGTTATGAATGTTGTAGTCAGTTGATATTCATCGATTATTGCCATCCACCCGTTTTCACCATCAATAGGTTTTTTCGCTTTTTGATAAATCGGCACTAGAAGATAGTCTTTAAAGTCACTGGGATGATTTGATAAATTATAAGGAAATAAAAGAACCAACATATTTTTTTAAAAAAAATTAAGGGAGTGCTGGAATTTGTATCTTCTGCAATAACCAAATATCACCCAGCAATTTAAACAGTGGTCAGGACTTTAAGGTGTGAGTGCAACATTTTTAATATATCATCATCATCAGTTATTTATATAGTGCCACTAATTCCGCAGCGCTGTACAGAGAACTCACTTACATCAGTCCCTGCCCCATTGGAGCTTACAATCTAAATTCCCTAACATAAACACACATAGACCAAGAGAGACTAAGGTGGATTTAATAGCAGCTAATTAACCTACTAGTATGTTTTTGGAGTGTGGGAGGAAACTGAAATACCCAAGCAAACACAGGGAGAAAATACAAACCCCACACAGATAAGGCCATGGTTGGGAATCGGAATTATGACTCCAGTGCTGTGAGGAAGAAGTGCTAACCACTTAGCCACTGTGCTGCCCTGTCTTCAGGGTATGTACTTGTGCATTCCTTCCACCGTAGACAACAGAATCACCACAATGCACGCTCAACAGTAGAATTTATAATATCATTGACTGGAGTGTATGTGTTAATGTGGGGCCTATTTATGAACTTCTGAACAGGTTTAAATCCCCCCGAAAACTGCATTATCAAGTAATGAGGATATTTATTTATTAGAGGATCCCAGCCTCATCCATTGCAGATCCAGTCCCTATAGGTGTATATGGTGACTGTGATTATGACCTATTTATCAAGCTGCAAAATTTGGAGCTTGACCACAACAGACAACGCCATCTAAAGTTGGTTAGTCGTTTTTTCCTATGGGGAGAACATCGTAGGAGAGAGATCTTCCCAACGCAAAATTGTGCAGGACCACTGCCTCGGCTAATTGCCATGTTAATTAATTTCTTATCGTTGCAATAAGAAATTATAATTAACATGAGCAAGATGCGATGGGTCATAAATAAGCCCCTGTGTCCCTTGACATCAGAGCTCTGACATATTTACTTCTCTTCTCTACTGCAGGAATGTCTGATGCTGCCATTATGGAGCTGAACCTCCCCACTGGAATCCCTATTGTGTATGAGCTGGACGACAATTTAAAGCCACTCAAGCCCATGACCTTCCTGGGAGATGAGGAGACTGTGAGGAAGGCTATGGAAGCAGTGGCTGCCCAGGGAAAGGCTAAGAAATAAAGCGAAGAAAAGACAGAAATGTGGACTTTTGTAATAAATTGTATTCTCCTAGAAATTATACCATGTCCTAATTATTACACACATCATCTCATGTTTATATCATCATCATCATCATCATTTTTAAAGTGTCCTAATTGTCACACATATCACTTAATTGTTAACTGTTAAAGTGTCCTAATTGGAGAGGTCAGACCATTTTATGAACCACACACTGTCTTAATCATCAACATCGTCTGTACTTATGGAGAACTGCCCCCTAGAGGAACTGAAGACCTCAACATATTGCACAATACATATCTGTGCCCCAGGTCGCAGCCTTTATGGTCTTACCATGAATCTATCCTCTGCTTCGTCACACTCATCTTCTATTGTCTTATTTATTGTACAAGCCGACAATGCAATCACAACAAATGCCGTCAACTTTGCGAATTAAAATTAATTAATTAAACTGTATTGTAAGTTAGGCATACTGTGCCAATTAAAAAAATAATGTAAAGCCACACTTATAATCCCATACATTGTTCTAAATCTACATCTTTCAATTATCAGTCCCTGAAGTAATTAACATTTTCTTTACATTTCAGTAAATATTGTTGAAAATTTGACTTACTATTGTTTGGTGTCCTTGCAAAATCTGCCATTGTGTTCTTGTACCTAAATAAACAAATAATATGCCCAGTGAGATTCAGCAGCCAGAAATTGATTCTTTTATGCTGCTTTTATCATTATCTATTCTTTACTTTCTGAAGGACTAAAGTTGGCCACTAGCTGGTGTCTGGTAACTTGTCCATTTTTGGCTAACTTAGCTCAGCAATGAAGTGAGTGTTTAGGGATGTTCTATCCTGTTTAAATTTTATCTAAAAAAATATAATTAAATGGACATCATTGGCTGACTGGAACAAAGAAGTCCTTTGAGGCTATGTCAGATACAACATGTTGGTCTGAGCATTGAACCATTCAATATGTGGAAGATCAGACCTAAATGTCTGTAGCCGTATCTGACACAAATCTGGCAGTTTACTAATAGGTATAAAAAGAATCCAGAAGCTGCATAGTCCCATAGGAGTAGTTTTATTCCAAAACAGCTCAGGTTACCAGTGAAGGGGCAGAGCCCCCCATAATATTGTGCACATTGGAATAAAACTACTCCTATGGGACAATTTATATCTTCATCTGACTAAGTTGCAGTTCTTGGTTGTTGTCATATAATTGATAACATTGGAACCACGGGAGGTGGATCTGCATTACGCCTACACCAGTGATCATATGAGTGAGCTAGGAGGAGGAGGAGGAAGCCGAGGGTGAGAGGAGAGAGGTGCAGGTGGGAGAATGTGCAGGGTAAGAGGAAAAGTGGATTGTGCGAGCCACAGGGGAAAAGTGGGCAGTGGGCGCACATGGTGGAAGAAGGAGGGCGGGGATAGATACGATAAGAGGGGTGAAGGGGTACAGACACAATGGGGGAGAAAGAAAGGACAGACACCCACAACACAGACCCACATAAAAACAAAGGGTGAACAACAAAGAGAAACAGAGGGGGAGACAGGTGTAGATACAAAATTATAGACACAAAGGTAGATACAGGGGGTGTCAGACACACATACTGGCTGGAGGGAGGAAGACATACAGCTATGACAATGAGGGCAGCAGGGGGAGGAACAAAGGTGCTCAATAACAAGCACCCAGTGGTGGAGGAAGAGCTGAAGTAAGGGGGCACTCATGTACACTGAGCGCAGGAAGAGGTTGCGTGTAGCCTCTATGTGTGGAATAGGCAGCATGCGGCCATTAATTGGGGCAGTCCCGCTGTCATCCCCAGCATGGTGATTATGTCCCCAGTATGTCATTTCTGTGCCACCCCACAGTCTATTTTAAAGAACAAAAACACTGCAATCCAATTTATCAATTCATCCCTATCCCGAGGGAGGGGGGGGAGGGGTTCTGGTGACTGGAAACCCCCTTTCCAGCCTGGGGCACTGTAAGCTTGAGGTGGCTTGCCCCGTGTATATGATGGGCATAGGAATTGCCTAACAAACCCTTTGGTGGTAGTAATATATAGGTCTTATTTTCCTTATTTTCACAAGATCATCAGAGTAGAATGGAGATTTAAGAATTGTTATATAGAACAAACCAATGGAACTTTGCTGATCAAGGTTTCCAGGGATACGAGAAGGAGATAATGTCAGATAACATGCACACACAAATATATCAAAGCTAACACACACACACACACACATATACAGGAACGTACAGTGAGACAATCAATTAACATTTATTTATATAGTGCCAGCATATCCTGTTGCACTTTACTATTAATATATGCCTGATAGATCCCAACTATACATCAGCTTTGTGGGTAGCCTAAAAGTTTCTAAACTTTTACCAAAGTGAAGACATTTGACAATGTATGGAAGCAGCACTTGAGCCTTTGGCCTAATTTGAACTAGGGTGCTATTTGTGTGGAGTTTGCGTGTCCTCCCTGTGATTATGTTTCCTCAAGTGGTCTAAAATAAAGGTAGGTTAATTGGTTTCTAATTGGCCCTAGTGTGTGTATACGTTTGTGTGCCTGTGGCAGGGCTGGATTACTAATGGGCTTGATGGAGCTGCAGCCCCAGTCCTCTCCACCGAAATAGGCCAAGGCCAGCCAGGGCCTTTTGTGTGTGTGTGTGTGTGTGTGTGTGTGTGAGGGCACCTGGCACGGGGAAGGGGGTTCTGGGGGTGAGACTTCCCTGGTTGTCAGGGGCTGATCCTGTTGTTAGAGAGCAACAGGCAGCCAATCCCGAGGCTGTCTGTTGCTGAGTGGGGTGTGGGGTGTCACTCGTACTGTACAAACTTCCACCCAGTCCCAGACAGAGGTCAGCGATGCTCAACACAACAGGTAGGAACAATTTATTTTTACAGGGGATATGTAACAACAGGGAATATGTGAAATATGTAAACAACAGGGGATATGTGACAACAGGGAATAGCTGATTCAATAAAATAACATACTTTTACCTCTCAACTGTTCCAATTCCATCAGGATAGTCCTGATTTTAGGGATAATTGTGATTAGCCAGGAGCTTGTCCCGGCATGAGGGACAGCTGGGACATATTTCCACTCTTCACTTTACATACAAGCCGTGTGAGCCAGATAGTGGTGTATTCTTTATATAAGGGAAGAAGGGAGGGAGATGTAGGTGGTTGGAGGCAAACGCTAGTTATGCCCTCCATGGTGCTGACCACGCCCACACACAACTGGCCACACCCACAAATCACTGTCCCCACCACTGGAGGGACAACACTTCTCACAATAGACCCTTTTATAATTTTCAGCCCCGGGTCCATGTGGCCCTTAATCTGGCCCTGGAGTGGAAGGGAAACTCTCCACTGCCCAGCAATGTAAGAGAAAAAGAAGCAGAAGCAGCTCCAGGTGTCGGTGATGGTGTCTGGTGGTGGCAGTGACTAGGATACAGGTGCGTACTGGGGGTGGAATATCAGTAATGAGCCATGTGTGGCATATCATAAAATCATTGGTGTGCTACCTGTTTTCTGTTTCCAGTGGAAAGAAAATGCTCAACTGTATGTACAAGTTTATGTAGTATAATAAAATAGATGCCGAGTGCATGTTATAGAGAACAAACTTCTAAATACAATAAAAATGATATCTGTAATGGTCATTTACCAACCACAAAAATATGCACCCGCGCTGCTTCACAAGTGCTTGCCTCGCACATCTAACGGTGCATGACTGTTTCCCACTCTTGGGAGTACCCCAGGAAAAGCTGTGCACCTACTCATACAATTTTGAACGGCTCCTTAAATGCGCCTTCTACATCCCCACCAGCAACTCATTTAAGTAATCATGTCCTACAAAAAGAAATCTAATATTTCCACTTCAGTGCAAATCTAGGCTTATTTGTGTGGCTAATCCACACTTAGCAAAGCACACCCCAAAACACCCAGCTCCTCTCTTGGAAAAGTGCAACATTTTGCAAACCCACAGACACCATTTCTTTGGATCTCTAATCCTTATACTTACCTAAAAACAATGCAATTGCACATAAGTAGGTGCATGATCACACAAGAGGACACTGCGCTTTTGCACTTTTGTAAATGTCCCTTCCTATCTCAAAGACCTTATAATCCAATTAGTGGATAAATATTTAAAGGGAATTTAACTTAAGATATAAAAAATTACTCATAGCATTGAAAATATATGCTATATTTAAAAGTTTCCATACCTTAACTTTTACATGCGAATATTTATTTAAAAAGCACAAAATTGATAAGTTGCAGCAAAAATACTCTTGCACCCAGTTTTTTTGTATAATGTCTTTTTATTGAAAGAAATGTATTTATCCGCTTATTTAGTCTTGGTTATCATATGTAATTTACTGACACCTTACTTGAATTTTGTACTTGAAACTTTGCTTCAGAGTTTCAGTTTGATATCCCATAAAGACTTGTGGTAATTGACTCATGGATGTTCTGCCCATAGCTCAAAATCAACTAAGAACTTGTGATTGTTTCACCTAAACTGCAATACCTGAACTTCACAGATCGCAGGAGACAAAGATGAGCACAGTGAGTCATTAAGGAGAGCAAAGCATAAAAAAGGAGTAACTTTGCACCTAGGCAAAACCATGTTACATTGGAGGGAGAGGTAAATTTAAAATGTGGGGACAGATTTATAGTTGAGGTAGCGCATGTCCTAGATCAACTTTAAAATTCAGTGTAAAAATAAAACTATCATGTATTTGTGTGCTACATGACAAAACAACCAGTATTCAACTTATGTGCAAAATAATAAACTAATTTGCACCCCTTTGTTTTTGTAACATGGTTTGTCCAGGAGTAAATTTACTCATTTTTTTTGCTTTGCTATCCTTAATGACTCAGGCCCATTGTCTTCTAAACACTGAAAAACACACCGCTCTTTTTAACTCTCGTTTTTTTACCATTGTCATTAAACAGCACTCACCTGAGCCTGGTGATGGTTTTGTGACAAGAGATAATCATGGTAAACCCACCTGCCCTATCTAGCAATTATTAAAAATCTCCTTTTTATGTCACTCGCTTACTAATAAGTTCAAAACTGCCACCACCAGGATTTGGCTTCACTGACCACACTGTGAGCAAGTCCTGGGTTACTCCCCTTACACAGAATATTATCACAATTTCTATCCCACTACAATTAAACTTTAAATCCACCATTCGTCATTAGTCAAATAATAACCTGTATTTCAGTTATGTAGCATAGACAACACTCTACTGGACAATGGGGAAGGATTAAAAGGGATCCCAGACAAGAGACATTTCACCCAAGTTAGTCAGTATTTGAAAATCTCAGGTTCAAATAAAATAAAATGAAATGAGCACATACTTGACGAAACATTTTGAGAGGCAGCAAAGGATTCTGGGAAGATTCAATTAAGTGGAAGGTCCTGTTGGAGCCTCGTGTAATGTGCTCCCGAGTACAACTGTGGTGATTGGTCAGCTGTGTCAGGCTAGATCAGAATCAGGCCAAAATGGTGTAATAAAATATGCCTCAATGATCAACAATCTAAGGCTGGGTACACACTACAGAAAATTGCTCTCAATGCAATATTGTTAACGATTTTACCAACGACCGAAAAAAAAAGTCCAGATTGGAACAACATTGTTCCATCGTTAAATATTTTTAGTCCGGTTTAAAAATCAAATCAAACAATACAATGTGCTTTGGAACGATAATTGTTCATCGTTGGAGCAACACACTAATGTAATATTGGGCCGAACAGACGTTTATCGTGTGATTGGCCTGATAATCAGCTGAAAGATCTGTAGTGTGTACCCAGCCTAACACAGGTAATAATTACTAACAAAATGATGTTACATACTTTAAAAAAGCACAAATTGATAGTACTGAGATGAAAATGAGGTACAGATAAAATAGAGGATTAGAGTTGCATTATTTTTTGACTTAAGACGCTGTAGTCACAGTAGAATTGCAGAGAGTAACAAACTAGTAATACTAACAGATATGCTGAGCAAAAAACAAGGCTGAAGTAACTAGATTGCACACAAAAGTATAGTCCAAATAACATACTAAGGTCAGGAATAATAGAAGTCCATAATATCAGAGGTTTAGCCAAAGTTCAGGTACCTGGAATATCAGTCACAGGGTGTAGCATGAGGGTTCAGAGCTTCCAATGCAGTAACAATTTTAAGTTCCAATTGAACTAGCAAAACTGCAGTGCAAAAGGCCCCTATTTTAAGGGTAGTAATCAGGGGCAGCTAGAGAGTGATAAAAACCAGGAATACCTACTGAGCGTAGTCATGGACTTATTCTCCAGAATTCACGATAAGGAGGAGGAAGTTGTTCCGGTAGGGGCTGCAGAAACTGAAGAGACAAGGTCAAACAATTTTGAGAACAATGAGTACTCCAGCGAACAATTTCTCCTAGAGTCCAATCTATAAGCGGGTTATGGAGGTGGAGGGATGACCCAGAATTAATGGAACGGAAGGACAATTAATGAGAATGAAGGACAGGGTTTCGGAATGAAGAGACCACATTGTAAGTTGTAATGACGGGGTCGTGAAGGAAATCCTGCCTCCAGGTAAAGGGCCTCCATCCAGACCACAGACAGTGATTGCAGTGTTGATTTTCATGAGAGGGATCCCAAGAGACTTGGCAAAGCCGATATCTAAAAAATTACCTGCGGCACCACTATCAAGAAAAGCTGAGACGGTGAAAGAAATGAACTGCAGGCCTAGATGAACCTCTTCCACATTCTCTAGGCCTGTTCTTTTCCTGACTTGTTAGGACAGGAATGAAGAAGGTGACCTTTGGTTCCACAATATAAACAAAGACCTAAGGTGCGTCTCCTTGTTATTTCCTCCTGGGAGAGGCGATAGGCCCCAAGCCGCATAGGTACTGCGGCTTCCATAGTAGGAGGAGACACAGAAAGGAATGTACCTTAAGTAGGTGCTTCCTTCTCAGCTCTTCTTTCTCTGAAGCGTCTATCAATCTTAATAGCGAGCTGCATAAGTCACTCCAGGGAGGTAGGTGAAGGATATTGTACCAGGGAATCCTTAATTTGTTCTGACAACCCCAAACGGAACTGACTGCGTAATACTGGGTCGTTCTACTCGCTGTCAGTGGACCACCGCCGGAATTCGGCAGAGTATTCTTCAGTTAAGCGTCGGGCTTGCTTTAATGATCCGAGGAGAGACTCAGCAGAAGCCACCCGATCCGGGTCGTCATACTGGAGACCTAAGGCATTGAAAACTATATCACTATACCCACTGTCTGCTGCTCAGAGCCGGAGGAGCAGGGTCGTAGACGAAAATAAAGTTTACAGGTTTCTTTAAAGTTACGGAACAAACTTCGGTCCCCAAAGAATTGGTCCGGTAAATTCAACTTGGGCTCCATAGTAAGTGCCGGAAGGGCCTGCGAGGTTCTAGCGGCTTCTTCTTGTGTAGATAAGCGGTGAGAAAGACTTTGGACCACTTGAGTTAAGGTCTGAATCTGGCCAGCCAGCACCTGAGCTGGAGATGGATTCGTCCGGGTTTCATCCACGGAAGTGAGTTTTTCCAGAGTCTTCACTGGGCGGTTATAATGTCACGGCTACTGGTTATAGTCATAAGCTTGTAGAACAGATGACAGAGGTCTTCACCTTTAGCAGCCGCCTTTCCAGTAGAGCTTGATGTGCTCACAGGTACTCAGATGCCCCAGGTCTTATGCTCAGCATAGTACAAGCTTATGGTTTAAACCGTAGCACAGCAAGGAAAATGGCAGCACGAGGCAATCAAAGTCAGGGACAGGCCAAGGTCAAAGGGCACAGGTAATCGGAAAGTGGGGTGCAGGCAAAGGGTCAGGTCCGGCAGAAAGGATATCCAAGTCACACGCAGGGGTCAGGGTCACCAGCAGAGAACCAGAATCCAATAAACACGCCAAAGGTCATACACAGAAAGATCAATCCAGAGGTAAGGCAGTACAGGAACACAGAACAATCAACAGGTCAGCAGCCAGGAGACTGAACGCTATAACCATCAGGGAAGCTAAGCCCCCCCTGCCTTAAATACACATAATGACCAATCAGGGGCAAGCTCCTTAAACAAGCAATAGGCCCCAGCTGATGAGAGTGTAAATTGCACATGCGCCCAAGCAACAGAACAGCTTGCCGGGTTGCAGCGCTAATAATCTAAATTACTAGTACACACGCCCAGCTGTGTTTGCCTGCCGGGACGCGTCGGAGGCAGAAGAAGCGACCGAACATTGCCCTGGCAACGGCCGGGTAAATGTAGAAGTGACATCCCAGTCATGATGATGACGGCCGGGACGAGGGGCAGTGAGAAGCGAGCCGCGGCGCCTCGTAGAAAAGCCACGGCTCGTGACAGTCATGAATCAGATGTGCCCAAGTTAAAATTGATGAAAGCAGAATCTAAGCTTGAGAGGCCTCCACTCATAAGAACAGCCAGAAATAACCACCCACCTGTTAGAAGAAGGCCTACTGATTGATATTATGAACATCGAAGACCTGTTTGTCACCACTGCAATCGAGCAGGACACTTGGAGCATCAGTGCTTCAAAAACCCAAGTACTGTTAAACACTCACTCCCAGGATTTGAGGGCCGGACCAATGGAGAGTCCAGCTTCAGTCAACCTCATTGTCACGGGCACTAGGAGTCTTTACCCAGGGATCACCAGGTGATAGGCTTACCAGAGCAGTATAGGTGGTAATATGGTACTCTGGTAGCAGGGTGATCACGGAACAGGAAATAGCAGATGATGAGATGCTCAGGAAAGTCTATGACTAGCAGCACTGGCAATATGGAGGTAGTAATACACGAGGAACTGTATGGACAAAGGACACGTGAAGGTAGTCAGTGGTCTGCGGTAGCAAGTTGTACCACTGCTATAGTGAGGAGGAATGTCCAACAGAAACGAGGAGGTGATGAGAGTCAGCGGTCTGCGGATAGCAAGTTGTACCGCTGTCTGAGTGAAGGAATGGAATCCAAGTGGAGGTATCCGGGGAGTCAGTGGTCTGCGTTAGCAAGTTGTACCACTGCTATGTGAGAGGATACTGGAACAGGTGAAACTGTAAACAGGAGTCAGTGGTCTGCCACTAGCAAGTTGTACTACTGAATATATATGTGAGGAGGTGCACGGGGAGAGACTGCAACACAATATATACACGGGCACCTTGACTTTGATCCACAGTAATATGCACAATATAAATGTATAAATGACTGAACAACACTGCCAATATAGAAAGTCTCTTGAAGCAATCCGGCATGAGATAACACAGTCAATGATGGCAGTAGAGTCAGCAGATAGTACACTCCAGAGGAGAACCAACACAGTCAATGATGGCAATAGACTCAGCGGATAGTACACCCCAGAGGAGAACCAACACAGTCCAGCAAGGTATGCAATACACAGCACAGTCAATGGGAAGTATGCATACCGTGGTTCAGGAGAAGGCAGTCAGACAGGAGTGCAGAGATACCTGAAGGGCAGGAGGCCAGCAGGATACAAGTCCCTGGATGGGTGAAGCAGGGGTCTAGCAGGTGCAGCGCACAGGTAGGTAGACCAGCAGGGAACACAGGGAGGCGTGGAGAGCGGATCAGCAGTAGATGGATGAGTAGCGCTGAGAAGTAACAGCAGCGGGTCTCTGCGGGAACACGGAGGTAACCAATAGCAACCAGCAGGTGCAGTAACGATGGGACACCAGAGCAGAGTTGAACTGGAACAGTTGATCACGGAGAGTAGCGGGTAGCAATAGTGGCAGCAGACTCAAGGAAACACGGTAGAGTTGACAAGGACTGAAGACTGAAGCGCACAGAGGCAGCGGATAGGAATCAGTTAAACAGTCACGATGAAACACAGACGGGTTGCAGGTTGAAGACTGTAGTGCACGGAGGCAGCGGATAGGAATCAGCTAGCAGTCACGATGATGAAACACAGACGAGTTGCAGGTTGAAGACTGTAGTGCACGGAGGCAGCGGATAGGAATCAGCTGGCAGTCACAATCATGAACAGGTGAGTGGATGTGGTTGAAGCCTGTAATGCACGGAGGCAGCGGATAGGCATCAGCTAACAGTCCCAATGATACATGGTAGAGTTGAAGTGATTAGAAGACTGTAGTGCACGGAGGCAGCGGATAGGAATCAGCTCACAGTCACGATGATACAGTAGATGGTAGAAGTGGTATGGGAACCACAGTAGCAGAAGTGGTTTGGAAACCACAGAAGTAGAAGTGGTTTGGAAACCACAGGAATCAGCAGGGCTGAATAAACAAGGAAACACAGGAACACCTTCAGAGACTCATGGGGAATGAGACTCCAAGATCAGGCAACGTGGTGTTGAACACAGGTGCTTAATATAGGGAGGTTGCCTGATCTGCCAATTAAGTTAAAGGAACATACACTGAAGGTTTAGAAAGGGCTGCGCATGCGCAGTCCCTCAGGATGGAGGACGGCCACGGTTCCTAAATGTCCGGGAAGAAGCACTCACAGTCCGGTGAGTGACACTCATACTTTAGATTAGAGTGCCACAGGTTAGTCAGAAACAGTCATACCAAGGCTATAGGCATAAGTGGTAACTAAAGATAACAAACAACAGAAGATACTATATTGAAACTTAATAAAACCCTACCATTGCCGGGATGAACCACAAGCAGAGGTGGATGTTGTTGACCCTGAGATAGAGAGCAGACGGTCCTCAATTTAGGACAACTCTTACCAATCAATATACAAATACCTCACTATTCTCAAATCTCCTCTCTGCTATCACCATTTGCCTCACAACCCTATCAAAGATAATGAGGAACTGTGTGTCTTTTTATAGATGCTCTGAGCTCACAATCATGCGTTTTCTGACAGTCAATAGGAAAGCGCACCGTAAAATGCTATGCTTACAGTTCTGGATTGAAGACTGCCAGTTAGATGTAAACCGCATACAGTTTGATATAAAATGCATGCGGTTTCACACTTTCAAAACCATCACACATCGCAAGTAGTTTAATTTTTCATCCTCCAATGCACAAGATAATAAATCTTGTGGTTTGCAGCTGCAATGAGTGGTTATATGAAAAGCAACACAAAACTGAGTTGTGATCAATTTCCCACCATGTTTAAGGGAAACACAAATAGAACATAGGTGGAAAATTATAAATTGAAACTAGATAGAGATAATTTAAATATGAGTAAGATGAATTAATGAAAGAGGAAAGAAATAGAGTTTAACAAGAGTATACATAGTAAAAAAAATAATAATACAAAGGCTGTCAGAGAGAGAGAAAAGAAACAGTGAAAGACAGTGAAATCCTGTCAGAAATCCAGAGCGTTAGTGGCCGTCAGTCAGTCACATAATAATGATTTGTCAGTTCGCTAGTCAATATAAGAATAAAAATTGTCAGTTAGCTAGCTAATATGTTTTCTAATAGTCAATCAACTAATAACTATTGTCAAATAACCAGAAAATTGCTGAACTCCTGTCAGTCAGTCAGATATTAATGAGTTGTCAGATTTTTGTCAGCATACTTCTAGTGAGACAGTAGGATTATTAGCAGTCAGTAAAAGTAAATATCAGCTTGACAGACAGCGAGTATGAAGAGCTAAGGATTTAGGAATGGGATTAGAGTTAGCCAAAGAATAGATCAGGGTTTAGTGACAAAGCAAAGGTGAGAATAGGAATGTCAGTGACGAGGACCAGCAGGCATACAGAGTGTTATAGGAAAAGGAGTTAGAATAGAGAGTGAGGAACAGCAGCAACAGCGCCAGAGAATATCAACATATTTAAAAATTGTGGGCCTAGTTCACTAACGAAAGTTAAGTAAAAAATTAAGTAAGTAAGTAATTAATTAAGTAGTCTACTGGACAAAACCATGTTACAATGCAAGGGGTGCAAATTAGTTTAGTATTTTTTAATCCTAAAAGGGCTGCAAGCCAAGTCCAAAATAAATTTGTATCCAATAGTCCGGCTTGAACAAGTCCAAAATAAATTTGTAATTCCCAAAGTCCGGCTTGAAAAGTCCAAAAAGAATTTGTATCCAAAAGTCCCTGCTTGAAATGTCCAAAAAATATTTGTATGCAAAAGTACCTGCTTGAAATGTCTTCTCTTCTTCTTGGGCAAAAAGCCCCCCTTGTTGATTGAAGTCTTCATTTCTTCATGGCCAGGAGGGCCCTCTTGTTGCTTGAAGTCTTCTTCTCTTCAGCCAGGAGGGCCCCAGATTTGTAAGATTCACTCTGGAACATGCTTGCTTGAAAAAATAAAAAAAGATGCGAGCTGCCGCAAACAGCTTCTACAGTGTAGAAGCTCTGATACGCAATGAACTTAGTTCATGCGCTAGGTCTATTTATAGTATTAGGGGATTTTCCTGCCGTGGGAAAGTAATAAGCTCCTTTGGATTTCAGTATCATCTCTATGCAGATAATACACAAATCTATCTATCCTCTCCTGATCTCTCACCATCTGTGTTGTCTCGTGTTACTGACTGTCTGCCATTTCATCTTGGATGTCCTCTCGCCAACTCAAACTCAATCTTTCAAAAACTGAATTAATAATATTCCCAAAACAAAAGTTTCATGCCTGACATTTCTATTTCTGTTGATAACATGGTCATAAATCCCACCCCGCAAGCTCGCTGCCTAGGTGTAATCCTTGACTCACAACTATCGCTTCTTCCCCACATCGACTCTATATCTAAGTCATGTTACATACATCTAAAGAACATTTTCAGAATACACACATATCTCACACAAAACACTGCAAAATCCTTAATTCATGCACTCATCATCTCCCGCATCAACTATTGCAATTCCCTACTTACTGGTCTTCCCAAAATCAGACTTGAACCCCTACAATATATTTTGCACGCAGCTGCTAGATTGATTTTCCTTGCAAACCGTTCTTCATCTGCTGAGCCACTTTGTCAGCCTCTACATTGTTTGTCTGTTTTTCAGCGAATCCAATATAAAATTCTTCTACTAACATACAAGGCCATCAACACAATTGCACCGACATACAACTCCTCACTTATCTCAAAATATCTCCCAACTTGACACCTCCGCTCTGCACAAGATCTGCGTCTCTCTTCCACTCTCATCACATCCTCCCATTCCCGGTTAAAGGACTTTTTTCGGGATGCACCCACTTTTTGGAATTCTCTCCCTCGCTCAGTAAGACTTTCCTCTAGAGGAAAGTCTTACTCAAACTTCAGACAAGCTTATGATAATCCTCAACCAGCATCTTAATCTCCCTAGATTACCTTATTATCACCCACTACACAGCTAACACAAGACAACAACCCTTTGACCAATATTGTTATGTGACTGATCTCACAGCCCACTCAATACTTTTTACCTTTTCATTCTAGTTGGTCCAATATGATGTAGCACGTGCCCTTGTGTTTCAAACTCCCATTGTCCCATAGATTGTAAATTTGCGAGCAGGGCCCTCTGACCTCTCTGCCTGTATATATTACCCAGTATTGTTTTATTACGAAGCCTCCCTGGGCTTTGCAAATTCACAAAGAATCATGGAGAATACACTAGATTAAATTGATTTAATCTGAAAAATGTTTATAAGGCTTATGTACAAAAATGAATAACAAGACATAAAATATGTTACACAAATGAGTTTCAGAAAATAAAATAGGAAATAAAATCAGAGTTACTACCTACTAGTTAAGACCTTATGTGTGAGGGAACACAATTGAGGAATATGGGGCATTTCAGTCTTGATAGACCCCTCATGAAAATGCACAATCTGAAGTCTAAAGCAGAAGATTTCAAACCACATTTTCCACATAGCCCTCACTCCCCACCTTTGGAATTTAGCTGTCAAATGACATATTGATCTCCCAAATGTCATAGGGCTTTTCGAAAGAAGCTAGGGATGTCTTGAGATCGGAATGTTCACAAGACCTGACTTCCCACCATTGCTCATTCTGCTTGGTTAGCTAGATGATTTACAACTTTGGGGCTTCAAACTCCTTAAAGACCCTTATCTCTTCTGGGCCTGCCTAGTTTCAAAAGATTAATGACACTTGCATAAGTTCCAACTCATGTTATCTAGTAAAGTACACATTGAGATTACATTACATGGTTACATACAATATACATTGTCATACATAAATTCAACAGAAAATAACAATCAGTCATTAGATACACTACATAATCATCACAATAGGGTCTGCCAATATCAGAATGTATGGATCAAAAAAGTCACCTCTGTAGAGAACAAGTAGTCTAGTGGCAGGACTGGAAAATTTAAATGTCCACTCCAGTGCCTGTGATAATGTTAGGGGGGAATTCAATTGGCCTCCAGGTGACGCAATGCATCTCTAAAACACTCCACGAAGACACACAGTGTCATAGATTCACTGCCTCTGGTCTTTGGCGTCCCGGCCGTCGCTATGACAATCGGGACGTCACTTCCGATCTCCACGTCCCGGTTGTCTAGGCAACAACCGGGACGCCTGTATCTCCCTGCCGCCGCGCCCGGCCAGCTGTCAAACAGCCGCTCGCGCGTGTGCAAGACTAGTTAGGTTCAGCCAAATCATGGCTGCTTAGTTTAGCAGCTGGGCACTCTGCTTTCTCATTTGGCAACTGTGCCAGTAATTTATTATGCAAAAACCTGGGAGCACTTGCAGAGCCTTGCTCTGATTGGCCCTTGGCCCTATTTAAGGCAGTGAGGACTGAGCCTCACTGCCGGTTATAGCGTTCTGTCTCAGTACTGCTGCTTGCTCCTGTGCTGTTTTGGTGTTGAAACCTTGGATTGCTTTCTCTGTATATGACCTCTGCCTGTTTCCCAATCCGGAATTGTTACTTGCACCTTACCAGGACTTTGGAAATGTCTTTTGTAAAAAGAAGGCTGACTCACTCCCGCCTCATTGGGACTATGACTGTGCTATTGACCTCGTGCCCGGTTGTAAATTGCCCAAAGGGGGCCTGTATTTGTTATACGTCCCAGTAACCCAAGCTATGGAACAGTACATGGAAGAAAATCTGAGAAAAGGATTTATCCGCCCCTCCAAATCTCCAGTAGGAGCTGGATGTTTCTTCGTGGCAAAAAAAAAATGGCAGTCTGAGACCCTGCATAGACTACCGTGGCCTGAATAAAATCACAGTCAAAAACACATACCCCTTGCCGTTAATTTCTGTTTCATTTGACCAGCTGAAATCTGCCACCATTTTCTCAAAAATTGACCTCCAAGGTGCCTATAACCTTATACGCATCACAAGGGGTAATGAGTGGAAGACGGCCTTCAATACTCACTCCGGGCATTATGAGTATCTGGTGATGCCGTTCGGGATGCCCCGGCAGTTTTCCACGACATCTTACGTGAGTTCCTGGGAAGAACTGTGGTGTTTTATTTGGACGACATTTTAATTTACTCCCAATCCTTGTCTCAGCCCCGCCAACAAGTTCGGGAGGTTCTGGAGAAGTTGCGCCAACACCACCTCTATGCAAGGTTGGAAAATGCAAGTTTGAAGTCTCCAGGGTGACCTTCCTAGGATATATAATTTCATCATCTGGTTTCTCCATGGACCCCAGTAAAGTCCAAGCAATCCAGGACTGGGTCCTCCCTACTAATCTCAAAGCAATTCAAAGGTTCCTTGGCTTTGCCAACTACTATCGGAGGTTTATACGCTCGTTCTCTTCCTTGATGGCTCCTATCATTGTTCTCACCCAGAAGGGCGCTAACACGGCGAATTGGTCTCCAGAAGCATTGGCGAGCTTTTCTGCCCTTAAAGCCTCCTTCACATCTGCACCCGTTCTTAGGCATCCGGACCCAGAACTCCCGTTTATTGTGGAAGTGGACGCCTCGGATGTAGGAGGAGGCTCTATTCTTTCGAAAAGAGATCTACAAAGTAAGAAATTGCATCCTTGTGCATATCTGTCCAGGAAATTCTCATCTGCTGAGGGTAATTATGACGTTGGAAATCGCAAATTGTTGGCCATCAAATGGGCTCTTGAAGAGTGGCGGCATTGGTTAGAAGGAGCCACCCATATCATTACAATCGTCACTGACCACAAAAACCTCCAGTATATTCAGACTGCCAAAACACTAAATCCCAGACAGGCCCGCTGGGCTTTGTTTTTCACTCGATTTAACTTCATCATCACATTCCATCCAGGTTCAAAAACACCAACGCTGACTCTTTGTCTCAGAGCTTCATGGCATGCCATCCTCAGCCTCCTTACCAGCAACCAATTATTCTCTCATCCTCTATTCATATCGGTCTAACTCAAGACTTTGGGGCACCACTCCACCATTTCCAAAAGATTGCTCCAGCTCAGACTCCTACAAATAAATTGATTGTTCCGGTTCACTTGAGAAAGTCCGTCCTCAGCAGGTCATCCTGGAATCCATAGGACCATTGAAATTCTTTCCCGCTGGCTTTGGTGGCCCACCTTATCTTCTGATGTAGAGAAATACATCTGTGCCTGCCCTGAATGTGCCAGACACAAATCCTCTAGGAACCATCCTCCTGGTCAACTGCTACCCTTGCCTACTCCGAGCAGGCCTTGGACCCATCTTTCAATGGACATTATTGTCGACCTCCCATGGTCCTCGGGTCATAACACCATCTGGGTGATCGTTGACCGTTTCAGCAAAATGGCACACTTTGTATCGTAACCCCTGTATCTCCCTGCTGCAGGACTAGTTAGGTTCAGCCAAATCATGGCTGTTTAGTTTAGCAGCTGGGCACTCTGCTTTCTCATTTGGCAACTGTGCCAATAATTTATTATGCAAAAACCTGGGAGCACTTGCAGGGCCTTGCTTGGCCCTTGGCACTATTTACGGCAGTGAAGACTGAGCCTCACTGCCGGTTATATTGTTCTGTCTCAGTACTGCTGCCTGCTCCTGTGCTGTTTTGGTGTTGAAACCATGCATTGCTTTCTCTGTGTATGACCTCTGCCTGTTTCCTGGACTCTGAACCTTTGCCTGTGACCCTGACCTTCTGCCTGTACCCGGACTCTGAACCATTGCCTGTGACCTTGACCTTCTGCCTGTACCCGGACTCTGAAACTTGTACTACACTGAGTGTAAGTCCTAGGGGGATCCGAGTACCTGTGAGCGTAACTAGTCTCTACGGGAAAGGCGGCTGCTAAAGGTGAAGACCTCTTCTATTATAGTCTCTACAAGTTTATGCCACACTGGTTGCCATAACAGCATCCCATATAGATGCGAGTGAAAATGAGCGGAGATTGTTTACCATAATATTTGACAATGTGTGCAGCAGGACATCTAGGAGATCTCCAGCGGTACCTCGCAGCTAACTAAACTTCCTACCTCCAATGAATCCATAACACACATGTGGAAACGCATCAGCAGCTCATATGATGTGGTACTCTGGAAGTCTATAGTCATTACACTTTTCTAACAATTAAAAATCCTGTCTACAACCTTATCATTTATTAGCCCATTTTAATATCCTTGGGCCTGATTTATTAAGGATCTTAACTTAAGAAACTTCTTATTTAAGTCTCCTGGACAAAACCATGTTACAATGCAAGGGGTGCAAATTAGTATTCTGTTTTGCACATAAGTTAAATACTGACTGTTTTTTCATGTAGCACACAAATACTTGATAGCTTATTTCTACACTGAAATTTAAAGTTGATATTTGTGTGCTACATGTAAAAACAGTCAGTATTTAACTTATGTGCAAAACAGAATACTAATTTGCACCCCTTGCATTGTAACATGGTTTTGTCCAGAAGACTTAAATAAGAACTTTCTTAAGTTACGATTCTTAATGAATCAGGCCCCTTATCCTTAAGTTGAATTCACCTTTAAACCATCTATTCTGACTACAGTTGATACCATATGAAAAGCACGGAAAGCAGGTGAGCTGACTGCAGGAGATAGCAGCTGCTGTTGTAAGAGGAGGCAATTACTATGTGCACGGCACGGTCAGCTGTTCAGGTCTGTGGAGACTGTCTGTGTCCTGTGCAGTTTTGATGTTAAGGGAACTTCACTGACCTACAGATGTGGCTAATCTCTTACGGCTGCCTGGCTCTGAAGTGAGAGGAGCTAATAATTGTGCAAAAAGCCTTATATTGTATTCAATTCCATAGAGATATCTGTACCCTGCATAACTACAATATTGGAAGCAGGTGATTAACATGCAGACTTTGGAGATCCCATGCGCTGATTGTTGTTTTTAAACAACAATTCCCGGCAGAAACTATTACAATTTATAGGAAACCTTGAATTGGGTGGTAAGCAGCATCTTTAAATTTATACAACTACATGTGCAGAGTTTGCTCCAGTTTCTTTGAGTGACAAGATCAGGATTGTTCTTTTATTCTAACATCTGAAATGTGCTAATTTTATGTGAGAAGACACAACGCATCACAAAACTGTAATCAACTTTGACAAAGTCACTGATGTATTGTGGCAGGATCACATAGAACTAACTTATTGTAGAAATTTATTTCACTTAGCGGCACAGTATATAATTTCAAATTGATTTTTTAGATTGTGTTGTATTTTTGTATTGGAAATGTAGTGATATGCTATGTTGGAAGAAATTTTTTTTCTAAATGAAGTCTCCTATGCTAATTAGGCCTTTTCATTTGTGAGTGACCAACCTATCCTTACGCTGAATACACAGGAGGAGGCTCGTTAGAATTTCTGTTAGGTTTCCTATCTCTCTAAGACACAGGATGCAAGTAATTTAGGAAATCACAGATTGATGTAAATTTTGTTAAGTTTAAATTGCATTTGAATCCAAGTTTAGAGAATATATTACATCCAGATATTAAACATTGAATGTAATATCTCAGACTAATATCTAAGATCAGGGGGCTAGGCTACCCCCTTCCAACATTTGTGTCAGAAACAGTATATAAGCACTTTATTTTGTATTTTAACAGTATTACTCCATCTATAACTTCTGGAGATCACTAGCACCTCAAACTAGTGTGGAACTGTCCTGTTCTTGAGCTAATAAACATCCCTGCTTAAGGATCCTGTTTATTTACTGTTTGTTATTCCTGTGACCTACAGATTAGACCAATGTAATCCACTATCCGGCTGTTCTGAGGTTGGGATCCAGCATCTAGTTTCAATGAACTGCCTGCTACCCTGCAGCTCTGGCCAATGTGGTAGTCCAGGGGGAACCATCCAAAGCAACTCTGATCTGAAGTAAGAGGTCAGGGGTACCAGCCCAGGTGCCCAGCATGGAGGTACATTAGCAGCAACAGTTACCCAGAAGGAAGTGGTTCTAGGCGCCGGTGAAGGAGCCTAGTGGTGGCAGCAAAGCCTATCTCTACTATGTTTAGAGGGGAGCAACTGTAAAACAGGAAAAAGGTGGTGGCAAGGCAAGCCCAGTTGGTCCCCAGCAACATGACAGAGTGGCATAGGAGGTCCATCCTGTCACAGGTATATTTCACCTAGATTCCGTAGCTACTGTTTTTAAATACCCCAGGAGATTCTTTTTCTGTAGTGTCTGTGAACTGCTGAAGGGCTATAGGCTTGTTGAAAGGCCACAAAAGGGACCTGAGGTTTATGGATGGAGAGAGAGGTTGGGCTCCATCCATTAGGCCTGTTAACTGGGTCTTACAGGTGATTCTGCTGATAATCAAGAGTTGTACCTGGGTGGTGCTGTAAAGTGTTGCAGTTAAGCTCAGTCAGTCCGTTGCTGCCTGGGGAAATGGGCTACAGTGTCTCTGTGAGAGAAAGCCTGATATCTACCTTTTAGTTACTGTGCTGAATCCTCTTTTGTTTTATATTAGTTTTTAGTCAGGAGTGACCTATGTTTAGATAGAGCTGGACGGCAAGGTGTTAATTTTGGAGTTTTATTTTCTTTCACTACTGAATAAAATTGGCTGAGGCCAGTTGCACAAAATCTTTTGACTTGTCTGCTATAAACACCATCTACCCCAGGAAATGGTACCAGGCCCAGTCACACAATTTTATATGCATTTTTCTGACGAGAAATAGTGTAGTTTATATTATTATATTTATTTTAAGGTGTACATGTCTGATTTTATGTGTATGTTTGTTATATTGTGAGACTATTTTCTTCTAAATTAGTCCTTGGGGCTAGATTTTTATATCATTGTTTTCTCTCATTACATAATTTATTTTGTATCTCAAGAGTTATTGTGCGCCTCTCAATTTAATTTATACTTCATTACTCAAGGTGTTTACAGAGCCCTTAGATGCAGCCATTTCTCCTATATGCTCAATTATTTGTATTTGAATATTCACAATATAGCGCCCCGAGTAGATTTAAGTGATTTATCTAGTATCATATATATCTTGATTGTTCTATGAATTCCCCATTAGTCTCAGATTGATACTTTGAGTGTAACTCCTACCTCATGTTCGAGTCTAAAACCTTACCTGGAAGCTTGGCTCTTTGTTTAGAGTTAGAGTCCCTTCTATCCCTAAGCCAACCGACAGACATCAAGGTTAGACATATTGACAGCTTCAGAGGAACAAGAGTCAGTTTAAGATTCGAGAAGAAGACCTCGGGAATTGGCTGTACTGAGTGATGTATCTGTTGTCATAGAGAAAAAGAAAGAGACTGAGTTCTGTGAAGGAGACTCCAGAAACCAACATGTAAAAGAGTCAGTGAGACTGCTATGAGCAGCGGTAACAGTTCGGAGGAACAGCCAAAGCAGGTGCTGTCAGACCAGCTTGTCAGTGCGCTGCGAGTGCAGGGTCATGGCTATCCACTTTAAGAGGCATCCCAAGATGAATGTGCGTGTAAGTTTATCCACCTGTGAGCAATGGGTGGAGCAGATCTGCTAAGAAGACAATAGATAACCTGAGGGGAGAGGCCCTGGCAGAACTAATACTGAAGCGTGAGAGACAGAGTGACAGTACTGACCAGAGAAAGTGTCAGCTATAGGACAAAGATGTAATAAAAGTGATCCATTGTTTTCATTGCTTGAGAGATGGCCTTGCACCTATTTATTTGTCAACTGTAATTGTACTTCAATACCATGCCTGTGTCAGCTTCATGACCAGCAGTTTCCAGCTACTAAGCCTGTATGTGCAAGGGAACCTGTCTGGTTAACTACCTTCTGTATTCTGGGAAGGGCTGAGCTAAGCCTCAATGTAGCGACTCTGACTGACACTGGATAAATTCTTAGATCAAGGTAATAGAGAGGTCTTCACCAATAGTAAGCCACCTGTTCCATAGAGAGCAATATTGACTTGAGCTCAGAGTAGTAACAAATTATCATGGACACCAGGTAGCTGAGGTATCTTAAGTCTATGGAGGTTAATGCCATGAGGTAACTGGATAAAGCAATGGTCAAGGCAGGCAGTGAACAAGAATTATAGAGACAAACCAAACTTGGGACGGGGAGCGAGCAAGAGAGGCCCAGTAAACAAAGCTAATGGTCAAGACAGGCAGCAGACATGGATATCCAGGAACAAGCAGAGTCAGGAAATGGGTAATCAATCATCCGGTATTGGTTACAGTAACACAACAGTCTTCGTGAAAATACAGGGCAAGAACGCTATCACTGCCATGGAAGCTAAGTCCTATTTAAAGTATTAGAAGCCAAGTGTCCCGACTGCCTAGCAACAGCCAGGAGGGAAGAAACAGTGAAATGTCGCGCTTAGCATGGCACCTCATAACACTCCGTGCCTTGTAACACTCGGTGGTGATTAGAAGGCACTCCAGTGGTGCCGGAGAGTATTCATCTACCCCATCCCACAAACAGCTCTGTGTATATGTGGGTCAGAGATCAGAATGTATGCATGTGTGTAAATGTGGGTCACAATTAGAGATGTTCACAGACCCCCGTGTTTTGGTTTTGGATTAACTTCGTGTTTTGGTTTTGCCAAAACCGCCCTAGCGTGTTTTGGTTTTAGATCTGTATTTTTTGGAAAAATTGCTAAAATATGCAAAGACCACATAATTTTGCTCTTTTTTTGTTCCTAAATTGTTATTAACCTCAATAACACTAATTTCCAAACATTTCCAGTCAATTTTGACCACCTCACTGGTCACAATATTATTTTCATACACTTTCGGCCAAAGACTGCAGCGAGCTGTCTGGATGCTAAGTGACAGAGCAATGGCGCAAACAAACGGCAGTTCATAGCACATCTAGGAAACATTGCAACACAGCAGTGGCAGAAAGAAAAGTGGTGCAAGATGGAATTGTCCTGGGGACCTCCCACCTACCCAGATGTTATTTTTTTTTAACAAACTCACAAAGAAACAGGAGGGGTAGCAGGTACAGTTTAACAAACCAAGCACTTTTCAACAAGGAGTGCCACTTTTGTGGCTGAAGTGCTTGGTTTGTTTAGGCCCCCCACAAAACAAGCTAACAATGGGCTTAAGGCAGCTAAGCTAACAGTGCTTTCAATGAACGGTAAGACTGCAGCAGGAGGCTGGTTAGAGCAATGGCACAAACACACAGCAGTTTATATCACATCTAGGAAACATTGGCAGTTGCACACAGCAGTGTCAGGAAAGAAAAGTGGTGCAAGATGCGTGTCATCAAGAGCTCTATATTTGTGAAGACTAAGGAGAATGCTTATAAATTACTTTATAGATGGTATTTGGTCCCTACTCGCCTAAAAGCCATTTATCCTGATTCCTCTAACTTATGTTGGAGGAACTGCGGGCAAGAGGGCTCCTTCCATCACATATGGTGGTCATGCCCTAAGATGATGGGATTCTGGCAAAAAGTCCATAACTTAGTACACAGAGTAACCACGCTACAACTACCCCCCTGTCCTTCCTACACACTCCTACATAGAATTGACCCAGACATTGGTAAACAAACAGCAGCGCTTGTGGGCCACATTCTGAACACCGCTAAAGCTGCAGTGGCAGCAAACTGGAAAACAGAACCCCCCACTCTAGCTGAAATCATAAACAGAATATGTCAGACTTATCGTTGTGAACACATCACAAGTATAATAAATGATAAACCCATTAAATTTCAAAATACCTGGCAATCTTGGCTAGCCGCCTACGGAGCAGATCAACTAGGGGCCGAGCAAAATCAGAGTTTAGGTTAAATGAAAAGTAAGATATTGTGATCCCGATTGCAAATGTTTTACTGAACACTTTGATGACATCAGGATGCCGGGCTGAGTTTCCTTCTCCCTTTCCCCCTTCCCCCCTTTTCTTTTCATTCTATCTATGTTTTTTTCTTTTCACCTTTAATTCAGTTGATATGTACCATATAACAATGTTCTTGATAGCTTACTTTTATTAACAAATTGTTTGATTTACAGTCTAACCTGTATGCTGTTGAAACTGTAAAACTGTCAATAAAATATACTTTAAAACAAAAAAAAAAAAAAAAAAAAAATGGAATTGTCCTTCAGGACACCCACCCACCCACCCATATATCAGTTTGCTTAATATGATTGATGGGCAGCAGACTAGAGAAGATTATAAAGTGGGCAAAATAATGAAATCAACAGCATTATTAGGACAACAATAGAAATATAGACAGTATTTATTAGGTTAACAATTCAAATGTAGACAGTATTATCTCTAACGCTGTCCCTAGACATGTCCCTATCCCTAAACATGTCCCTTTCCCTAAACATGTCCCTATCCCTAGACCTGTCCTTAACCATATCCCTATAATAAATAATACTGTCCACATTTCAATTGTTTACCTAATCATACAGTCCACCATGTGAATTGGCAAACCTAATAATACTGTTGACACCCAAATTGTCGACTTTTACACAAGCTGATAGACCAAGGCCTAAATGTCAAACAGTGCAAGATGGAATTGTCCTTGTTAATATGCTAAAATGGACATGTACAGTTTAACAAACCAATCATTTCAGCGACAAGGACTGCCACATTTGTGGCTGAAATGCTTGGTTTGATTGGGCCCTCACAAAACTAGCTACCAATGGGCTTAAGGCAGGTAAGCTAACAGTGCTGTTAATGAACTCTACAGTGGCAAGATGTTGTTGTCATCATCTTAAGCCTCATGCTCACTCTCATCAGTGTGTACATCATCCTCACACAATATTAATTCATCTCCGGTGGAATGCACCATTACAGAAGTCTGTACTTTAATGTAATTGCCGTAAAGGCCTTCCTCGTGGAATTTGTAGTTCATTTTGATAAACATCATCTTTTCCACAAATTTAGGAAGTAGCCTCCTCCGCCAATCACTGACAAAGTTCCTGGATGTGCTGAAATTTTTTTCCGAGTACACACTGGAGGGTGGGCAGCTAAGGTATTGCAAAGTGAGTTTGTACATGAGTCTCCAAATTCCATTTTTTTTACTCCCAGTATGTAAAAGGACTGTCTGATGTGTCTATTTCTATGCTGTCATTAAAATAATCCCTCACCATTCTTTGGATGTTGATAGTAGGATCAGGTGGAGTTACAGCAGAGGTGCTACGATTTTTCGGCAATTCTTTTAGACCAGATGTCAAAATGTTGTGCTGACTCATCTGCATCATCCCTGGGTCTCTTGGAAAAACCTAGTTTTTTCCTAGCAGCAGTAGCCTGAGAAACTGAAGGAGACGCCATTGTGTCACGTACCACTTGAGCTGTCAACTTGCTCACCAGGGGGTAAATGTATTAACATGCGGGTTCTTCAACACCCGCGAGTTCAGCGTCTTCGGCGATTAAATTTAAAGCGGTGCTGCATTGTAAAGGGAAGTTTCCCTTTACAATGCAGCGCCGCTTTAAATTTAATCGCCGAAGACGCTGAACTCGCGGGTGTTGAAGAACCTGCATGTTAATACATTTACCCCCAGGAGTTCATTGCATCTCTTGTGATCTGGGTCAGTTGGAAATAAAGAGAAGACATAGCTCTTAAACCTAGGATCAAGCACAGTCGCCAAAATGTAGTGATCCGATTTCAAGTTGTTGATTACTTTTGGATCCTGGTGAATAAAGTACATGATCTACAAGTCCGACATACCTAGCGTAATTGCTTTGTTTCATCTCCTCCTTCAAATTTCTAAAGTTGCTTTTCCAAATATCTAATTAAGGGAATCACTTGGCTCAAGCTAGCAGTGTCTGAACTCACTTCACAGGTGACTACTTTGAATCGTTTCAGGACCTCAATATGATTGATATGAATGAGTTCTTTGTACAGCGCTGCGTAATTAGTGGCACTATATAAATAAATGATGATGATGACCTTGTACAAGACGGAAAGTATTCTCCACTGCGCTGTACTAAAATACATTACCCCTCCTTTCCCAATGTCATGGCTTATGGAGTAAGTGTGGATGGCTTTTTGCTGTTTCTCCATCCTCACAAGCATATACAAGGTGGAATTCCACCTTGTTACCACCGCTTGCTTCAGTTGGTGGCAGCCAAATTCAATTGTTCTTGTAGCTGCTGCAATCTCCTACATGCTGTTGCAAAATGTCGGCAATGTCTAGAAATTTTTCGGCCCACAGACAGTATCTCCTGCACATCCCTGTCATTTTTCAAAAAGCTCTGTACCACCAAGATGATTGCGTGAGCAAAACAGGGAATGTGATGGAATTCACCCAGCTGTAATGCTCTCACATTATTGGTGGCGTTATCAGAAATGACATAGAAGAGCCCAAACGGGATAAGCCATGTTGCAATAAAATCCCTTAGTTTTTCTAACAGGTTGTCATTGGTATGCCTCTTAGTGAAGGAGGTGATACACAGAATAGCCTGCCTCTGAAAAATATGGCGTTGTTGGGTACATGCTGCTGAAGGCGATTCACCAACCCAGTGGGCTGTCACAGTCATATAATCTTTAGTTTGCCCAGTTCCGCTTGTCCACATATCTGTGGTTAAGTGTACAGTGGGTAGAATGGCATTTTGTATCCCAATAATTACATTTTTTCGAACCTTCTGGTAGAGGGGAGGAATTGCTTTTCTAGTAAAATGGTGTCATCATGGAATTTGGTTAGCAGGGACACAGGACCTCAATTAAGAGTCTAAAACCAGCTGCATTGATTGTAGATATTGGACGCAGATCTAATACTAGCATAGTCACCATGGCATCTATGATCCACTTTGCAACTGAGTGACAGCTTTTATACTTGCTACCTCTGGCAAAGGATTGTTTAACAGTCAATTGTTGTAAACTACTAGTAGTCTTCTCTTGGTCTGCTTCTGGGGTGAAGATCCTCCCCCAGTAGCAGCAGCAGCAGCAGCAGCGTGGCTAATGGTCAAGAATTCTTCAGAGGAATCCTGGATAGGGGAAGAAACCTCTAGCCTTAGCAACTTGGATGCAAGATTAACTACGCTCACTAGTGAGGATATTGATTAGGAAGGTGTTGTTGATGTACAGTCATGGCCAAAAGTTATGAGAATTACACAAATACTGGTTTTCACAAAGTTTGCTGCTTCAGTGTTTTTAGACCTTTTTGTAAGATGTTGCTATGTATACTGTAAGTAAAATTACAAGCATTTGATAAGTGTCAAAGGCTTTTATTGACAATTATTTGCAGTGTTGGCCCTTCTTTTTGAAGACCTCTGCAATTCGCCCAGGCATGCTGTCAATCAACTTCTGGGCTACATACTGACTGATGGCCTCCTATTCTTTCCTAATAAATGCTTTTTGTAGATACATAAAGCTTGGCTAAATCAGCAAGACAGCCACGCTAACACCGCACTAGAACAAGAATCGATACCAGACATTAATCTAATACATGTTCTACATACATAATTCTTGCTGTTTCTTAAAAAGAATGTGTTACGATTTATAGGAAAAGGACCTGTGTCAATCCCAATTGGCGCTAGCAGACCAGGGGCGCGAAGTCTAACGAGTTCCCCAGTATTCACCAAGAACCACTGCAAGGCGGGATGGACTCTGCTGCCGAGAACTCGCAGGTCGCAGCCCTCTGGGCTGCCTCAGGATGTAACACTAGGCCCTAAGAGGAGTGAGGAAGGTACCCCGGCAGTATAGCTCAGACAGCTACTAGGACTGGAATCAGGAACACTGTAGCCAACGCAGAATGGTCAAACAGGCTTGGATCTGGTACATGGGTGGTCAGGCAGAGAATAGTAGACAGGCTTGGATCTGGTACATGGGTGGTCAAGCAGAGAATAGTCAGACAAGCTAGGATCTGGTACATGGGTGGTCAGGCAGAGAATGGTCAGACAGGCTAAACACAGCATAATCCAGACACCTTTGATAGTGATCTTACATGCACAACATTACACATCTAGTTATATCAAACCATTATACAATGGATTGAGATAATTCCCTTGTAGGCACCCTAATAAACAAAAAACTTGACCTCTAAATCAATCTCCAACTTCAACAAAACCCTATGAATTCTGCATCATAACTCAAAAAAATCAACCAGCATGAATCAATGGCTCACACATTTAACCCATCTCCAAATAGAAACTGTAATAAAGGCTCTAATGTTTGCAAACCTCAGATTAAATGCATGTATGTAACAAGAGATGTACTTCAAAATATTCTATAGAGGTAACCTCTCATCCTCTGGGCCTCGATAGCGTAGGGATAAGCACATGGATGAAATGCCCCAACTGTATCCCTACTCCAACACTATACCATTGTCTGTGGGATTTCCCATAAATAAAAACTGTTTGGATCCAATCAGAAACTATATGATAACAGAATTAATTAATTTCAAATCACTAATCCCAGAATGGGCAATTTGGGGAATTTTAAGCCTGATTACAGAATATTTCACCCACCCTTAAACTCTTCAGAGAAAAAATAACCTTTCTGTTCAAAATGGACTGGTTGACTTGAACTGTGCATTGCTTATGTGCTTAACATTTTATACGCTTTTTATTGTAGGCTTGTATCCTCAAAAGAACTGTGTACTAAGCTACTTTTGTTATGTTTTAATTGTATTGTTTGAAAACTTAAATAAAAATATTTAATTAAAAAAATGGCCTGGTTGGAAACTAGAGAGAGAAGTGTGAGATTGTTCTTGGTGGTGTGGGGAATTTATATCCATACTCTTCCTAATAGGATTAAAATACAAATTAAAAACTCCTTCCAAGTAATCTCTTGGTAAGAACTCAAGAATTTATGTGAAGATCCACCTATTATAAGGAATATAGGCCAACCAACCAACGTCCCATGCAGTGAGCTAATAAAGAAAGACTCTGAGACAAGTATTTGACAAAATTAATTTGGTCACAGCTTTATTAAACACTTCCAAACTTGTATTTGGCATATTTTAAATTTTATTTTTATTTATTTATTGTTATACAAATATCTGCATGTACTGTAGGGGTGGGTGGGAGACTGAAAAACTATTTATAATAAACTTCCTTGCCCCTCTCCTTTAACTACCCTCACCTTGTCCTGCCTCCTCTCTCGCCTCCCCTTCCTTTCCCTGAGTGACTACCTGCACTGCTCAGGTGTAACAAAATTGGACGGACTTTTTTGTCTGCCCCCCCACCCCCCACTTTCTTCATGCCACTTGCATCGAGCCGCCTAGCGACCATTCTTCCTTATCCCTCTTTGGCGCCGTTGCTGCACCTGCAATTCCTTAACTCCAGACACAAAAAGTTCACCACCACTATTTAGGATGTGATTACTGAAGCTCCGCAGGAGCTCCCCAAGCAACAGATATCTGTAGCTACCTTTACGTGCAAGAACAACATAAGTTATCTAATTTGTTTAGTATTGTTTTTCTCCCACTGGTTAGTCTTATATTTCTCTCATCCCCTCTTTGGAAGAGAGGGGATGAAAGGAATTCGAGTGAATGGCATATAGGGAATAACTTGAGAAAAAGAGAAGGAATGAGACACAGAGGGATCAAAAAGAAGAAGTAAATAAATATATTGGGTGAGAAAGATAGTAATAGTAAAGACGGACAATGACCATCAAGAATAATATATTTAGAATAAAGTATACGTACACAATAAGATCTCTGTCACACGCCGGGTTCCCGCTGTGTCCCCTCGGGACCCGGCGTGCGCTTCCAATGCTCTCCTGCCCTGTTCCCCGCCAACCTGTCTTACCTGATCAGCGGCGGCAGTCCTGTCTCCTTCCAGCGCTGTCTTCCTCTGTCTTCCGGCGGTCGGCAGTTCTGCGCATGCGCAGAAACTCCAAGACTTTTTCATGCCTTCTGCTGCCCTCTATTGGCTGTCCTAGTTAGGACAGCCCTATGTCTTGTCCTCCTACTCTAGGTTCAGGGCTGGTTCTTTCAGTCAGTCCCTGACCTTAGTACTGGAAACAGCTCCTGCGTTTCTCCTATTCTCCTGAGAAGTCCTTACCCTGCATTTAGGTATTCCGGCTCCTCCTAGCTCCTACGCAGCTATCTCTCCCGGAAAATCTCCTCTAAGTGGCTACGTCGCAGAAGTTACCTGTAAACCACTTCCAAGTGGCGACGCTACTCTATCCCTGAAAACCGCCTCCCAAGTGGCAACGCTGCAGAACATCCTTGCTAAATACCGCTTCCAAGATGCAACGCTACTGTATCCCTGCAAACCGCCTCCTAAGTGGCAACGTTGCAGAACATCCCTGCTATTACCACTCCCAAGTGGCAACGCTGCAGGACATCCCTTCTGTTGTGGTTCGCTGGGAACTTCCTTAAGGGGCCGCGACCTGCAAGTGAAAGCCGCAAAGCCTTATGCCCTTGTGGAAATCACTGGTGAACACCTTTCGCTTGTTAGATTCCGCGCCCCTAGCTGAAGTCACGCCAATCCTGGCTGAACTATAAGGATCCAGTTGTCCCTCCTTGGTATTGTGACAATCTCATTTTAACTAATATCAGTTACAACTGGTCAGAAACATTGCATACATTGCAAAATGATATACCCAGCATAACAGATGCAGACATGCTATTAGAACATTTTGACAACATGATGAAAGATCAGCCTTGATACAGGAAAGACACCTCAAAGTTATCAGTAAAGCAAGTGATGAAAGTGGGCTGGTTTACGCTGATATGCCATAGAGTCACTTCTCTACAATCATTGTAAATCTATCAAATTCCATTTACTTACATTTTCCATACAGTCACTTTTAAATTTCCACTTCGATCACTGAGTAGGTGTTAGAACTCTGTCCTTATTTTGCATCAGGCCTGCAGTGCCTCTGTGCTAACAGAAGTGTTGATATTATACTCAGACATTTTCTCCTCACCTGCAGAAGTTAACCTCATTCCCCTGTTTAATCACCTGTGTCTGGCCTTTTTAAGACTGTCTGTTCCAGTAAACTGTGTCAGTTCAATTGTCTCTGCTGCTACTATCGCTCTGATACTTCTGTGATCTGGTCCTGCTTGTCCCCTGGTATCTGACTCCTGTTTGTTCCATCGTTTTACACTTTTTCCTGTGACATGGACCCTGGTTTTGTTTGACTTTGCACCTGTCTACTCCCTGGTATTGTTGTGGAACGTCCAGCTTCTGACCCTGGCTTGCCTGACCTTTCTCCTGTCTGATTCTCCAATAGATTAAGCCTGGTGATCCTGGTTTCCTGTGCTTTCACTTTACTCTGGGAACCTGGTATATCCTGATATTAGTATTTGCAGTTTACCCTTTGTATCCGGTATCCAGTGTCTCCAGCTTCCAAGCTAAACCTGGTAATACTGCTGTACAGTGCCTGCACTCCACCCTTTGTACCTGCTACTCCTCCTCCTGTACTTTTGTTTTTGTTTTGTTAAATAAAGACTCTGTTAATTTCACAAATACTCTCCATGGAATTCATACTGAGAATCAAAGCAGAAGGGTATATGTGTTACAAAGCCGATGCAAACATATGGTTGAAGGAAAAATAGGTTTATGCCCAAAATATAAACATCATGAACCTATTTTTCATCACAATTTATGGAGGCTGTCACGAACACGCTCCCAGCTGCCGTGACTTTGGGGTGTTCGCTGTATGAGGTCACACACGATTTCAGCCCACAGTCTCTCTCTACCTATCACACAGGTTATGGACCTACGGAATTGCCCCCAAACACAGCGCTCTCACACCCCCAGACACTTCAGGTTTGCCACCACCTATTGAATACGGGCAATAGGACCCCAATATACTGTCCCACACTGGCACACAGGCTTCTAGCTATTCACAGACTAGCAAGACCCACACCAGCACACAAAGGGTTACCTCTTCACACCTCCAGACTGTTACACAAATGTAAATGCAAGCACACACAGCTTGTTAATCAAATGTATCAACAAATCACACATTGGCATTCCAAGGGTTAACTTGGTCGAGCTCTCTTCTAACAGGCTAATGGAGTCGTTAAAGTATCAAGGCCGCAACATATTAAATTATAGATTTAATATACAAAAGTACATGGCATTCAGATATAAAGAAAAATAATGAATAAACAATTAATAGATTAATTAATAGCAAAACAGTTTAAAATAAAAGAGATAAAAGTACAGAGCATTACTTACTTATCATAGTCTGTATGCCTGGGGGTAGGCATAAAAGATGGACAGTCCTTGAATTAAATTGATTTCCCATGAAGATGACCCTTGCCCCTTCCCAACACAGGTTTTTTAAGCAAAATGAAATGGGATGGTCTTCACAGGGGCAGTGTTTAATGCTAATAGGGGGCAGGGATATCCCCTGGGTGTCACTATACTTTGCTCACAAATATTCCCAAAGTTTTGACCTGTGGGAAATTTTCACAGATATATCCCAGAGAAATAACTCCCCCTTCAATAAACCGGTCATAATCTCTCGCACATTTAAATGCCAGACATGATGGAATTATGACAATGTGACACACCTTTGCCAAAGATATGTGATTTTAGCTGTTCACGGATACCACCCGTACATGTCATTCACAACCTTGGTGTGATTTCTGCTCCTCAGTATGGAGTCCCACCCAGATTTCCCAAAATATGAACTATAACGACATTTTCCTTTGAAGGTCATATTTCTATATACCTGTATAGGCTTTCACATGCTGCCTACAAGGATCTCCAGCTGTGATCGGCCCCACACAGTCTATTCAAGTGTCCAAAACTCCCTCCCAGGTCAGACTGCCTCACAGTAGGAGCCCTTTGAAGCTGTCACAGGTGACACACTTATCTTTTCACACTGGAATGTGCAAAGCCAGCAAATACATTTACATCAGACTCTGTCTTTGTATTTTACACTTTAACTAACTTATCAATGGATTCATTTGATATAACATATTGTCACGGGCACTAGGAGTCTTTACCCAGGGATCACCAGGTGATAGGCTTACCAGAGCAGTATAGGTGGTAATATGGTACTCTGGTAGCAGGGTGATCACGGAACAGGAAATAGCAGATGATGAGATGCTCAGGAAAGTCTATGACTAGCAGCACTGGCAATATGGAGGTAGTAATACACGAGGAACTGTATGGACAAAGGACACGTGAAGGTAGTCAGTGGTCTGCGGTAGCAAGTTGTACCACTGCTATAGTGAGGAGGAATGTCCAACAGAAACGAGGAGGTGATGAGAGTCAGCGGTCTGCGGATAGCAAGTTGTACCGCTGTCTGAGTGAAGGAATGGAATCCAAGTGGAGGTATCCGGGGAGTCAGTGGTCTGCGTTAGCAAGTTGTACCACTGCTATGTGAGAGGATACTGGAACAGGTGAAACTGTAAACAGGAGTCAGTGGTCTGCCACTAGCAAGTTGTACTACTGAATATATATGTGAGGAGGTGCACGGGGAGAGACTGCAACACAATATATACACGGACACCTCGACTTTGATCCACAGTAATATGCACAATATAAATGTATAAACGACTGAACAACACTGCCAATACAGAAAGTCTCCTGAAGTAATCCGGCACGAGACAACACAGTCAATGATGGCAGTAGAGTCAGCAGATAGTACACTCCAGAGGAGAACCAACACAGTCAATGATGGCAATAGACTCAGCGGATAGTACACTCCAGAGGAGAACCAACACAGTCCAGCAAGGTATGCAATACACAGCACAGTCAATGGGAAGTATGCATACCGTGGTTCAGGAGAAGGCAGTCAGACAGGAGTGCAGAGATACCTGAAGGGCAGGAGGCCAGCAGGATACAAGTCCCTGGATGGGTGAAGCAGGGGTCTAGCAGGTGCAGCGCACAGGTAGGTAGACCAGCAGGGAACACAGGAAGGCGTGGAGAGCGGATCAGCAGTAGATGGATGAGTAGCGCTGAGAAGTAACAGCAGCGGGTCTCTGCGGGAACACGGAGGTAACCAATAGCAACCAGCAGGTGCAGTAACGATGGGACACCGGAGCAGAGTTGAACTGGAACAGATGATCACGGAGAGTAGCGGGTAGCAATAGTGGCAGCAGACTCAAGGAAACACGGTAGAGTAGACAAGGACTGAAGACTGAAGCGCACAGAGGCAGCGGATAGGAATCAGCTAAACAGTCACGATGAAACACAGACGGGTTGCAGGTTGAAGGCTGTAGTGCACGGAGGCAGCGGATAGGAATCAGCTAGCAGTCACGATGATGAAACACAGACGAGTTGCAGGTTGAAGCCTGTAGTGCACGGAGGCAGCGGATAGGAATCAGCTGGCAGTCACAATCATGAACAGGTGAGTGGATGTGGTTGAAGCCTGTAATGCACGGAGGCAGCGGATAGGCATCAGCTAACAGTCCCAATGATACATGGTAGAGTTGAAGTGATTAGAAGACTGTAGTGCACGGAGGCAGCGGATAGGAATCAGCTCACAGTCACGATGATATAGTAGATGGTAGAAGTGGTATGGGAACCACAGTAGCAGAAGTGGTTTGGAAACCACAGAGGTAGAAGTGGTTTGGAAACCACAGGAATCAGCAGGGCTGAATGAACAAGGAAACACAGGAACACCTTCAGAGACTCATGGGGAATGAGACTCCAAGATCAGGCAACGTGGTGTTGACCACAGGTGCTTAATATAGGGAGGTTGCCTGATCTGCCAATTAAGTTAAAGGAACATACACTGAAGGTTTGGAAAGGGCTGCGCATGCGCAGTCCCTCAGGATAGAGGACGTCCACGGTTCCTAATAGTCCGGGAAGAAGCACTCACAGTCCGGTGAGTGACAGTACCCCCCCTTTTAAAGGTGGGCACAGAACGCCTGGAACCAGGCTTGTCCGGATTTTTGGAATAAAACTTCTTCAGAAGGGCAGGAGCATTAAGATCTTCAGCTTTGATCCATGAACGCTCTTCAGGACCAAAGCCCTTCCAATGAACGAGGAAACGGAGGACTCCTCGCGAAATTTTTGCATCCAATACCTCAGTAATCTCGAAATCCTCCTCCTGATGAACTTGAACTGGCTGCGGTGCTGAGGGAGGAGTCGAGAAACGATTGATAATAAGAGGTTTGAGTAAGGACACATGGAAGGCATTGGAAATCCGAAGATTCTTAGGAAGAAGAAGTTTAACACATACTGGATTGATAACTTGAATGATCCTATATGGACCAATAAAACGAGGGGCGAATTTCATAGATGGAACCTTCAAACGAATATTTTTGGTAGATAACCAGACACGATCTCCAATTTTTAGTGGTGGAATAGCCCGCCTCTTCTTATCTGCGAAAGACTTATATTTGTTAGATGTCTTCTTTAAACAGGTTTTGACCTGAGACCAGATATTTTTGAAGGTCTGACAAGCAGTCTCCACAGCAGGAACTTGGGTGGGCGGGAGGGCAGGAAATTCCGGAAAAGACGGATGGTGACCGTAGACCACAAAGAATGGAGTTTTGGATGATGACTCATGGTACATGTTGTTATGGGCGAATTCAGCCCAAGGGAGCAATTCTACCCAGTTGTCTTGGTTGGCTGAAGAGAACATCCTAATAAAAGTCTCAAGATCTTGATTGACTCGTTCCGTTTGTCCGTTAGATTGCGGATGGTAAGACGATGAGAGTGCTAATCGTATGCCCAAGGTTTTACAAAGGGCCCGCCAGAATCTGGAAACGAATTGTACTCCTCTATCTGACACAATCTCAGACGGACATCCATGGATGCGGAAGATTTCTTTAATGAAATGTTCAGCCAGAGTAGACGAGGAAGGTAAACCGGACAGAGGGACGAAATGAGCCATCTTCGAAAATCTGTCTACCACTACCCAAATAGTATTGTGATTCTTACTTGGTGGCAAATCAGTAACGAAATCCATACTAATATGGGTCCAAGGCTTGGACGGAATGGGTAGTGGTCGCAGCAACCCTGCTGGAGTTCTGCGGGAGGATTTGAACTGAGAACATAAATCACAGGAAGCAATAAACTCTTTGACGTCTCTCCTCATTGAAGGCCACCAGTAACTACGAGAGAGAATCTCAAAGGTCTTATGTTCACCGGCGTGTCCAGAAAAACGAGAGGCATGGAACCACGAAAGGATTTTCCTCCTCAGAGTAGGAGGCACGAGGGTCTTCCCAAATGGTAGCATTTTGGTGGATGACGCAGCCAGAGAAATACATTTGGGGTCTAGAATAGCATGGTTGGGAACCTCTTCTACATCAGAGGACGTCACAAAAGCTCGAGATAGAGCGTCAGCTTTCTTGTTCTTAGCAGCTGGTTTGAAGGTTATAATTAATTCAAAACGGGAAAAGAAAAGAGACCATCTTGCTTGACGAGGGTTCAAGCATTGAGCAGATTGCAAATATGACAAGTTCTTATGATCCGTGAAGATCGTCACAGGATGGCGAGCTCCTTCCAACAAGTATCTCCATTCCTCTAATGCAGCTTTGATGGCCAGCAACTCCTTGTCCCCGATAGTATAGTTTTTCTCTGCGGGCAGAAGACCCCGAGAGTAGAAGGCACAAGGATGTAATTTTTGTTGCTCCGAGCGTTGGGAGAGAATAGCTCCTAAGCCCACATTAGAGGCATCTACTTCTAGGAAGAAGGGGAGTGTCACATCAGGTTGTCGCAGAATGGGAGCAGACGAGAAGGACTCTTTGAGGATTTGAAAGGCTTGGAGAGCCTCAGATGACCATTGCTTAGTATTAGCCCCTTTCCGAGTTAAGGCCACAATGGGAGATGCAATGGATGAGAAGTCTTGAATGAAGCGTCTATAGTAATTGGCAAAACCTAAAAAACGCTGGATGGCACGAAGAGTAGTTGGCTGAGGCCAATGTAGTACAGCATTTACTTTGTCTGGATCCATCTTCAGGCCAACTCCGGAAACTATATACCCCAAGAATGGAATCTGGGGTAACTCGAATGAACATTTTTCCAATTTACAGAACAATGAGTTTTTCCGTAGTCTGGAGAGGACCTCTGCCACATGTTGGTGATGAGAAGGCAGGTCCTGTGAGAAGATCAATATGTCGTCCAGGTAGACAACGACACATACATATAATAAGTCCCGAAAGATCTCATTGATGAAACCCTGGAAAACCGCGGGGGCATTACACAGCCCGAAGGGCATTACTAAATATTCGTAATGCCCATCTCTGGTGTTAAACGCGGTCTTCCATTCGTCACCGGAACGGATTCTAATTAAATTGTAGGCACCACGAAGATCCAACTTGGTAAATATCCGAGCTCCCTTGATGCGATCAAATAGCTCAGTGATCAGCGGAATGGGATACCGATTCTTGATAGTAATGGCGTTGAGTCCACGAAAATCTATACAAGGGCGTAATGATCCATCCTTCTTTTTGACGAAGAAGAACCCAGCTCCAGCGGGAGAGGTGGAAGGTCGAATGAACCCACGCTGGAGATTCTCCTGTATGTACTCAGATGTGGCTTGAGTTTCAGGTAACGAGAGAGGATAGACCCGACCCCTGGGAGGAGTCTTGCCAGGTAGAAGGTCGATCGGACAATCCCAAGAACGATGAGGAGGAAGACGTTCAGACTGAGCTTTATCAAACACATCGGCAAATGAAGCATACTGAGGAGGGAGTCCCGGGGAGGACGATGAGATGGAAGATTGCTGTACTTTAAGAGGAATAACTTGAGAGAGACAACGATGGTGACATTCAGGCCCCCAAGACGTAACTTGAGGGGTGCGCCAGTCAATCTGGGGAGAGTGACATTGAAGCCATGGAAGGCCTAAGACAATCGGACTTGTCGTAACAGGAAGAATTAAAAACGAAATTTCTTCATGGTGTAGTACACCAATCTGAAGGGTTACTGGAGACGTACTCTGGGTGATGAGACCATTGATGAGACGTGATCCATCTATAGCCGTCACAGTAATGGGTGTTTTTAAAGTGATCACTGGTAGGGACCATTGATTCACTAGTGATTTAGAAATGAAATTTCCTGCTGCTCCGGAATCAATCAATGCCTGTGACTCAAAGGATTTGGTAGCAAAGGAAATCGTAACATCGAAAGCGCAGACTTTAGATTTCATAGACAATGGAGAGGACTCCAGGGACCCTAACTTCACCTCTCCAGAACTAGTTAGGGCCTGGCATTTCCCGATTTCTTAGGGCAAGAACTGAGCATATGTGTGGAATCAGCACAATAGATACAGAGTCTATTCTTTACTCTTCGTTTCCTCTCTTCTAAAGATAATTTGGAACGTCCTATCTCCATGGGAATCACAGAAGGTGAAACTGGACGAAATTGAGGGTTTAAACGAAGAGGTGCTTTAGCAGAAGTTGTTTTCTCAGATTCTCTTTCACGAAATCTCATGTCTACACGATGGCAAAGAGAGATCAAATCTTCTAGTGACGAAGGAAGCTCTTGGGTAGTCAGTGCATCTTTAATTTTATCGGAGAGCCCCTGCCAGAAGGCGGCAACTAATGCTTCAGTGTTCCACTGAAGTTCAGAGGCTAAGATCCTAAATTGAATGACATACTGTCCTACTGTATGGGAGCCTTGTCGCAAACGAAGAATGCTGGAAGCAGCGGAGGTCACACGACCTGGTTCATCGAACACACTTCGGAACGTGGAAATGAATTTGGCACTATCTTGTAGAATTGGATCGTTTCTTTCCCACAGAGGGGAGGCCCAAGCCAGGGCTTGTCCAGAAAACAATGAGATAAGATAGGCCACTCTGGAACGATGGGTAGAAAAATTTTGAGGTTGGAGTTCAAAATGGACTGAACATTGGTTAAGGAAACCTCTACAAGTTTTGGGGTCCCCGTCATATTTTGACGGAGTAGGCAGGTGAAGCGTAGGAGCTGTAGACACCTGGGATGGCACTGGGGAAACGGAGGAAAGCACAGGAGCTTCAATACTAGCTGTAACAGTCTGTCCAGATGTTCCTTGGGAGGTTAACGATTGGTAACATTGAAGTAACAGCTGTTGGCGAGCATCCTGTTGCTCCACACGGCTGACCAGATGCTGCAGCATCTCCTTAGCGGTAGGTTCCGTATCTGGGTCTGTCATGGCCTGATCTTACTGTCACGGGCACTAGGAGTCTTTACCCAGGGATCACCAGGTGATAGGCTTACCAGAGCAGTATAGGTGGTAATATGGTACTCTGGTAGCAGGGTGATCACGGAACAGGAAATAGCAGATGATGAGATGCTCAGGAAAGTCTATGACTAGCAGCACTGGCAATATGGAGGTAGTAATACACGAGGAACTGTATGGACAAAGGACACGTGAAGGTAGTCAGTGGTCTGCGGTAGCAAGTTGTACCACTGCTATAGTGAGGAGGAATGTCCAACAGAAACGAGGAGGTGATGAGAGTCAGCGGTCTGCGGATAGCAAGTTGTACCGCTGTCTGAGTGAAGGAATGGAATCCAAGTGGAGGTATCCGGGGAGTCAGTGGTCTGCGTTAGCAAGTTGTACCACTGCTATGTGAGAGGATACTGGAACAGGTGAAACTGTAAACAGGAGTCAGTGGTCTGCCACTAGCAAGTTGTACTACTGAATATATATGTGAGGAGGTGCACGGGGAGAGACTGCAACACAATATATACACGGACACCTCGACTTTGATCCACAGTAATATGCACAATATAAATGTATAAACGACTGAACAACACTGCCAATACAGAAAGTCTCCTGAAGTAATCCGGCACGAGACAACACAGTCAATGATGGCAGTAGAGTCAGCAGATAGTACACTCCAGAGGAGAACCAACACAGTCAATGATGGCAATAGACTCAGCGGATAGTACACTCCAGAGGAGAACCAACACAGTCCAGCAAGGTATGCAATACACAGCACAGTCAATGGGAAGTATGCATACCGTGGTTCAGGAGAAGGCAGTCAGACAGGAGTGCAGAGATACCTGAAGGGCAGGAGGCCAGCAGGATACAAGTCCCTGGATGGGTGAAGCAGGGGTCTAGCAGGTGCAGCGCACAGGTAGGTAGACCAGCAGGGAACACAGGAAGGCGTGGAGAGCGGATCAGCAGTAGATGGATGAGTAGCGCTGAGAAGTAACAGCAGCGGGTCTCTGCGGGAACACGGAGGTAACCAATAGCAACCAGCAGGTGCAGTAACGATGGGACACCGGAGCAGAGTTGAACTGGAACACATGATCACGGAGAGTAGCGGGTAGCAATAGTGGCAGCAGACTCAAGGAAACACGGTAGAGTAGACAAGGACTGAAGACTGAAGCGCACAGAGGCAGCGGATAGGAATCAGCTAAACAGTCACGATGAAACACAGACGGGTTGCAGGTTGAAGGCTGTAGTGCACGGAGGCAGCGGATAGGAATCAGCTAGCAGTCACGATGATGAAACACAGACGAGTTGCAGGTTGAAGCCTGTAGTGCACGGAGGCAGCGGATAGGAATCAGCTGGCAGTCACAATCATGAACAGGTGAGTGGATGTGGTTGAAGCCTGTAATGCACGGAGGCAGCGGATAGGCATCAGCTAACAGTCCCAATGATACATGGTAGAGTTGAAGTGATTAGAAGACTGTAGTGCACGGAGGCAGCGGATAGGAATCAGCTCACAGTCACGATGATATAGTAGATGGTAGAAGTGGTATGGGAACCACAGTAGCAGAAGTGGTTTGGAAACCACAGAGGTAGAAGTGGTTTGGAAACCACAGGAATCAGCAGGGCTGAATGAACAAGGAAACACAGGAACACCTTCAGAGACTCATGGGGAATGAGACTCCAAGATCAGGCAACGTGGTGTTGACCACAGGTGCTTAATATAGGGAGGTTGCCTGATCTGCCAATTAAGTTAAAGGAACATACACTGAAGGTTTGGAAAGGGCTGCGCATGCGCAGTCCCTCAGGATAGAGGACGTCCACGGTTCCTAATAGTCCGGGAAGAAGCACTCACAGTCCGGTGAGTGACACATATTTACACTGCAGTTATGATTTATCCCTTATAAATAACTGCAAGCTCTCTAAGTTCACGACAGAATTTGCTAACTTTTCTGCACCTCTGTGTGTGCCTTAAAGTTTCCCTAAAGGAAGAACAAGAGATGCTTCTATTCTCGAATTTCAAAAACTGGAGTGCAGACCTGCCCACAATCAATATTAAACCGATTCTCACGGTAATAGTCATCATAGCTAAAAAAGTTATTTACGAATGTGACATTTCACCCCCCTCTTCCAGGTGATATATAATCAGAATTGTTGTTATTATCTTGATATAAATACATATTACTTGAATGAGAGAAGCAAAGGTAAGAACATAAAAAAGATACAATCTTCATGTAATTGTAGTACTCTTTATTGTATTTTATTTTTGTTGTACAGCAAAAAAAGAAAAAGACAGAAAATGAAGTGTTAGAAGAGAGAAAACATGAGAGGAACAATGATAAAATGTGAGAGGTATTAGATGAGAGCAAGGTCATAACTATGGCTGTGCAAGAGGGGCAAACGCCCAAGGAACAAAGCTAAGGGGGGCGCAGGGACATGAATATTTAAGGTTAAATGGGTTACAGAGGAGGGCTAGAGGGGGCGTAAATTTTCCTTTTTGACCCAAACACTAAAATTTCTAGTTACGTCTCTGGATGACAGGGATAAGAGACAGAATAACAGCATGGAAGTGCTAGGAGAATGAAAAAGAGAATAAAGATAAACTGAAAACAATGAGAAATACAATGCGTATGGTAATAAGAGAGGATAGTGGAGGTGCAAGTGCATGAGTACAGAGACAGGAAATCGGTGAGAGTCAGAAAAAGTGACAGTAAGGAACAATAGTGAGATAGAATGAAAGGAGGGATGAGAGGAGAAAGAGACAGATAAAGCAGAGAAAGGAAAGGAGAAAGAGAGATAGAGATAGAGAGAGAGAAGAGAAATGTATACAAAAATAGCAGAGAAAGATATAGAGAGAGTGAAGAGAAAGATATACAAAGACACAGTGTGAGAAAGAGAGAGAAGAGAAAGGTATAGAGAGAGAGAGAGCAGAGCAAGGTATACATACAGAGAGTACAGAGAGGGAAAGAGAGCAGATAAAGGTATACAAAGAGAGAAAGAGAGTTGAGAAAGGTATAGAGAGAGCAGAGAAAGCTATACAAAGAGAGAGAGCAGAGAAAGGTATACAAAGAGAGAGAGAGAGAGAGAGAGAAAGGAATACAGAGAGAGAAAGGTATACAAAGAGAGGGAGCAGAGAAAGGTAGAGAGAGATAGAGAAGAGAAAGATATACAAAGAGAGAGAGGAGAAAGGAATACAGAGAGAAGAGAAAGCTATACAATGGGAGAGAGAGCAGAGAAAGGTATATAGAGAAAGAGAAAGGTATACAGAGAGAGAGAAGATAAAGGAATACCGAGAGAGAGAAAGGAATACAGAGAGAGAGAAGGAGCAGAGAGTGGTAGAGAGAGATAGGGGTCTATTTATGACCCTTCGTTTTTTTCACTTGATACTTTTCAATCCTTATCTCCTTGATAAGGATTGAAAAGTAACGGAAATGTATTAAAAAACTTCTCAGGGACAGCAGTGCCGATAAAGTGCTGTCCCTGAGAAGTGACTCACCTGATCATCGCAGTCTTTTCTCAATTTTGAAGGCTGCGGTGATCTTCTCTTTTTTTTTTTGTTAGTGCGCATGCACCGACCGAAAACTTGGTGCGCACTAACAGCTTGGAAGGCAAAAGCTACGATATGTGTCAGGGAGGGATCACATGATCCCTCCACACATGCGCTGTCCAGCTCTGGACAGCGCGAAAGTTTTCAGATGTTAATGTACGCCAGCTTCAGGTGGCGTCAGCTTCAGGTGGCGTACATTAAGTTGTAAAAAAAGAGAAAAAATTCTCTATGAAGACTTTAATACATAGCGGTTCTGAGCACTTCCCATAGACTGTTATGGGGAGTGCTCAGAAAAACGACAGGAAATGCAAAGCAGCAGATATCTCAGATATCTGCTGCAATGCTTCAATAATACATAGTAATTTCACGTTAAACCCCCGACACAGGGGGAATGTTTAATAAATAGGCCCCATAGAGAGGAGAACTGTATATATATATATATATATATATATATATATATAGAGAGAGAGAGAAGGGAAAGGTATATAAAGAGAGAGAGAGAGAAGAGAAAGGTATACAAAGAGAGAGAGAGAGAAAGAAGGGAAAGGTATACACAGAATGAGAGAGAGAAAGCAGAGAGAGGCATACAATGAATGAGCAGAGAAATGTATATAGAGAGAGAGAGAGAGCAAAGAAATGTATAAAAAGAGCGAGATAAAACTGAGAAAGGTATATATAGAGAGAGACAGAAAGCAGAGAGAGGTATACAAAGAGAGAGAGGAGAGAAGGTATTCAGAGAGAGAGAGAGAGAGAGAGCAGAGAAAGGTATACAAAGAGGGAGAGAGAGAGAACAGAGAAAGGTATACAGAGAGAGAAAGAGAAGAGAAATAAATACAAAGAGAGAGCAGAGAAAGATATAGAGTGAGTGAAGAGAAATATATACAAAGAGAGCAGGGCAAGGTATACAGAGAGGGAGAGCAGAGAAAGGTATACAAAGAGAAAGACATGGAAAGGTATACAAAGAGAGAGAGAAGAGAAAGAAATACAGAGGGAGATAGAGAGTGGTGTATACAGAGATAAGAGAAAGGTATATATACTGTATATATATATAGAGAGAGAGAGAGAGAGAGAGAGAGAGAGAGAGGAGAAAGGTATACTGAGAATGAGAGAGGGAGGGTGAGAGAGAGAGAGAGAGAGAGAGAAAGGTGTATACAGAGATAAGAGAAAGGTATACAGAGAGAGAAAAGAAAGGTATACAAGGAGAGTGAAAGTAGAGAGAGTTATACAAAGAGAGAGAGAAATTGGAGAGATGTATAGAAAGACAGAGGAGAGAAAGGTATACAGAGAGAGAGAGAGAGAGAAGAGAGAAAGGTATACAAAGAGAGAAAAAGAGAGCTGAGAAAGGTACAGAGAGATAGAGAGAGCTGAGAAAGGTATACAGAGAGAAAGAGTGAGAAATGACAAAGAGAGAGAGAAGAGAAAGAAATACAGAGGGAGATAGAGTGGTGTATACAGAGAGAGATAAGAGAAAGGTATATATATATATAGAGAGAGAGAGAGAGAGAGAGAGAGAGAGAGGAGAAATGTATACTGAGAATGAGAGAGAGGGAGGGTGAGAGAGAGAGAGAGAGAGAGAGAGAGGTGTATACAGAGATAAGAGAAAGGTATACAGAGAGAGAAAAGAAAGGTATACAAGGAGAGTGAAAGTAGAGAGAGTTATACAAAGAGAGAGAGAAATTGGAGAGATGTATAGAAAGAGAGAGGAGAGAAAGGTATACAGAGAGAGAGAGAGAGAAGAGAGGAAGGTATACAAAGAGAAAAAGAGAGCTGAGAAAGGTACAGAGAGATAGAGAGAGCTGAGAAAGGTATACACAGAGAAAGAGAGAGAAAGAGTGAGAAATGACAAAGAGAGGGAGAAGAGAAAGAAATACAGAGGGAGATAGAGAGTGGTGTATACAGAGAGAGATAAGAGAAAGGTATATATACTGTATGTATATATATATAGAGAGAGAGAGATAGAGAGAGAGAGAGAGGAGAAAGGTATACTGAGAATGAGAGAGAGGGAGGGTGTGAGAGAGAGAGAGAGGTGTATACAGAGATAAGAGAAAGGTATACAGAGAGAGAAGAGATAGGTATACAAAGAGAGTGAGAGAAAGTAGAGAGAGTTATACAAAGAGAGAGAGAAATTGGAGAGATGTATAGAAAGAGAGAGGAGAGAAAGGTATACAGAGAGAGAGAGAGGAGAGAAAGGTATACAAAGAGAGAAAAAGAGAGCTGAGAAAGGTACAGAGAGATAGAGAGAGCTGAGAAAGGTATACAGAGAGAAAGAGTGAGAAATGACAAAGAGAGAGAAACAGAGACAGAGAGAGAGAGAAACAGAGAAGAGAAAAGAATACAGAGAGAGAAAGGTATACAAAGAGAGAGAAAGCAAAGAAAGGCATACAAAGAGAGGGGGAGCAGAGAAATGTATAGCGTAGAGAGAGAGAGAGAAAAGAAAGGAATACAGAGAGAGAGAGAAAAGAAATGTATACAAAGAGAGAGAGAAGAGAAATGTATACAAAGAGAGAGAGAGAGAGAGAGAAAGCAGACAGAGGCATACAAAGAAAGAGCAGAGAAAGGTATACAGAGAGAAAGCAGAGAGGGGTATACAAAGAGAGAGAGAGAGAGAGAAAGCAGAGAGAGGTATACAAAGAGAGAGATAAATGTATACAAAGAGAGCAAGAAGAGAAATGTATACAAAGAGAGAGAGAAAGCAGACAGAGACATACAAAGAAAGAGCAGAAAAAGGTATACAGAGAGAGAGAGAAGGGAAAGGTATACAAAGAGGGGAATGGAAGTGATCGGAGGGAGATAATAGACAAGTAGAAAGCAGGGGGAGGAGAGACAATGAACACAAACTGAATGCAAGAAAAGAGATCAGGAAAAAGCAGAAAGCAAAGATGGGTTTATTAGAAGAGGGGGAGGGAGACTCATAGAGGGATATAAGTAGATTATGATGCACATTCCTTACCTATTATCATTTTCTCCTTCCTATTTATCCAGTACTTCCAATCAACAAGTCACAGGAAATCGAAGCCAGGATCTAGTCTCGGTGTCACATACTTACACGCAGGCAGACACACACACACACGCTCACAGACACAGCTGTGGGAGGTAAGGCAGGCACTGGCACAGAAATGTGATTTCTAAATGTGGTGTGTATGGTGTATACCTGACAGGCAACAGGTCATGTATGTTTTGGAGTGTGGACCAATTTAAATGTGCTAGTGTGGTGCTATGCTTTCTGTTTCCACTGGGCTATGTGTCGATAGGGTATGGCATATATGTTATGGCGCATGAAATGTTCTGTAGTGAGTAAATGACATGCTGTGTTAATGCAGTACAACTACAGTGACTGGAGCTGCTGCATTGTATATGCAGCGTTATACAGTGTCCGCTTGTCATAGTAGAGTGTTTTGTGTATATTGGTAGGGGTAGGTTTATATATTGGCAATAAATGTATGTATTTTATGTATGTGTACGTTATTCAGAGTGTACAGAAGCTTGCGTATATCTGAGATTTCTGTAGTCACTGAAGCGGACTCATACAGGTGTCATGTCTCTGCGTGGGAGTGAGGCGATTAACTGTCTATCTAACCCTTATATTTCTGCTTTAGGTCTGGCACACTGGAGGGAAAATGAGAAGCTGAGGAAAGGAGAGATGCAACTACATCTAATCACACATATAGAACCTACTGGAAAGTAGACAGAGGTGGTTTGAGAGAATGAGGGGGTCTCTCTGTATGTATGTATCTTTATAGCACCTTGACCAAAAGGGGCTTTATAATAATAAAAAAACAGGTAACATTCACATGGGATACACTGCGAATTAACAAGATAAGAGAAGAGTACAATCTAAGACATGTGAAGGAAACCACAAAAACTTTGACCATCTTTTAAGTTGACTTCGCTCCCCATTTATCACAAACACACTTTCTGACAGCATGACACCTTCCCTACCTTGGATGTCTACAACACTGCCCCCTGTCTCAGGTGTGGTGTCACTACGTGGTCCCGGATGGGGAATGGTATATGGGATAATTTGTGGTTGTGGGGTCTTGTGCAATGGATTGGTCCTAGCAGTGCTACTCAGCTGCCGAAACACCTTGGTGTCTGATCTGTATGTGGTTAACCTGGCCTTGGCTGACCTTCTTTCTTTACTTGGGATGCCCCTCCTTATCCATCAGCTGCTCCATGATAGAGGTTGGGTCTTTGGCGATATCCTGTGCCGTGCTGTAACCGCCCTGGATCTCAACAACCAAATTACTGGTGTAGGCATCATCACTGCTCTCTGCGTTGACAGGTAACAGTGTGAGAGTTGAAGGGTGTTTGACTAGATGTGAAGTCTGAGGGTCAGCTTAGGGTCAGCAACTATTTGTGGTGCAGGCTGTATGGGCCAAAACGTCCACACGTCTTAGTCTCAACACAGATGCATCTCATAAAGGCAGCAGCTGTCAATGTCTAAAAGCCTAGATTCATTTTGATCTTCTAGTGACATGTTTGTCCAATGTGTGAAGGGTGGAGGTACTTTTTGCATATTGGAGAAATGTGCCAGACTTTAATAGCCAAGGTTCCTAAATCTATTGGTGACTGGGTGGGAGACAAAGACATGTATAAATCTATTCCTGATATTTGGAAAGTGTGGTTTAGAGATAACAGTGTCACTGGATGTCACATATGAAATTGGTGCTCTTTTCAAAAGAGAGTATAGTAAGAGCAGTAAGCTGTATATTTAGTGTCTGTACATATGTTCTTGCTACTTAGAATGAACTCCAGAAATAGATCTCTTGTGAGCAATAATTTGAAGGCTGTGGTTCCAACTGAGTCATGACGTATCTGAAATTGGGGACCTATTGGTTTTACACATTACTTGGAAAAGAGGGAGGAGAGGATGCCCTTTATGTGGAGAGCTGCAGACAAACCTTCTTTAATGCAAGGTATTTAGGAAAGACAGCGATACTCTGAGTTGCCCTGAGAAACTAAAGGAACAATGGAGAGGGTGTACTTAATAATGGGGTGATTTACATAACTGCATCATACAATGAGGAAAAAAAACAACCAGAATGGCACTTAGTGACGGTCATGAATTCTCAGGTTCAGGTTTTAAAGGGATAGCACAATCAGTATAGTAGAAGTGTTTATTTTCAATTTATTTTTCAAGAACTGTTCAGATACACAATTGGTGTAGGTATGGCTACAATAAGCTTGTTAATTATGAAAACCAGGCAAATGTATTGTTGAGCAGCTCGCATAACCAAGTCTTTTCTCATATGATAGAAAGATGGTATTTCAACAGGGTGTTTAAATGAAATCAACAAAACACTTTAAAAATAAATGCACTTTGTTTACTATATGGAAGAGGACTTGAGAGGCTTGCAAACAAGCCTAATGCCTGAGAGCTTGGGTGTGGATATAATTATCATGCCTATCAACAGAAGGATAGCAGCACCTATTAGATTGCATGTCATAGTACCTACCTGAGATGAGTGAGTCAGGATAACTAGGGTTAAAGCTAAGCTAAGACTAAGGGCCTAATATTGGAACATGCCAGTTTGCACATTGGCAAAGCCATGTTGCACTGCAGGCCGGGGCAAATTTAAAATGTGCAGACAGATTTAGAGCTGGGAGAGGATGTGTCCTTGTATTTGTGTGCTACAAGCAAAAGCAGGCAGTATTCTCAAGTTTTGAGGAGCCCTCCTGCATTCGAAGAACAAGCACCCTCATGGAGGTGGAGCATGATACATTCATTAAGCCCCACCTCGCGTGATGTGCAATGCAGCAAATCATCGCGAATAGTGTCTTCACGATCCCTCTCGCATTTGCCCCCTGACTTATCTAAGTGTAAATTTAAAAGTAGGCAAGTATGATATAATTAGATTATAAATAGATAAATATATACTCACTTCTCAAGTAACAGTAAATTAAACTTAGGGTATTGTTATGTTTTCTATGAAGATTTATACCCAGTGGACACTAGTAAATTGGTGATCAAAAAATAAATGGGCATCACAACATTGATATGTAATTGGGCTCTTTCCTATATATTTGACATACACTATATTGACAAAAGTATTCAGACGCTTGACCATTACACCACAGGGACTGTAATGACATTGTATTCAAATACCTATACTTTAATATGGAGTTGGGAACAGTCATGTTGGAACAGAAAAGGGCCTTCCTCAAACTGTTTTACACAAATTTGGAAACATTGCATTGTCCAAAATGACTTGGTATGCTAAAGCATTAAGATTGCCCTTCACTGGAGATAAGGGGCCTAGCCCACACCCTGAAAAACAGCCCCATACCATTATCCCTCTTCCACGAAACTTCACAGTTGGCATAAAGCAGTCAGGCAGTTAACGTTCTCCCGGCATCCGTTGAACCCAGACTTGTCCATCTGACTGCCAGAAAAGCGTGAGTTGTCACTCCACAGAACACGTTTCCACTGCTCAACAGTCCAGGGTTGGTGTGCTTTACACCATTCCATCCGACGCTTGGTGATGTGAGGCTTGCATGTAGCTGCTCGATCATGGAAACCCATTCCATTAACCTCCCGCCACACAGTTTTTGTGCTTACATTAATAAAAGTGGAAGTTCAGAACTCTTCAGCTATGGAATCAGCAGAGAATTGGCGACTTTTAGGCACCATGCACCTTAGCAGTCGTTGACCCCACTCTGTGATTTTATGTGGTCTTTCACTTCGTAACTGAGTTGCTGTTGTTCCTAAATGCTTCCACTTTTTAATAATATCACTTACAGTTGCGTGTGGAATATCCAGCAGGGATGACATTTCACATACTGTCTTATTGCAAAGGTTGCATCTATCTCAGTACCACGCTTGAAGTCACTGAGCTCTTAGAAGGATACATTTTGTATCACAAATGTTTGCAAATGGAGACTGCATGGGCAGGTGCTTGATTTTATACACTTCTGACAACAAGTCTGATTAAAACACCTCAATTCAATAATTAACAGGTGTGGCCAAATACTTTTGTCCATATAGTGTATGTCCCACAGGAATACAGTATATTGTGTAGGGATAGGTTTTAAACGTAATTTATAATTTGCTTACGGTAGTAGAATTTATGGTCATTTACGCTTAATGGAGTTTAGCACCTTCAGACAACTTCCATTTATTTGTCTGTATAGTCGTCCCAGCACCTTTTACTAAACTTCTATTTGTTTTTTACACCAAGGCCTTTATGTTTGCCGAGCAGAACTGTTTACTTTTGTTGTTCTTGGACAACAGACACATAAGTTCTCTGTAAATACAGACAGAAAAAGCTATGCATTTATTGAAAGGTGCATGAGGGCATTTACAAATACATACATTCAAGTTGTTTGAAGGTGGAAACCTGAATTTAAACCAATTATCTGTATGTGCTGTATTAATATATATTAACATAACATTAAATAGGTACTGATATATATGTAATAGTGCTGAATTATAATGAGTTACATACAGATACTAAGTTATCGTAAGGACTGGCAAAATAATACTTAGCATGCAATAACCTTTGGATTTTAATTAAGCCTATTTTAGACACTGTACTACAAGTTTATTTATTTAAAAAAGTAATATTACAATATAAAGCTCATTTATCCCTTTCTTACAGTTTGCTGCAATTGTAGAAAGTTTGTGGAAGACATGTCCTACTCTGCATAGTCAGCATATTTGTATAGTTCACATTTGCACAATGCAAAAAGGTGAAATTCATATCACTTGAAGGAATTCATGCTAGGAATATTATTAGGAGTTAGAGCGTAAGGCAGACAGTTAAGAGTATAAAAATTTAGACCACAAGGCACTCTGTAGCTGGCTACACACTGCAATTTATCCAGAAATCACCAGGAAGCACATGGAGCCCCACCCTGATGGAGACAGAAAGCTACTAAATAGACATTCCCAATCTAATAAGCAGTCGGACAGAGACTGTTGTTGCTCTGAGCATGAGACAAGCAGCCAACCGTACCAATAATGTCCCACACGGATATTATAGCCAAAACCAAACTTATTGTCTCTCTCCCTCAAAAGTTTCCTCCCCACCTCTCCATCATTGTTGACAATACCACCATCGTCTCTCTTCCCCAAGTCCGATTCCTAGGTGTCATCCTTGACTCCTTCCCTCCCCACATCCAATGTCTTGCCCAATCCTGTTACTTCCATCTCCGCAGCATTGCATCAGAACCTTCCTCTTCCATAATACCACCAAAACTCTCATCCTTTCTCTGACCTTTTCTCATATTGATTACAACAACTTTCTCTTGATTTCTCTGCCCCACACTCATCTCAGTCATTGAAAATCTATACCCAACGTTGCGGTAAGACCTATTTTCCTCTTTTGCTGCTCCACTTCTGCCTTCCCTCCCTGACAAGACTTACACTGCTCCCTCTCACCTACTGTATCCTCTTCAAACTCCTCACCCTCACCTACAAAGCCCTCTCCTAGTCCTCTGCTCCTTACATCTCCATAAGTACTCTGATCGCCCAATGACATCACCTCACCACCCCTCTGTTAACCTCGTCTCACTCCATCCTACAGAAATTCTCCTGTGCTGCCAACCACTTCTGGAATGATCCCCATCATATATCATACTATTCCCTAGCCTGCAAAGCTTCAAACATTACCTTAAAACCTACCTGTTTATTAAAGCCTACCATCCCACTGGTTAAGCACTCCTCTGCCCACTTTATATCCCCTCTGTGTATGCCTTTTTACAGACATGAAGTATGCCTCACCCTCATTGTGTCACCCACTCGTTTCTACTTCTCCCATCTGATTTTTAGTTCCCCATACACCGACTGACCCTTATGTGTCAGCCTAGTTGTCTACCCCTTCAACTCTGGATTGTAAGTTCCTGCAAGTAGAGCCCTCTTAGCTCCTGTCCCCTTCCTCTCATTATCATTGCCCTCAGCACACCAGCTATATGTTACACCTCCTTCTTGGGCTCTATGCACTTGGTCTCTCCATCACCCTGGTCTTCGCACCTCATTCCTCCAGTGCTCCTGGGCTCTGATCCTGTTAGTTGCTCCATGCTTCTGGGTACAAGTTAAGTTGTTCTGATTCATTCCCTACCTTACCCCCTCCCTTTTCTACTTATAGTGGTTTTGGGACACCTCTTGCACCTTATTGCCCTGTATGGCTATTCACAGTTGTGTTGTGAATTGTACTGCAATATGTTTATTGTATTATCCTGCAAAGCTGTGTACTGTTTTGTTGTATGCTCTCTGTACAGCCCTGCGGACCCTTTCTGGTGTCCTATAAAGGATAATAATAATAATAATAATAATAATAATAATAATAATAATATACTGATCAGCACAACATTAAACCACTTGTCTAATATTGTGTAGGTCCCCTTCATGTCATCAATTCAGCTTTGACCCGTTGAGGCATGGGCTCCACAAGACCTCTGAAGGTGTCGGGTGTTATATGGCACAAAGACGATAGCAGCAGATCCTTTAAGTCCTGTAAGTTGCGAGGTGGCGCCTCCATGGCTCGGACTTGTTTTTCCAGCATCTCCCACAAATGCTCAATTGGATTGAGATTTGAGGAACTGGGAGTCAACACCTTGAACTCTTAGTCATGTTCCTCAAATCATTCCTGAACCCTTTTTGAAATGTGGCCAGGGGCAGGCTGGGCTGGGTGGCACCCCGGTCCGGTCCCATAATGGGCTACATTGGGCTGGGTCACCTGCGTTTTTTTCCCTTAAAATAGGCTGCTGAGTTGAGTCTTGCCCCCCAAGCTGAAGTTTGCCAGCCCTCCCCTGAATGTGGCAGCATTATCTTTTGAGAGAGGCCACTGCCATTAGGGAATACCGTTGCTATGAAAGGATATACTTGGTCTGCAACAATGTTAGGTAAGTGGAATGTGTCAAAGTAACATGCACATGAATGTCAGGACTAAAGATTTCCCAGAAGAACATTGTCAATGAACTTTGGGTGTCCATGACCCTGTCCCCAGTTCACTGGTTGTTCTTCCTTGGACCACTTTTGGTAGGTACTAACCACTTCATCCTGGGACCCACAAGACAGGTCCCTCATAGTGCTGCTCAATCCGAGTTGTGTGCCTAGTCCAGGCCTTCGGAGGTGTGTGCCCAGTTCGGGCCTTCCTAGTTATGTGCCCAGTCCGGACCTTCATAGTTGTTTGCTCATCTCAGGCCTTGTGACTTATGTGCTCAATCCCAGACTTCCAAGTGATGTGCCCAGTCCCAGGTAATAGCTGCTACCCACAGCCAAAGTACCTAGCCATGGATTTCTGCGCTAAAAATTCCTAAGCAAACCGCCTGTAACATTCCCATGTTTCAGCCTCTTCTTTTTGATGCGAACATGGAGCAATTTATTTCTCTTACACGGCAGTGTTTCAATCAGTTCCTTTCAACCCCACATACTGTGTTGTGGCTGATCGGCGTAAATAATGTGTGAGACCATTATGGACACAGATCTGCACATTAGGGAATCAAGCTACTTATACCTATTTTAATGTGAATGACCAGCTTAACATGTATCAAGTTAATAGGACTAAGCTTTGGAGTGGATTAGAATCAGTTACACAGCAATAAGGTCAGATGTCTGTTAGCAGACGATTTATGGCAGGGTTGCTGATGATAACACTGTGACATTTTGGTGCAGTGTGAAATACAGGAGCTCAGGGACATGTCGCTTAACCATAAGGTTGATTTATTACACAGAGGAAGAAAGGAACTTCGCACATGCTCAGAAGAAATCCGTAGTCAGTAATAAACATCATAGGAGTCAGACCTACGTATAGCACACTGATTCCTAAAACTCCCCCTTGTTTGAAACTGTCTCTAGCTATAACAAACTTTACAAATTCATATTTAAAGTTTTAACTAGACATAACAATTTAAACATATATATTAAATGCATACCTTTTGTCTAGCAGTAAAATACATATGACATGCATTGCCAGTTTAAGCATATTCCAGTCCATATTTCTGCAAGAAAATATTTAGACTAGGTGATGCAAGTGGATAGCATGTCTGCAAGATTTTCTCCACTTGTCAGGAACTTTACATTAATCAGGTTGTTGTCAACTAAGTTCCTTATAAAATTGTGTGGGTTTGCTATATGTTTAGACCGTCCATGGTGTTTGGTGCTTTAGGATAAAGTGATTGCACCCTTGTTGTTACAAACTTTACCACATCATTATTGTTGACTAAACCCAACTCGTGCAAGATCTTTTGGATCCATATGGCCTCTTTTGCGCCTTTAATTAGGGCAATATATTGTGCCTCAGTCATAGGTAAGGCTACAGTGAGCTGTTTCTGACTTGCCCAGCTGTGTCTGCTATTATAAACATACTGTATACCCAGTATAGGACCGCCAGACGTCCTCATTGGCTCCCCAGCCAGTATCACAGAATGCCATCATTTTAGTATTGCGGTCCCTTTCAGGTATCTTAGTATGTGTTTGACAGCAATCCAATGGAGCTTCCCTGGATTTGTTGCAAAGTGGCTGACACAGCATACCGCATGCATATTATCCAGGCGTGTGCCAATAGCCGCATACATTAATGTCCCACCAGCACTTTCATAAGGAATTCTTTTAATTTCCTCTATCTTTGCTTCAGTAGTTGGACACATAACTGTACTGATTTTTATACTAGTGTCTACAGGTGTACTGACTGGTTAGGCATCTGCCATTCCAAACTTTGTGGGCATACTTCCAATATACCCTGCTTGCCGGTTCTGTATTATCCTTAGACCTAACAGTTGATGCGTTGGTCCTAAGTCTTTGAGCTTGAACCTCTCACTTAAAGATTCTTTCAGTTGTTTTATTTGGTCTTCCTGACCTGTAAGTAACAAATCATCCACATTGTAATCATATACCATTGTGATGAATAACTTCTGGTTTACCCATTCGTGATATAAGCAACAGTCTCTAATAGATCAGTCTCTGACCTAACAAAATCCATTTCCATCAGAGCAGCTTCCGGTTTAAGGTACCAGCAGTGCCCATTTAGTTTAAGTATAGTGAATTCTTCAGAAAACATACATTCTCCTCTAGGAATTCCTTGCTGCTATAATGCTGTGGAAATTCCTTAAATATCTCTTGTTGTAATTCCCCATTCACAAATGCAGAATCAAAATCTAATTGGTGCAATTTTTAATCATACAGTGCTGGCAATGTTATTACAAGGCGGAGGGTACTATACTATGCAACTGGCTAGAAGATACCAGACTCTTTATTGTCGATTTCAGATCTTTGGGTGCAGCCAATCAGGCTTTATAGTGAGCGAGGAACCCATGAGTGTTGAGTTTCTTGAAGAACACCCATTTATTTTTAATGGCTTATCGGTCACTTGGTTTGTCCACAATTATTTATTTGTTCTTATCCTTTAAAGCCATCAGCTCTTTATCAATTGCAGATTTCCATTCACTCCAATCACGACTGTCAGTTGCTTCCTGCAAATTTTTAGGTTCACTGTAAAAAAGGTTTGCAAATTCCCCGTAGTACCTGTGTGGCGGTTTGTCTTTATTTTTAATAAACTTCTATTCTACTTTGTGTATCATCTCGTTGATCCCTTTTTCAGTAGCAGATTTACACATATCCATGTTTTAGGTCATTTGCATATCCAGCATGACAAATTTTGATGATGTAGTGTTGGGTGTCTCAACTTTTAATGTTTGGACTTTAGACTCTGTTTCGTTAAAAATTACGTCTCAGACTTTGATGAGTTCTCTATCCTCAATATCCCACAGACGATAGCTCTTATTCTCATTGCAATACCCCATGACATCCGAACACCTTTAAGTGTGTGACATTTCGCTTTACTTTAGACCAAGGGGTAAATTTATCTAGCTGATAGTTTTCGGCGGGATTGAAAAATGGACATGTTGCCTGTAGCAACAAATCAGTGATCAATTATTTAGTAAATTCTTCAAAATTATAGCTAGAATCTGATTGGTTGCTATAGGCAACATCTCCACTTTTCAAACCTGCAGGAAACTTGCAGCTTGATAAATTTACCCTGAAGCCTCTTCTGGCACATTCAAACGCACTGCAACAGTTGGTTCGCAATTCCTTGGGTAAACAGCAGTATTTACTGTCTCCGCCCAGTATATTTTATCTAAAGCTGCGTCATGGAGCATTTTTTGTGCTTTCTCAACAATTGTCATGTTGGCCCCATCGCTGGCGCCATTTTGCTCAGGAGTGTGGTCAATTGATGCCGCGTTTCTTTAAATTAGACCCTTGTTTTCAATTTAACTTGATACTTTTCAGTTTCTCAAATGGACAGAAATTCTTTTATTTATAAAAATAATATTCTGTTAAATACTCCTTTATTGATTCATTGTTAAAACATTCCATTAGCGAAATATAAAACTTGTATTTGAATAACACCATGAATAAAAATAACTGTTAAAAAGACAAATGCTAATTTGTCTGACGGCGACACTGCTCTGATTAGAAATCTAATTTGATAGTTTATCGTGTAACATGTGTGATAAATGTTCTATTCATACCACATCTCTCTGGGAAAACTTTGTGTAACATAAAATCGTCTTTATTCTTACATCTTATCAACCAGAAACAAAGGTGAAATGGACTGATAAGGATTGTAAAGGAACTACTGGTATTTCCACACTTATATATGTTAAATATATTTCTTCTTATATCCACTGTGTGCCAGCTTATTTCCCTTTAAACAGCTAGTGGTCATATATATATTGATCCCTTGTGTTCGCCTAAATACCGGGTTGGCTATTCCTTAGATATTATTTCTATTAAATTGAGGTAGAGTGATAGTAACTGGAACCATCCCGCTAAATAGGCTGTATATACCAGGGTTTTCACTGCTAGCTATTGCTATCCTTCCATCTAGCTGTCTCGCTTCTATCAACTTCTCACTCAGCGAGCAGCATATGGTAGATTCCTAACTATATGAACTCTATATCGCTAAATAGCCTAAGTTAAATTAAACAGAGCAGCGAGCACAGCGTCCGCCAACGCGCGTTTCGCTAAGACTTTTACTTGCCTTAGTAAAAACCTTAGCGAAACGCGCGTCGGCGGACGCCGCGCTCGCTGCTCTGTTTAATTTAACTTAGGCTATTTAGCGATATAGAGTTCATATAGTTCGGAATCTACCATATGCTGCTCGCTGAGTGAGAAGTTGATAGAAGCGAGACAGCTAGATGGAAGGATAGCAATAGCTACCAGTGAAAACCCTGGTATATACAGCCTATTTAGCGGGATGGTTCCAGTTACTATCACTCTACCTCAATTTAATAGAAATAATATCTAAGGAATAGCCAACCCGGTATTTAGGCGAACACAAGGGATCAATATATATATGACCACTAGCTGTTTAAAGGGAAATAAGCTGGCACACAGTGGATATAAGAAGAAATATATTTAACATATATAAGTGTGGAAATACCAGTAGTTCCTTTACAATCCTTATCAGTCCATTTCACCTTTGTTTCTGGTTGATAAGATGTAAGAATAAAGACGATTTTATGTTACACAAAGTTTTCCCAGAGAGATGTGGTATGAATAGAACATTTATCACACATGTTACACGATAAACTATCAAATTAGATTTCTAATCAGAGCAGTGTCGCCGTCAGACAAATTAGCATTTGTCTTTTTAACAGTTATTTTTATTCATGGTGTTATTCAAATACAAGTTTTATATTTCGCTAATGGAATGTTTTAACAATGAATCAATAAAGGAGTATTTAACAGAATATTATTTTTATAAATAAAAGAATTTTTGTCCATTTGAGTGCCCCACTTAGATCATTTCTCTTTCCTTCATGTATATGTTTCTAGTAAGCCTATGATCGGGTGCACCTAACCTCAGGTGGTATAGTCAATGCTATGTAGCCAGACTGATATATACACTTGGAGGAATTATATGGACCACCTGGTGCGGTCTTTTTTCTAGTTGTAAACTTTTCAGTTTCTGCCAATTTTTTAGATTTGATAATTTTGCTAGTCACTTCACTTTTATTCTTAATAAAGTATACATGCATTTTCCGCGTTGCATCATCAATCAGGGTGACCAAATATTTGAACCACACTTCCATTGGCCTGCACATGTCTGTATGTACTAATGCCAGTGACTGGTCAGCTCAGCTCGCTGTTTCGGGACTGGACAGCGTGTCTTATTTCCCCATTATGCAACTTTCACACACTGGTCTCCCATTATATTTCAGTTATTCCCATCACTATGCCATCCAGTAACTTCTGTTTGTTATATCCCAGGTGACCTAATCTTCTGTGCTATTGCTCGGAGGCAGCCAATGCACAACACGCTTATGACACCATAAATTTGCACTTGGTCCATTCCGAGGCTTTGTGTCCTGGTTTGTGACACTTGAATTTTATTTTCTTGGGTTTTACACCCTTGGTGAGAAGGCAGAACTATCCACAACTGTCTCTATAGGCATGCGCTCCTGAAACTGTAGTAATTTGGTTCGGACAATTTCTGTTAAAACTTTGGGCGCACATGACTCTAAAGCAACCACCAGGAAATCAGATTCCAGAGTCATATTTTTCAGCATTGCCACAGCTACCTCCTCCTCTTCTATTTCAACTATGATTGTAATCAGTTATTGTGATATACACATCATTTTGTCAATGTTCCATATAACATCCTCCTTAGATTTATTCGCCTCATTAGTCCTCTGTCCTCATAATCCTTTTGCAGAGCAATCCCCATTTAATACTCTGATGCCTTTCCGCTAATGACAGAACATACATGTTGCTGCCCAACTAACCCGATGGTGCCCATTGCTCTGTCCGCATCATCCGCATTGGGAGCGGCTTCAGGGTCGTTAGTGACCTTCCAAAGCTTTGCCCTCTTAAGCTGCATTTCCATGTGGCATACTTTTCAGAGCCTGCTAATTTTACAAAACTCAGGCTTATGCTGTTGCTTGCAGCTTATTCACACACACTCTGTGAAAAACGTTTTCAACTTTCAAGTTTTCTTCCACTCTGATCACTTATGATCTCTCAAAGTACTGTCAGCTTTCAGTGTCTTGGATGTGTTTTGACAGGATAGCGTGGTTCAATTTCAGCTATCTTATCAACAAGTACAGTCTGGTTCCATAACCTGTTACCCATACTTGCCAACTCTCCCGGAATGTCCGGGAGACTCCCGCATTTTGTGAGAGTCTCCCGGACTCCCGGGCGAGTGTGGCAATCTCCCGAATTCTGCCCACTTCACTAGGAAGTGCCCCACTTCCTAGTGAAGTGGGCAGAATTAGATCCCAAACGCCGCGATTCCCGGTGAATCGCGGCGTTTGGCCCCGCCCCCGCTGTCAAATGACGCAATTTGCGTCATGACGTCACAGGGGGCGGGGCCGAAATGACGCGATTTCGGCCACCCCGCCCCTTCACGCCCCCCTCCACTGGCTGGCTCCCGGAAAGGGAGCTGAAGAAAGTAGGTAAGTATGCTGTTACCAGAGTATTTATGGCAGGGATACTGATTATAATAACACTGTGCCCTTTGGTGAGTGTTGCAGTGTGAAATAAAGGAGCTCAGGGACATGTAGTGTAACCATGAGGGTAATTTATTACACGCAGGAAGAGACCTTCACACATGCTCAGAAGATATCAGTAGTCAGACAGCAATAAACATCATAGGAACTAGACCTACACAAAGAGAGATAACAGAGCACACTGATTCTTGCAGGGTTATCAGAGATCCCTAAGTGGTTGTAGCTGGAGCTGTGACATCATAATAGCAGCAGCAACCAAGATCCATTCTGCTTTCTATGGCTACAATTTGTGTAACTCCTTAGACATACCAGTATTATTATTAAACACTAAGGTAAAGGCTGGTCAACTGGTGGCCTCCTGGCTGTCATAAGAAACTGCATAAACTGTATTGTGTGGCATTTTTGTAATATGAGCATCCACGTCTAAAATAAATGCAGTGTTTCGCATAAAATTTTGGGCGACGCAGCTGCTAGTAAATGCAGCATCACAATTCTGTACAATAATTTTCCATCTAAAGCACCAACTGAGGTGACGTAGAACGTTTGGTAATCCTGAAGTGTAGAGTTCTACATTACTTCAACATCACAGATGGTATGGACACTGAGAATATTCCACGCCGTGGGGCTGCAATTATTTTGTACATGGGTAATGAACACTTATATTCTGTTTAACTTATAAATGCCTTTTTTTTAGTAAATTAAATGATTATGTTATCCATTTTTAGATGAAGTTTCTTGATAGAAGAACAGTGACTGCATGACATAATAATACTGTGTGCTTTCCCCTTTCTCTTGGCAGATATGTGGCAGTCGTGCACTCATCCACCATGGGTCAGCGACGCAGTGTGCGTTGTACGTGGATAGTAACAGGCTGTGTGTGGCTATGCTCACTCCTCCTCAGTACACCTGCTCTTCTCTACTCCGGAGTGCGATGGGGAGAAGGTGTGGCTCTGTGTGTACTGGATCTTCCTGGAGCACCGGCATCCCTCTACTGGTACACACTGATGCACAGTCTTCTGACATTCCTCCTGCCTTTATCAGTTATAGTGGTGTTGTACTCCCTCACCCTTCACCACCTTTCTCGGGTTATGAGAAGAGTCCAAAGGGCTCCATCGCAGCGTAGCCGCAGGGTCACCCGAATGGCTCTGGCTATCGTTGCTGCTTTCTTATTTTGCTGGGCTCCCTTCCATGCAGTGCAGCTTGTCAATCTGTTCTCCACTGGGCCTCCGTCTAGCTCAACTTTCTACCTCAATCAAGCTGCTATTTGTATGGGATATGCTCACAGCTGTGTCAGCCCTCTGCTGGTCATCTGCTGTACTGAGGGCTTCCGGGAGCGGCTGCCACATGCACGGTGAGCACATCTCAGTCAGCTATTTGTGCAACTACAGTTATTTAGTATAATGTATTAATAATGCAGTTTCTGAAGTTATTCATCATCCTCTTTATAAGTCAATTATAGGTAAGCCTCTATATGGAGCTCCCAGTAACTTTCTAATATTCTTGTTATTTTATAACAAGGAGTACAGTATCCTTTATAATGCACAAGTTTCAATTGAAAACAAAGAAAGCTGCTTAGATGATTATGGCTATTCTCATATATAAGTGTGTCTTACCGTGACTACTACTTTCCAAATATAGGTTATATTGTATTGGAATGACATCACTACTCTCTAAAGTAAGAATGTGGCTGGTTTTTCCATTGAACTGTGGCCCGCTTGAGTGTTTCTATTCTGACATTAAGTTTCCACACAGATTTGTTCATTGTCTTCAGAGCTGAAGGAGACATTTGAAACTGATTTAAGCCCTTTATGACCACAATAGAGTTTGTAATAATGATGTTTTTATTAATGTTGAATACCCTGTGAAATATTAACTATGCACCGTTGTATCAGACATTTGCATTTTTGATTGACACTGTCTCAGGAAGACACTAAGAGCTTCATTTAGAGTTAAAAGGAAATAGAAAAAGTGGCAGCGCTGATGTATAAAATATATCCAATTTATTAAAACATATATTAAAATATTGTATTAAACATAAATATGTATACAATATCCATGAATCGAGCTGGATAATTATTATTATTATTATTATTATTATTAATTTTTATTTATAGGGCGCCACAAGGTGTCCGTGGCGCCATACAGGGACAAAAACGAATTACAATACAAGGTGAGACAGCACAGTACAGTAAACATAAAGCACAGTAACTCAGTAAGCTCAATGCACAGCTAGTGAGGGCGGGGGAGTATCCGCAAATGACGGGGCCCAAAAGGAGGGCGCGGAAGAGAGGGCTAACAAAAGCTCTGTCTAACAGAGCTCTATAGGCATATAGCATATACAGAAACAAGCATACATGAAATATAATAGCGATAAACAGGTATTCCCTAAAAGAAATCCGACCGATGAAGCTCATATGCTCCTGGCACATAAAGTGCAGCTGAAAGTCACGTACATCCACAATATACTTGTAAGGTACCTTGCTGGAACTTAGTTTTCCTTTAGCGCTCTCTTATATATGGTTCTCCTGTGTCGCTGTAGAGAGATCGATAGTCTCAATAAGATGTAATAGCTCTATGGCTCCATATAAAAAACTAGGACTGCAAAAAACATGTGTATACACGGAAGTCCAAAACAATGGGAAACACCCATTGTTTTGGACTTCCGTGTATACACGTGTTTTTTGCAGTCTATTAGTCAGTCTATTAGATTATGGGGTCCTGGCAAAACAATGTTGCACTGCAGGGTAGGGGTGCAATTTAAAATGACAGATTTAGAGTTGGTAGGGGGTGTGATCTAGCTGACCTCTAAACTGCAGTGTAAAAAATAGACTTGTCCAGTATGTGTATACTGTACAGAAAAGTAGTCAGTATTTCCCCTGCATTGCTACATGGTTTGTCCAGGAGCAGCTTTCGTCTTTGATTTGCTCCTAACAGTAAATGAGGCTCTCATTTTTTTTATTGTTGTTTTAATGACACGATAGTTTGTCTGAAAGATAACAAACTGATTTGTTGCTGTAGAAAAACAATAGACAGGGATTTGTTCTAACATCAAGTATGTGAAATATTAGTGCACTGTGCAGCCTTATTAACTGTCCCATTTATATTTACAGTTGTTGCCGTTTTTTCTTCCGTCGCTGGGCTGGGTTTTGGCCAATTTCGGCCATACCCCACCATGGCCCAAGCTCTGCCATTAACAGCCCCCCTATTGATGGAATTTGTGCCCCTCAGCAACGAAGAAGGACTATCCACCTGGAGACCCCACCATGTTCTATCACCGAAAACACCAGGATCTGCCTTGGAATGAGGGACGAGAGCAGCATTCTGTGATTTCCATAGTGACAGGTGTTGCTGTAGTTGTTGTAAGCCATATCAACCAATCAGATTCTGCCATTTTCCTAGTACAGTTTAGAAAGTGAATGCAAATGTCTGATTAGTTGCTATAGATGAAAGAAACTTTCCTGGACAGTTACTTGTACACCTGCTTTCATAAGTGTTTAAATTTAAAGCATATATATTTGTAACATCTACAAGCACAGTGTATTTTACACCCATTACAGTATCATGCAATTTGGGGTGTAGTATAAAGGGGAAGTCTTCCCACAGAGAATTCTATTGCCCAGGCTGAACCGTTTATTTTCTATGCTCCTGTATTTTGGAAGCAGCGTTTTATATGTCAGTAAAACGCAAAAAGCAGCAAATATCTGCTGTTAATTCATCTCCTTAAAGTCTATGGTACTAAAATTTTAGGAGCATTTGTAAGCAACGCTTTTAATTAAAATGCCAGTGTGACACCAGCTTTGATACGACAACATATCTACTGTGTTTTCACAACTGCATTCAGGGCTGAACTAGTCTCATATTTAGAGCTTTGTGCTCAAGTTCACTTTCCTAGGAGGAGATAAAAGCAGTGACGTCAAGTTTGTCTCAGTTAGTGTGGTGTCAGTGCCTGTCTTGATCTCATTAAAAAATACCTTTAAAATGATAATTTCAAGTTCCAGTGAAAACCCATTTTAGACACCTGTTTTAGTAGACAATGAATAGTTCACTGGTTGCAGACCACAAAACAAAGGCAACTTCTGTCAGACACAGCAAGTCTGTAGAAGACACTGTACGTTCATACAAGCTAGTAAAAATATGAAAGATGTAACTCTTTTTAGAACCTATAAGATGTCATTTTCAGAAATATAAATACAAGTGGAAGATATCTCTTCTGAGCTTTTTTTATTGTAATGATTTTTTTTTTATTTTTGTAACGCATTTAAGTGACATCAGCACAGTGGCTATCATTGCTGTATCACAACGCTGAGGTCATAGTTCAATTCCTGACCATGGACCTATATGTGTGGAGATTGTATATTCTCCCCATGTTTGTGTGGGTTTCCTCTCACTGTCCAAAGACATACCGGTAGATTAATTGGCAGCTGACTAAAATGGACGTGTGTGTGTGTGTGTGTTAGGGAATTTAGATTGTAAGCTCCAATGAGGCAGGGACTGATGAAAATGACAAATATTCTCTGTACAGTGCTGCGGAATATGGTGGCTGTAAATAATAAGTTGTTATTAAGTCAATAATTAACATTCCTATGCTATATTGCAAAAAGACAAAGACAGCACCTACCTAACATGTAGCTCATCCCAAGAGATTGAAAATACTTATTTTAAGTTTATATATAAGTGACATCTATGCATATCTTTGAAAGAGATAAATGGGAAAATGCACTATCATGTAAATCCTATACATAGTCACAGAAGAAAACCGAGATGACTTCTAACATTTTAATCATTTACAGTAGGTGATAAACAATCCGTTATACTATACACATTTTCCTAGTGCACACTGAAATAATGACATCGGAACTCAAAGCTTATGCATACATTATTTCCAAGAGTATATACATATAATACAAAATGCATAATTTACACTTACACCAATCCTATACTGAGGTCACTATGATTTCATTCAGAGCGGGCAGTACGATGCTGTATATATCGAGAACAACATTTTAAAAAAGTGGTAATGGAAATATTCTGAAATGTGACATGCAACATTTAAAGGTTGGCAGAACAAGTCTGTTGTAGCATACATTGCTGCTAATAGGGCAGTTTAGTTATTGATCAAAGTCTGTGAAAACGAAAAGAAGGTGCTAGATACACTAAGATAGGTAGGTAGGTGCTAGATACACTAAGATAGGTAGGTAGGTGCTAGATACACTAAGATAGGTAGGTAGGTGCTAGATATACTAAGATAGGTAGGTGCTAGATATACTAAGATAGGTAGGTAGGTGCTAGATACACTAAGATAGGTAGGTAGGTGCTAGATACACTAAGATAGGTAGGTAGGTGCTAGATACACTAAGATAGGTAGGTGCTAGATACACTAAGATAGGTAGGTGCTAGATACACTAAGATAGGTAGGTAGGTGCTAGATACACTAAGATAGGTAGGTGCTAGATACACTAAGATAGGTAGGTAGGTGCTAGATACACTAAGATAGGTAGGTGCTAGATACACTAAGATAGGGATAATATTTGCGAAAAACAGACCTTTTGGGGCACACTATCGTCCTAGAAATACAAATATACACAACAAAAACTTATCATAAGAATGTATCTGTAATGGCTAATGTACTTAGTGATTTCATGTTAGAAATACCTGCCTTACCAATCCCCTCACTCTTATCCTGCACATTATCTTGGAGATTGTTCCTCAATTTTCTGAGTGGAAATAAAGAAGTCAATATTTTTTTTTAAATTCTTAAAGTCAATCACCCCAATATTTTCTCATACTACAAGACCACTAAGAAACAGAAAACGGCTGCCTAAAGTCACTTGCAGAGCAGTGGTGAACAGATAGTGTTTGGAGGGGAAAGAGAAAACGGGTACAGGTTAGCGCATATCACTAGGCCCATCTTAACATTATGGGCCCTGGGCAAAGCAGTGCACTTGGGCCCCTACCTACACAACCACTCACAGGAATAAAAATGTAAATTATCAATAAAATTAAGTTTATATTTATTGGTACTTGCAACAAAAATCAGTGTTTAAACATTAAAAAACATGCTGTACAGCTGTGCCTTGATACATTGGTGAATAGAGTTGCCCGGGGGCAACTGCCCAGTGCCCAGGGGGAAAGACAGCCCTGCATATCACACCCCACTGTGATATACTAGGCCCTACACATCCCATCGGACTTGACCAAGCCCCCATCTGGTCATACAGGGTCACATGGCTAGGTTTTATAAAATATATTAGTAAATGAAGAGAACAAAAAAGAAAAGTGGAGTTGATGGGGGGTTATTTTACCTGCAAATGTGCTTCATTGCTGCATATGTGGAGGTGACTCAGTAATGCCACTGCTTTAGTGTAGTAAATTAATAGACTGCATTCTCACAGATGTCACTGGCTCTTAGTAAATTGATAGGCTGCATTCTCATGAATATTGATTCAAAAAGGCTGCCACCACTGTGTGAAAGTGACTGGTGCCATTTAATTCATAAAAACACAACGGAGTCTGTGCCCATCAATGCCAAAGTAATTGGCCTGTTCCAAACCATAATTCCTAGTTACAGGACTTTCCTGTATCATTTGGCTGTGGGTGAAAATAACTTATGGGTTAATAACATATGAATGTCTTTCTCTAAAGGTTCTCACTGTATTCTATATAGAGGAGAACCTACACTGATAAGCATGCAAAATAAATCGTCAGATTTGTACAGTTAAAACATTTCTTAATGTAAAACTGAAAACATATTACAATTGTGTGTGTGTGGGGGTGTGGCTGGACGCCATCACAGCCAGACATGTGCTGCATAAACTCCGGACTCCATGTCCTTAAAACTGCCTATTAGGACCCCCCTGCTCTCTATAATTAATCTCCGGTCACTGAGGGAGAAGCTAGAGTCTTACTGTGGCATTTGTCAATTTTTATCTGGACCCCCTGCAGCGTACTGACCTCTGCAGGGACTGCTTGGCCAAGAATCCGGGCCCGTGATCTCCTGCCTCACTACCTTGTGCAAAGGTTACATTCTCTACGAACCGATCAATTATGTCACAAAAACATAAGAAACCGCCTCAAGCCGCTCTCTACAATTTCTTCAGTGCAAAAGGCAAACCTGCTTCCCAGACATCCGACCAACCCGAGACTTCAGGTCCTTCATCATCTGCAGATATGGAACTTGATCCGCAGATACAAGTAATCATGACTAATTTAATTGAAGGTGTCAAAGCCACCTTTCAGCAGGAGCTTGCTAAAGCGGTCAACGACTTCAAGCCCGAAATTGTGTCTCTAGGTAATAGAACAGACACCCTTGAATCCAAAACAGACGACCTATATTGCTCTCACGATGCCATCAGCAGAGAAGTATCCCGCTTTCACGACGATCTAGAGGCCATAAAAGAAAAGCAAGAGGACTCCGAAAATCGCTCTAGGCGGAACAATATCCGCATATGTAATGTTTCAGAAGTCATTTCCTCGTCTGAGCTCCCTACATTTCTAAAAGACTTATTTGTCCATATACTCCCGGACCTCTCAGATGCGGACTGCCTCATGGACCGAGCTCACAGAGCTCGACCGGCCTCTGATCTGCCCCTGCGCGACATCATCGTCCACCTTCATTACTTCCGTACTAGGAAGCGGATTCTCATGGCTACCACCGTCTTTCGTGAAATGGATATACAACTGTTCCAAGACTTGGTACCCTCCACCATTCAGAAGCGTAGAAACCTACAACCAGTCACTAAACTCCTTTGCCAACACAACGTTAGATACCGTTGGGGCTTCCCTTTCCAGTTACAAATCTCTGCTGCTAATAGTTCACATTACTTCAAAACTTTGGCCCAGGGCCAAGATCTACTAGCAAAATTGGATATCCATCCTACTGCACCTTCTTCCCAATCTGGCTCTCCAAAGCCTCAACACTCTGCCCCTCCAAATCCTGAATGGTCCAGGGTCTCCCGTTGACGAGCCAGAGATGCTACCTCTCCCCCATGACTTAATTGGTGCTCTCCCTGAGAGTATCTTTTCTAGACCCTCTGGGAGGGGTGGACTTCTTCTGTCTCTCTCTTTACAGGTTGATGCCCATCACGGATGACGTATATCCTCAGAAGAGCTTCCTGACTCTATTGGACTCACCTACTGTTCGGTTTTATATTATCTTTGATATACTTCGTTCTTTTACCAAAATTTCATAACTTACTGTTGCAATATATTGATGTTTGTACACCGCAGCACACTCTGTTCTAGTAAGCGGTTGGTGTATATTTTCTCTTACTTTTCTTTTCTCTTTCGTAAGCTTCATCTTACACTTTTCTCCTTTCATTCCCTATTTCCTCTCTACTACCCTACTCCCTCCATCTCCATTCCCTTTCTCCCTTTGCTCCTTTCCTTCTGTCTTTTCCTTTCCTCCCTGCTCCATTTCTTAGTATGCCACTTATATTGGTTATTTATCCTAGTGCCGATTGGTCACATGTTGTCCATAGTAACTTTTGCTGGTCATTTTATGCTGCCACTTTTTTATCATAACATGTTGAAGTTTATATGCTGTTGTTTCTACGTTCCAATATGCGGTTTGCTCAAATTTGCTCTCACCTCTTTTCTCTTCTTCCTTGCTTCTGGAAGACAGCCCGCTATCCCATTCTTCTTTCTTCCCCTTCCTCCCCTCCCCAATCTTCTCCCCCCTTTCCTTCCCCCTATACTCTCCCTTTGTTCCCTCCCTCCTGCTTCCTCATTCTCTGCTTGTTCCATATTAACACTTAAATGTGTCAGTTATATTTGTTATGCTTTTCATTATTATTATATAGTTGCACATTGTCCATGGTAATTTATGTTACTTATCCAATACTGTTAAACCTGGCCACCGGTCCTGACTCCCCTCTAAGTCAGTCCCCAGGCCTAACCAAAAGCACCTTCTTAGTTTGTGATTTTATAATGAGTATCTTCTGTGGCGCACTTCTGAACCCCTCCTGGGTTCCTATGTTTTAAGGGTTTTTGCCCAATTGGGCTTACCTTTCCATCTTTCCTTCCCTTCTCCCAACATGACTATCTCTATCCCTCTCTCCCCACTACCACCCTATTTTGCTGGAAAGGCTAACCACCTCTATTATTATCTCTTTGTCCTTATTTTGCCTCTTGAGACCGAAATCATCCTGTTCATATGGCAATGAAACTTCTCTCCATCTATGTGAATGGGCTTAACTCCCCCCGCAAACGTACTATAGTCCTGGGAGCCTGTAGCAGAGAAAAGTCGGACATCGCCTTCTTACAAGAAACCCTACTCACACTCAACGCCAAGGTAAACAGTTCTCACAGACTTGTTTTGCTCTCTGCCGACTGCAAAAAAAGAGGGATAGGAATACTCATTCATAGCAAGGTACCTTTCTTCCACTTTTTCACATATACGGACCCAGAGGGCTGCTTTTTGATTGTAACTGACACTCTCCGTTCTAACCCAATCACCCTGGTATCAGTCTATGCCACTAATCAAGGACAAAGTCCTTTTTTCACTACTCTATTTAAACATATGGAGAGACTACCACAAGGACTCCTGATAATAGCTGGAGACTTTAATGTAGTTCTTGACCCTTCCCTAGACAAATCTTCTCCTCCCTCTTCAAAAATGAACCTTCCTCCCTCGAAGCCTCACTGACTCTAGCTTCCTTGCTTAAACAATACAATCTTTATAACTCCTGGCGCCTCAAAAATTCAACGGCTAGGGACTAAACTCATTTCTCGGTCCCTCACCAGGTATACTCTCGTATTGATATGTTTCATGTTTCTCAATCTTTCACGTCCCATATAACCTAAGCGAGTATTACTCCATTTTCATGGACTGATCATGCGGGAGTATACATCTTACTGCATCTTGTCTACCAACCTCCTCACTCTCAGCGATTGCGCTTGGACGATTCGATTCTTCTGAATGACTCTGCAGCATTAACCATCTGCACGTCTATCACTTATTACTTCTTAGAGCACTCCCCCCCTTCCATGGTGCCAGGAGTCATCTTGGAAGCTCACAAGGCCACTATTCGTGGACAACTGATTAGTACAGCCTCTGCAACTAGAAAAAAATCGACAGCAGAGATCTCCTCGCTGGAACAGCGAATTTCCACCTTACTCACCCAGCACCAACTTCGTCCTGATTCTAGTCTATTGACACAAATAGATTCTCTGAAAGGCCAATTAAACACCCATCTCTCTCTGAAGGCTGCTCGTATAATGCAAAAACTCCAGCAATGGTACTACGATAAGGCCAATAAAGCAGACTCTGTGCTGGCTGGGAAACTATGGAAAAAACGGGCTTCAGGTTTTATCAAAAGGCTTCGCAAAACAGCCCAGGACTCTATTACATATAACTCCTCCACTATTGTTCGCATTTTTCGAGAATATTATTCTTCCCTCTATAACCTTCCTGATCCTCTGCCATGTGGCGACCTTCCTGAACAGAACTCGAGCGCATACATAGCCAACACTCCCCTCCCCAAGTCACTACAGCCCAGCTTACTCTCCTGAACTCTGTTATTACTCAAGATGAAGTCCTGGCAACCATTAACTCTCTTAAATCTTCCTCAGCCCCAGGACCAGATGGTTTTACCGCATAATATTATAAAAAGTTTGTGCGGGCCCTTGAACCCCACTTGACCACCTTTTTTAATCACATTTTAGAAGGTGCTTCCTTTGACCCTTTCACCATGCAAGCTAACATCGTAGTGATCCCAAAACCAGGAAAGGACCACACCTTATGCACCATTTACAGACCTATATCGCTTCTTAATGTCGATCTGAAGCTTTACGCAAAAATACTGCCCAACAGATTAAACCCGCTCCTGCCGTCCCTCATTTATCTCGACCAGGTCAGTTTCATCTCGGGAGACAGGCTCTGGACAATACCAGGGGGACCACTGACTTGATCCACTCTATCCACGCTGGTAAAATTTCCTCCCTGATTATGGCTTTAGATGCTGAAAAAGCATTTGACCGCGTTTCCTGGTCATTTATGGGTGGAGTCCTCGAGTCGATGGGCTTCTCTAGTAGTTTTCTGAGAGGCATATTGGCCTTATATAGATCCCCTTCGGCCACTGTTTTAGCTAATGGCATCACTTCAATGCCGTTTGGGATTTCAAATGGCACACAACAGGGGTACCCCATCTTATCGCTCATTTTTGCCCTCATGATAGAACCATTGGCTGCCAGGATTCAAGCTAATCAACAGATCTCTGGTATTAAAGTGGGTTCTACGGAGCACAAGATGGCGCTCTACACTGACGATGTTCTACTCACTGTGGCCAACCCGACCTCCTCTCTCCCCTCCCTTTTTTCCGAACTTGATTTATATGGCTTTTTTTCTGGATATAAGATCAACCCAGACAAAACTGAAGTCTTGGACTTTTACAAATCTGGATCCGATAAGTCTCGCCTAGAACAAATCTTTCCCTTCAAATGGTATCTCCAAATACTAAAATACCTTGGAATTTATAATACTAAGCGATACCATCAACATTCCAAGCTAATTTCCCCCGCCTGCTTTCTGAAGTGAAATCCGACCTAAACACATGGTCCCGTTGTCTTATCTCCTGGATAGGTCGCATTAACACAATCAAAATGAACATTCACCCTTGGTTCCTCTACCTATTTCAAACCCTCCCTGTCTTTGTCCCTTTCTATGTGGTTAAATTTCTCCAATTCACAACCTCAAGGAGGTAAACGTCCTCAAGTTCACCTGAAAGTGCTGCAGAGGTCCTCACGGGGCGACGGCCTAGGCATTCCCAACTTTAGACGTTACTACCTTTCTGCTCACCTTGCTGTGAAAGGACCTCTAGGGTCCTCAGCATTAATGGCAATAATGATATGTGAATGAGTTAAAAATGTTGGTATTGCCTTAAAAATACATTCAGCATAATCAGCAGAAAAAACAGCTCCAGCCTTGAACTATCTCAAAGACCCCGGAGGAAGGCCTAGGACAGGGGATAATGGATGATGGCATTGGGAGTACTGGCGCCAGCGAAAGGTGATAAGAAGAACCCATAAAAGCGACATGAAGAAAACTATCTAGCTTTGTCAGAAGATTTATATTTACTCAGAAAAATATCAATTATGTGCTTCTATCTTATAACCAGATCAAACACTTTTTCATGTATAAATGTAACCCACTAATAAACAAGCACAGCTCAGTATACATCTTGACATTAGCATGTCTGTGTCTTGATTACTGATCTCCTGGTTAACCAGCATCTTATCTAACTGATATCTGAAGGGACTTGATAAAGGAGAACTAAATTACCCTAACATTGCTCAGTGTGTCCAATGGTGTTGCTCAAATTCCCCTAGAATGTGGATCCGCATTGAGGTCGAGGCTCTGGGTTTATTGTCTCCTGCATAACTCGTCAGGCACCGTCCCCGCACGCTGCCTAGGTGCCGAGGACGGACGCCTGTGTTCTTACTCAGCTCCCGTCCCATTGCCTAGCAACGGGACGTACTTCTGGTCGGCATGGCGCGCATGCGCAGTAGGGCTTACGTCCCGTTGCTAGGCAACGGGACGCTTCTTACTTCATGTTTGCTGACAGTCAGGTGTTCCTGAATGCCTCTGCGTCCTCCTCTTATCAGGGGCTTGGTTAGGGTACTTAAGGCACTGCCTCCCACACACCTGTGCCAGTGTATTGGTTTCACCTCTTCAGTGTGCCTTCTCCTGTTCCCTGTTTCCATTATTTGTCCTTTGGTTCCTGACTCCTGCCGTCTTCCTGACCACTCTATTTGTCCTGCGATTTGGCTCCATTGACTATCTGGTTACCGAACCCTGCCAAGCTCCTGACCTTCCTTTTGGATCATCCTCGTGTACTGCGTTATCAATTGGCACCCGACCCAGACTGTACTATCATTCCTGCGCACTTCCACTGCACTGTTAACAAGCTGGAAGTACCGCAACCTGCGCACATCACGCAGCCAAGCCCAAACCTCCATGCAGGGGTCTCTGGTGAATACCGGGGGTGCGTTAGACTCCGTATCTCCCTGTCTAGTAGCGCCAATATCAGTCAGCGGCACCCTCAAAGTCATTATCATGACAGTATACTCTGGCCATGAGTAACCAGGATGAACCGTCGGCCCGGGACCTTCTGTTGCATCTGGCCCAACGTGTGGACCAGCAGGACACCAATCAGGCACAGCTATTACAGTGTATTCAGGGCATGGTTACCCGTCTCGACGCCCTTCAAAGGTCATTACCCACACGCCCCGTGGTACCTTCTGGAATAGTGACCTTTACCCCTGCCTCAACTTCTGCCAGCTCTGCTAGTCCTGCAAGCTCCCGAGGGTTGCGGATACCCTCACCGGAGAAATATGATGGAGATCCAAAGAATTGTTGCGGGTTCCTTAACCAATGCGCTACATAGTTCAAACCCGCTCCTGAAAACTTTTCTTCAGACAGAATCTCGCTCCTTTCTGGCCAAGCCCTTGCCAGAGCATCTCCATTATGGGAACGTGACGATCCATTGCTTCAGAATTCCGTGACCTTTATTGAAAGCTTTTGCAGGGTGTTTGACGAACCGGGTCGTGTGTCCTCTGCATCCACGGGTCTCCTAAATCTCCATCAGGGTACTCTCTCTGCGGGTCAATACGCTGTCCAATTCCGGACACTAGCATCGGAGCTGGAATGAGGCTTTTCTTGCTACATTCTGGCAAGGTTTGAATGACAGGATTAAGGATGATCTAGTTTCACGGGATCTACCTCCCAAATTAGGTGATTTAATTTCCTTATGTATCAAGGTGGATATTCGCCACCAAGAATGGACACAGGAGCGAGAATGAGGTCGCCGATCTTTTCCGCGCCTTGCACCTCAATTTCAATCTCCTGTACTCCCCATGGAAGAACCTATGCAAATTGGTCGTTCACGATTATCTCCTGAAGAAAGGGATAGACGCCTGAAAAATTGGTTATGTCTCTACTGTGGGGATCCTGGACTCCGTCTATCTGTATGTCCTAAGAGACCGGGAAACGCCACCTCCTAGGTGATTGCAGGGAGGTCAGCCTAGGATCCCAGTCCTCTTCTCTCTGTTGGGTGCATGCGCTCTGTCTCGTCCTGTTGCTAGGCACGGGACGCTCTTCTGTTCTGGCGGTCAGCTTGTCTGACCACCCCTGTTCTCCTCCAATCACCCAGTAGCAACCTCTATTTAAATCTTGGTCTGGCAGGAGGGGTGCCAGAGTATCAGGTCTTCTGTCATCCAGCATTGTTCTATTTCTGCTTGTATATTGGTTTTGACCTGGCTTCCTCTGACCCCTCTCCTGGTTTGTGCCACTGCCTCCGTTGTGACCCCTGCTTGCTGATTATTCTCCTAGATTTCTCGTGACCCTTGACCTCAGCCTGCTTGACTTCTCTGTGGATTTCCCTTCTGCCTCCATTTGGTTTGACCCGGACCGTCCTGACCATTCTCTATAACTACTCTGGTAACTGTCTAGGTGGACCGTGACCTGCGTACGTCTTGCAGCCAAGCCCAAACCTCCTTGCGGGGGTCCCTGGTGAACCAGGGGTATGCTAGACTCCGCACCTCCTAGTTCAGTGGCGCTAATTCCAGTTGGTGGTCTGAGCATCCTGAGTCCAGCGGCTCTTCAAGCCTGACAATGGCCAAATTGAATGAAACCACATTAAATGATACTGAACACACATCCTGACTAATTCCAATCAATCACTAAATTCTCTTTAGGACAGGACAAATAATGTATCACCCAAAACTTCCTGGTTTCTTCTTTGGAACAATCCCTGCAGAAGCCTTCCAGAGGTGGCTGCTCTCAAAAGGGCTCAACCTAGTTTTCTTCTTTCAGTAACTTCACCTCAGGGTGTTGCTGATTTTATCCCATTAGGTTCCCTGAAGGGAATTCTGACATCCACCACAAAGCCTTTTTCCAGTAATAATGACACCCCTCTGGATACCTACTAAGGCATGGGTGCATTGCAAACCCGGTTTATGGGTCTTAAAGCACCTGCTAAGCGTGTGCCACCCCTCCTTCACCAACCAGAGCAGTTGTTCCTAAATCTACACAATGAACCCCACTTATGCTCTCCGACGTTAAATTGCCAACAAGGCCCCTCTGCTTTCCCCCAAAGCACTGGGTAGCCCTGCAAAATGGCTGATGCAAACATTTTGCCGGATACCACATTAAATGTCCAGGCTATTCCAGCCATGACTTGGATGAGACCCGTGACATGATCCCCGAAAGCCCTGTAGGTCATCTCTATGATAGTCATATATATTTGAAAACAGCAGAGCAACTTTCCTTTTATCCATGAACACACTATCCAGAATAACAAAAGCTTGGAATCAATGTCCAAATGTTCTGAGGATTTGTAGCATCTTCTCCCATTGTCCTCACTCCTGCTCTAGTTCCTACCCACACTGTCCAAACTGAATAATTATAATTGCTTTGCAAACCATAGATAGAGCCCCCACATCAAAGACCTTTGCAGCAGTGTGAGGATTAACATTACTAGCTCCAGATGACAGCTGTCAGAAAACAATTACTGTAAGGATTCAAAACACAACTTCCAGATAACAGCAGTCAAAAAACAATTCACAATAATAGCTACAAACACCTTCTCTCAATTCCTGTAATCAGCACTCTGTTAAGAATAGCAATTCTCCACTTGGTCTACTGTAATACTTTCCTTACTCTGCAATCAGCCATTCAGTGAAAAGGTGAAGTCAATCAGAACAATTTATCTCACCTGTTTATAGTCTTTATAAAGTCCCTCAGTTCTACCAAAACTATGCAGGTGTAAAGTTTTGTTTTGGATTTCTCTGCTTGAAGACTTGTTTTGTTGAGTGTACATCATGATTTCAACTTCTCCAGTCCTTTGACCTCAACTCCATCCCCCACTATTCTACCTTCACCAGTCTCTTAACTTGACTTTGCCCATCAATATTCTACCTTCTACAATCCTGTGACTTCAGCATATACCTCCCGACCTGTCCTCTCAGAACTAAGCAGCTTGGCCGGACGTGGTTTGTCTCTGATAGGTGCCCCAGCCAAGTGGTTCTTTCCTCTGAGCTGCCAGCACTGTGACAAGCAGCAGTGGGGATGCAGATAATATCTCACATCCTCAGGCTTAATGAAGCCCCCTCTAGTGATCAGGCTGTGGCTGCTTTCATACTAATCGCAATCCATCAACAGAGTTCAAGGTGCAGCCCTCCTATTCAAACATCATACCCCATAGGATAACTGGTGTAGGCTTATTGCAGGACATTGTTATAGGACTACAATATTACCAATTATACCAGTGGTCGAAGTGTGCCGGTATATAACGGTATACCAAACCGCCACTTCTACCACTGCTGTCATTTTAGCTCCCGATGTGCAGCCACGCATCCCCCCTTCTCCCCCAGCAGTGTGGCCACACATTACATAGATGAGACATGCTGCACATGCACGTATATAGCTTTGAACTTTTGAACCCTTTTGTACCTCTGCAGATCCCGTATTTAATTGCAGAGGAAAGTGAAAGCATGAGTTCCACCTGCATTCTATTCACTCTCACCAAGATAACAGAAAAGTCAGCAGAAGAAAAGTGGTGAAGCAGAAATAAGAAAATAAATGAGAGAGAGAGAGGAGCATAGGTAAGAAGAACAGAGGAGAATATTGTGCAGCTGGATGTGTGACAGTGACAAGTTAGAAGATAGTGCAGGGGGATGTGTAACAAGGACAGGGGAGAAGATGGTGCAGGGGGATGTGTAACAAGGACAGGGGAGAAGATGGTGCAGGTGGATGTGTAACAAGGACAGGGGAGAAGATGGTGCAGGGGGATGTGTAACAAGGACAGGGGAGAAGATGGTGCAGGGGGATGTGTGACAGGGGAAAATATGTTGCAGGGGGATGTGTGACAGGGACAGGGAAGAAGATGTTACAGGGGGATATATGACAGGGACAGGAGAGAAGATGGTGCAGGGGGATATATGACAGGGACAGGGGAGAAGATGGTTCAGGGGGATGTGTAACAAGGACCGGGGAGAAGATGGTGCAGGGGGATGTGTAACAAGGACAGGGGAGAAGATGGTGCAGGGGAATGTGTAACACGGACAGGGGAGAAGATGGTGCAGGGGGATGTGTGACAGGAGAAAATATGTTGCAGGGGGATGTGTGACAGGGACAGGGGAGAAGATGTTACAGGGGGATATATGACAGGGACAGGAGAGAAGATGGTGCAGGGGGATATATGACAGGGACAGGGGAGAAGATGGTGCAGGGGGATGTGTGACACGGACAGGGGAGAAGATGGTGGAGGGGAATATGTGAGAGGGACAGGGAAGAAGATGGTGCAGGGGGATATGTGAGAGGGACAGGGAAGAAGATGGTGCAGTGGCATAGGTAAAAGGTAAAGTGTGAAGGGAGAGACAGGTTAAAAATGGGAACATCAGGAATGCAGCCACCATAAAACACAAGTAGTAATGAAGGATGGGAATGCACAGATCATCATAATAATAATCATTCGGGCACAAAAGGGACAAGTGTTAAAAAAAAATTTAAGCTATCATACTCCATTCACTTATTTTTTCCATACCCCCACTTCAAAATTTCCAGTTCCACCACTGAATTATGCACAGAAATTACCAAGAAGCTGCAATTAGAAGAGGGAACAATTAGCTTTATTCCAGAACAGCCAAAGTGTACTGTGATGATACCATGACGTTAGGGTAGGAACCGTTTGACTGTGTGACCTACCCTAAGAGAGAAGATGTATACAGCAGTACCTTTATTACAAAAAATGAACATCTAATGCAAATAATAGACACTCAACATTATATATACTTTAAATCACCACACTCAAAAAAAACTTCCAGTTATATTAACAGAAGAACAATGATAAAAATGAAACAGTCCTTTGTTTTTAGACAGGCCAGAAAGGGTTTGTATAGTTCTGAGGTCCTGCAGTGGTTTTAAATCTCCTTACGTAACGTTCCAAAGTCGCAAGGGAAATATGTCAGCGGTAAAGTTTCATAATTGCCCACATTGTGAGTTGTATATCCCCATGGATAGTTCTACACTCTGGCCATGCGGTAAACAAATGAACTAGTCATGTGGCAGCTGCTGAGGTAACAGAGCCTTTGGACTTACAGATCCCTCCGAACAACGAATTTCCAATTTGTCTTACAATTATCGCATTGCTAAATACAAACTCCCGGGCAAGTTGTTTTGTCAATATCTCTGTGGTAATTCCCAACAGCTTAATGATCGGCCAATGCTTTCTATCAGCATGATATAGATCTAAACTCCAGTCTCTCTGCTTCAACAGGCCCACCTAGTGAAAAGACCAACAATCAACTCCGGATGGAGCAGAGTTCCTAGGCAGCAAGATGGATGAAGTAGTTGCAGAATCAGACGCAGGAATCACGATGGAGCTGGCAAGAGATAAAACTCAACACAGAGTTCTGGAAATCCTCAAACACACAGAAATCTTCCCTGCAGGCCTTTTAAGGGGTCCAAATTTCCCACGCTGGGAATCCCACCCTGCAGAACTAAGTTGGTTGCAGTAAGGGAGGATGCGAGGGTAGGACGGGGGACAAAGGAGTGTATTGAAAGTGTCAAAAAAATGACGGAGGATTGGAGCACTGTGAAGAGATGAGACTTGAAGAAGGATTGTTTAGCAAGTAAGAGGGTGGAACTGCAAGATGAGAGGATGAACTTGAAATGAAGGAATTATGCGAAGGAACAAGATTTCCTCCAGTGGCGCCCGGCAGTACGTGTGCATTTTTTTATGAACCGGGTAAATTTGGAGTGGCATTTAGACCGGTGAAGGTGGACAGAAGAGGCAAGGGCAGCAGAGTCAAAATCGGTGAGGGTGTGGTTGTAGAAGTAGGCCGCCTGGTTGGGGCAGGCCAGGGTGGATAGAGGGATAGCAGGATCAAGTCTGCGTCTAGTAAGGGTAGATTTAGGCAAATGCGTGTATATAAATATATATAATACCACTAGAGGTTTAGAGGAAAATAGGCTAGGTCCATCAGATACAAAGTATTTTCTGCTTCAGACATATATGTGACAACTGTCTGTTTGTGGATCTCTACTTCCCACCTGATATTTCTCCACCATGTAGATGTATTCTGCCTTTTCAAATGTGTCTCTCTGTCTGTGCCAGTTAGTTCTATTTCATATACTATTACATCTGTATCCACGCACATTTAAATACTGTAATAAACATTTACATATTTGAATTTTAAAACTGTATATCCAGAGTAACTTTTTGTTAATTTCAAACAAATGTGTGTATCTTTATACTGCGCCAGATTCAATCATTGCGTGTAAGAAAAGTTAGGCTTCTGAGCTGGCACCACAATCTCTGAGATATTGCATTGAATGTTTACCATCAGGATGTAATATATTCTCTAATCTTGCATTTAATGCAATTTAACTTAGCAAAATTCACATCAATTTGTGATTTCCTAAATTACTCGCTGGTTGCATTGTTTATGTAGTTCATCTAACAAGACAGGTAACGACTTTCCGCTATACTTTCACACTAAATTGGTTACTCACAATGAAAAGACTTAATTAACTTAATTAGAATTTCCTTTCTAACAAAAACACATTTCATCCAACATATGGCTGTTGCATCAGAAATCAGTACATTTGCAATAGAAAAATGCAACAAAATATCAAAAATCAGTACATTTGCAATGGTATACAGCGGTGCACTGTGCTACTAATTAATATAACAATGTAATTAAGTGTTCAATCAGCTGGAGGGGACAATATGCTGTTCATAGTCATCAACCTCAGAAACATAGGCCTAATGGATAGTAGCAGTAATCTATCTGGCTATCGTCTGTTTCGCGGCTGGCCAGTTACGCTTACGAGCATCATACAACACCAGAAAACTGACTGTTTTCCATACTGAAGAGGTACGGTCCACATAGATACGCAAAGCTCTAATCACATCCAACAGTGTACCAGAACCCTGACTGTCGAAGTGCAAATTTCAAGGCACCATGATGCCACCAGAGGAAGAAATGGTGACTAGACGCCTCTGAAAGTACACAGACAGTATCGATACCTGGAACTTAAGGGACACCGCATGCAGACCCTTAACCAAATCATCTTGTAAGAACATTAACAGTCGAGCCACAAGTAAAGAAGAAGTCAAAACCTCTTTCTGTTCACACCATCCAACATAAGACTTCCAGATACGATGGTAGTTACTAGAAGATGATGGTTTTCTGGCTTTGGTCAAAGTATGAATAACTCTATCCCTGACTGAGAAGATCCTGAGAGGTAGTCGCCAAGGAGCATCTGTGAACATGGCAAGAAAATACGCGCACCAGGGCCAATCCAGGGCCAGTAGGATCACTGGCATCTTACCTTTTTTAAAAAAAATCAGAATTGGGGGAAAGATGTATACCAACCTGAACTTCCAAGGAACCATCATGGCATCTATCATAAAAGCCTGAGTGTCTCGGTCCTGGTTCAATACTTGTTCACCTTGTGGTTCAGCCGTGAAGCCATCAGGTCACACTCCGGCTGACCCCTACCGGTGAACACTTTTGGGTGAAGAGACCAATCCCCTGGATGGATGGCATGCCGACTCAAACAGTCGGCCTCCCAATTGTTCACCCCGGGTATGAAGACCGCAGATATGGCCAGAACCTGCAGTTCCGTCCACTTCATAATTTTTGAGACCTCTGACATTGCCAAGGAGCTTCTGGTACCTCCCTGGAGGTTGTTGTAAGCCACAGCAATAGCATTGTCTGACTGGAACCGAATTGGTCTGTTCCAAAGCCAGGACTGTGCTTGTACCACCTGTCTGAGCTCTCAGCCACCACAGCAGAGACAAGCGGGTCTCAGACGATAATCAGAAGAATTGCACAGCCAGCCTGGCTTTTGACTTTGCCCAATGAACAAGGATTGCCTGCTGAAAAGGCTGAAAGAAGAACCGCGGCCACTGAACTGCCTCAAGACAGGACACCATGCGGCCCATCAGTTTCATACATTGAAGGACTGACATTCATCTGAGAGCTAATAAGGTCTTCACCTGACGCTGAAGTGTTTGAATTTTGTCCTTAGGCAAGAATACCCTTACAACTGGTGTCGAACAACAGTTCCAGGAATATCATACGCTGAGTGGGAACCAAACTGAACTTTGTGAAGTTGATGATCCAGCCGTGAGATTGCAACGTGTTCGCCGTGAAACGCAGATGAAACTGCATGCGATCGGCTGACTCTGCTTTGATCAGAAGGTCTTCTAAATAGGGTAGAACCTGTAGCAGCAATAGTGCTGCCATGATCACCGTCACCTTGGTGAACACTCAAAGTGCCGTAGCCAGTCCGAAAAGGACTTGAACTGAATATGGTCCTCGTCCACTGAATACCCCACGAGATGTTGATGGCCAGTCCAGATGAGTGTTAGGAACTCCCAAGCCAGTACAGTGAAACTCGGGGACTACTCTGAAGGCCCGGTGTTCGCTGGAGCCCCTAGTGGTGGGGACAGACTTGGCTGCGGGCCGACCGAGGGGCGAGTAACGTATACTGACTTAAAGGAGCACCCAGGAGTGGAGTGATTGGCGGGCTGTAGTGAAGAGGGGATCCAAGGTCAAAGGTCACTAGCACAGGTACAAAATCCGGGGGCAAGCGAAAGGTCAGACACACAGGAAAAAGAATTAAAATATGAATCCAGGCAAAAAGGTCAAGGTCAGAAGCGAAGGTTCAATGGTCCAGGAACAAGCAAAGGTCAAAACACGGGTAGTCAATCCCAGGTAATAATAACCAACAGAGAGAACAAGCAGGTAGCAGAACTGAGGACAGAACGCTATAACCGGCAGTGAGGCTGCAGACCTCACTGCCTTAAATGTACAGGTGAGCCAATCAGAGTCTAGCTCTGCAAATTACTCCCAGGAGCTGACTGATGAAATAATTACAGCCTAATAGCCAGCAGGCTATTAGGTCCCTCTGCGCACGCGCCCGGCTGTCCCCTGTTGCCGGGACGCGGCGCTACACTGCTGGGCGTCCGGCCGTTGACTCAGGGAGTTAGAGGGAAGTGATGTCCCGGTCGTCATGGTGACGGCCAGGACGCTGGGGCAGGCAGGAAGCGAGCCGCGGCGGCTGTGAGAACCGCCGCGGCTTGTGACAATGAGCACATGAAGGTAAGCATCCTTGATATCGCCCTTCTCCATGGAGTTTATTACTGAAAGGATGGCCTCCATCTGAAACTTTTAAATGGGTGTTTAGAGTTTTTACATTTAGAATAGCCCAGAAAGACAAATCTGGTTTCTCTACAAGTGTGAGTAATAACCCAGAGCCTGCTGTGGAACCAGAACAATCAATCCCCATGCCCCCAGGGACCGAATGGCCCCTTGAAGACCTTCCTGTCTGATTGTGTCTCTGGGACGGGTAGTATTCAGGAAATGCTTCAGAGGCAACCCTGCCAGATCCAAGATGTAACCCCTGGTAACTAGACCCCGTACCTAGGCGTCTGTGGTGGAATTTTCCCGCAGCCACTAAAATTCCAGTAAGCGAGCTCCCACCACCGCAAGCACTAGTAGTGGAAGAAGAGAGTCATGCAGATAGTTTCTCGGTTGGCTTGGGTGTAGGATGGTGACATTTAGAATAGCCCAGAAAGACAAATCTGGTTTCTCTACAAGTGTGAGTAATAACCCAGAGCCTGCTGTGGAACCAGAACAATCAATCCCCATGCCCCCAGGGACCGAATGGCCCCTTGAAGACCTTCCTGTCTGATTGTGTCTCTGGGACGGGTAGTATTCAGGAAATGCTTCAGAGGCAACCCTGCCAGATCCAAGATGTAACCCCTGGTAACTAGACCCCGTACCTAGGCGTCTGTGGTGGAATTTTCCCGCAGACACTAAAATTCCAGTAAGCGAGCTCCCACCACCGCAAGTGCTAGTAGTGGAAGAAGAGAGTCATGCAGATAGTTTCTCGGTTGGCTTGGGTGTAGGATGGTGACCCGTCCAAGCTTGCCTGCCTCTCTGGGCCACCCCACACTGTGTAGCGGGATGACCTCTATAGGAAGTACCCCTGGAGCTCCCGATATAGCGAAAGGAGTGAAAACAGTTCCCTTTGGCTTTGTGAGCTGCCACCAGAAAAAAATAAATCTCCCCCCCTTTGGCCTGAGCAATGAACTTGTCCAAAATTGGTCCAAACAACACCAACCATCAAAAGGCAAGGCCTCCAAAGCTCTCTTGAGTTTGGCATCCGCCTCCCAAGATCTGAGCCAAAAAGTGTACGTATAGCTGCCACAGCTAAAAAGGAAGTTCGAGACAACCCTTGCCCAGTGTCTAGGAATGCATCTCCTAGAAACTCCTAGACACTCGGTAGCCTCTTTAATATGGTCTCCCAAGGGGAATAAGTCAGCTCTAGCCTTGCTTGTTTGGATGCCATCACTCAAGGCAAGGGCCTATTTTTCCACGGCCTAAATGACCCAAGCCACCGCCATTATGGGGAGCAGGAGGGCCGCAAACGCTAAATAAATGTATTTTAGAATCCCTTCGCATTAACTGTCAGTGCTTTCAGATTAGCAGCACTCGGCAGGTGAATAATGGTAGATTTTGACAAATGCGCAATGGGAGCATCTACACTCTACATGATCCCACCTCAACTCAGGAAACGTGTTATAAAGCCGATACCCTCTGGGTATCTGCAACCTACTCTCTGGTTTTAGTCTGGCTTCTCCCCTGGGGAAAGGAGGAAAGAACACTGTTTTCATCCTCTTAAACATGGACACATGTGGGGGCACTTGTTCAACTTCAGAAATATCGAGGACCTGCCTCACCGCCAAGTTCAGGTCCTCTATTCCTTGTCTAATGGAGGGCTCCTCCTCCCAGCCTGACAAATTCTCATAATCAGATTTGTGTTGAACTTCACCATCCTTGTTTGATTGGATCCCTATCAGAGTCCAGGCGTTTGCACTGTCTACCCGTGGAAGAGATGTGTAATATCTTCTCTAGGGAAGAAGACACCCTTACCAATCCAGAGAAGTTCCCAGGGAGACCACTGAGGCATCTGACAGTAACTGAGATGCCTGTCCCAAAGGAAGGGCATCCGAGGACTGTGTTTCTACAGAAGAGAAAGTAAAGGTATCAGCGTCTACCATCCCCAAACGTAAGTTATCTCTTTTAAGTGCTGCAATGGACCTTGCTAATTACTTGTCCCAAGCCGATTCCACAGTGTCAGTCGCGTACCCAGACGAACACTGACACAGGTCCTTAGACTCACAGGCAGTGCAAAGGCCATCCGGGTCTGACCGTCCACCAGGCAATTTAGATTGGCACCTGGAGCAGGTGAAATACATCACTGCAGCAGCTTTGGATTTAGAACCTGTTCCTCTTACTGACAAGATGTACGAGAAGAGTAACAATTATGAGAGACACATTGTTGAATAGTCTATAACAAGAAAGGTCTAACAGCATATACACCCCCACTTACTGTATGTAAGCGGGTGAATCAATATGCTCAATTTATCAGGGGCCTAAATAATTAAGGAAAGTTAAGCAAAAAAACCTTGTACCTTGGCAAAACCATGTTGCATTGGAAGGGGATGTGAAGGGTGTGGAGCGTGAATAGCCCAGGAAAACAGGGGTGTTACTTAGCCCTGATGCTCCTCCTTCCATATGGCTCCGGCTTAATACAAAAATGGTGCCCAAATACAGAGTGAAAAAAGAACCTGGTGGGGGCTGCGATATGGCGACAGCCCCTCACCACTGACATGACTCCGCTACCTGTTCCTTCATCGGTGATGTCTTCATCTGTCCCCGGTAACGGATCACAGAGCGGGCGTGGACCGCTGGCAGCTCCATCTCCCCTCTGTATTGGGAGACTGGAGCATGCAGCCGCGGCCCCCAGAGAGGTCCGCCTCACTGTCCTGGTCAGGGACCAGGCAATGAGGGTCACTAACCAGGGCAGTGAGGTGGCACTTTCCAAGTGCCAGGTGACCCTTTTTCCGGAAGCCTACAGTAGACCAGGGGGGGCGGCACTAAAGCCCCATAGGCACTCTTCCTAACTGCAATGTGCCCACGAACCTAAACTATAAATGAAAATAAAAAGGCTAAACTAAAAATGTGACCTACTCTTAACGGCTGGAGGGAGCATAGAGGGGAGGGGAGCAGGCTAAACAAGTTTTAGTGCCATTACTCCCACAGCACCCTCTATACCCTATGGTGAGCAGTGTCCCCCAACTGTTTGTGCAAGTGAAATGTACATTTTACGCAAAAGAACAGACGTAAATGAGCCCCTATGTGTGTACACAAACACTTTATGTTTGTGCATACAAGTGCTTTCTTAAATCACACCAGAAGACAAATGCACAAAAGCAATTCAATTACAAACATGCAGATCTGACTAGAGCTGGATCTGCTGGTCCAACAGAAGAACAAAACAAAACAGCAGCACCACCTACAGGTTGGACACAGCATAATAAAAATGCAGTTTTTTGTGAATCACTGCAGAGTTCAATGTTTTATTTTATTTCAAAATAGCAAACTGAACAAATTCATTTTTTAAATTTTCTTTTTGTAAAAATTGTCTTAATTTGAGTATTATAGATGATACTTGTACACATACTTGCTGTTAAATGTTAACCACTGTTTTTGACTGTTCAACTGGGAATGCCTTGAAGAGAGATGGTGTTTAATGCAGCATTTGATGCCACCATCGATGGGAGTGTTACCAGATTCTGAGAAATAGGACACATCACTCTGTATTTTGGCCACAATCTATTTAAGCCACTCTCGCATGCGAGGGGTACAACAAAGTATGCAATTTAAACTCCAAATGTAAAATGAATGTGATAAATTATGGCACTGCACAAAGTCCACTGCCAAGCTTTGACATTAGCATTATAGCCAAAAAATCGAATTTGAGATTAACAAATATACTTTGGTTTGGAAAATAAAAAAAAATATTGTTGCATGAAAGTGAATATTTACCATGCCCCTTTTGGTAAAAATTATATTCCTTTATAGCTATAATTTAGGCTAAAATAACAAGTTTCATTCTCTAATTAACTTTAGCAATGTATCCGCCACCCATACACTACACAGGAACATCCCCCCCTCCCAAACACTGCCAACAACATACTGTACAAAGATACTGCCATTACCATTCATATATAGCACACCCACGATCTCCATTACCATTCATATATAGCACCCCTACAATCTCCATTACCATTCATATATAGCATACCTACGATCTCCATTACCATTCATATATAGCACCCCTACGATCTCCATTACCATTCATATATAGCACCCCTACAATCTCCATTACCATTCATATATAGCACACCCACAATCTCCATTACCATTCATATATAGCACCCCTACGATCTCCATTACCATTCATATATAGCACACCTACAATCTCCATTACCATTCATATATAGCATACCTACGATCTCCATTACCATTCATATATAGCACCCCTACAATCTCCATTACCATTCATATATAGCACCCCTACGATCTCCATTACCATTCATATATAGCACACCTACAATCTCCATTACCATTCATATATAGCACCCCTACAATCTCCATTACCATTCATATATAGCACACCTACAATCTCCATTACCATTCATATATAGCACACCTACAATCTCTATTACCATTCATATATAGCACCCCTACAATCTCCATTACCATTCATATATAGCACACCTACAATCTCCATTACCATTCATATATAGCACACCTACGATCTCCATTACCATTCATATATAGCACCCCTACAATCTCCATTACCATTCATATATAGCACACCTACAATCTCCATTACCATTCATATATAGCACCCCTACAATCTCCATTACCATTCATATATAGCACCCCTACAATCTCCATTACCATTCATATATAGCACCCCTACAATCTCCATTACCATTCATATATAGCACACCTACAATCTCCATTACCATTCATATATAGCACCCCTACAATCTCCATTACCATTCATATATAGCACCCCTACAATCTCCATTACCATTCATATATAGCACCCCTACGATCTCCATTACCATTCATATATAGCACCCCTACAATCTCCATTACCATTCATATATAGCACACCTACGATCTCCATTACCATTCATATATAGCACCCCTACAATCTCCATTACCATTCATATATAGCACCCCTACGATCTCCATTACCATTCATATATAGCACCCCTACAATCTCCATTACCATTCATATATAGCACCCCTACAATCTCCATTACCATTCATATATAGCACCCCTACAATCTCCATTACCATTCATATATAGCACACCTACGATCTCCATTACCATTCATATATAGCACCCCTACGATCTCCATTACCATTCATATATAGCACCCCTACGATCTCCATTACCATTCATATATAGCACACCTACGATCTCCATTACCATTCATATATAGCACACCTACAATCTCCATTACCATTCATATATAGCATACCTACGATCTCCATTACCATTCATATATAGCACCCCTACGATCTCCATTACCATTCATATATAGCACCCCTACGATCTCCATTACCATTCATATATAGCACACCTACAATCTCCATTACCATTCATATATAGCACCCCTACAATCTCCATTACCATTCATATATAGCACACCTACAATCTCCATTACCATTCATATATAGCACACCTACAATCTCCATTACCATTCATATATAGCACCCCTACAATCTCCATTACCATTCATATATAGCACCCCTACGATCTCCATTACCATTCATATATAGCACACCTACGATCTCCATTACCATTCATATATAGCACACCTACGATCTCCATTACCATTCATATATAGCACACCTACGATCTCCATTACCATTCATATATAGCACCCCTACAATCTCCATTACCATTCATATATAGCACCCCTACAATCTCCATTACCATTCATATATAGCACACCTACAATCTCCATTACCATTCATATATAGCACCCCTACAATCTCCATTACCATTCATATATAGCACACCTACAATCTCCATTACCATTCATATATAGCACCCCTACAATCTCCATTACCATTCATATATAGCACCCCTACAATCTCCATTACCATTCATATATAGCACCCCTACAATCTCCATTACCATTCATATATAGCATACCTACGATCTCCATTACCATTCATATATAGCACACCTACAATCTCCATTACCATTCATATATAGCACCCCTACGATCTCCATTACCATTCATATATAGCACACCTACAATCTCCATTACCATTCATAGATAGCACCCCTACAATCTCCATTACCATTCATATATAGCACCCCTACAATCTCCATTACCATTCATATATAGCACCCCTACAATCTCCATTACCATTCATATATAGCACACCTACAATCTCCATTACCATTCATATATAGCACCCCTACAATCTCCATTACCATTCATATATAGCACACCTACAATCTCCATTACCATTCATATATAGCACACCTACAATCTCCATTACCATTCATATATAGCACCCCTACGATCTCCATTACCATTCATATATAGCACACCTACGATCTCCATTACCATTCATATATAGCACACCTACGCTCTCCATTACCATTCATATATAGCACACCTACGATCTCCATTACCATTCATATATAGCACCCCTACAATCTCCATTACCATTCATATATAGCACCCCTACAATCTCCATTACCATTCATATATAGCACACCTACAATCTCCATTACCATTCATATATAGCACACCTACAATCTCCATTACCATTCATATATAGCACCCCTACAATCTCCATTACCATTCATATATAGCACACCTACAATCTCCATTACCATTCATATATAGCACCCCTACAATCTCCATTACCATTCATATATAGCACCCCTACAATCTCCATTACCATTCATATATAGCACCCCTACGATCTCCATTACCATTCATATATAGCACCCCTACGATCTCCATTACCATTCATATATAGCACACCTACGATCTCCATTACCATTCATATATAGCACACCTACAATCTCCATTACCATTCATATATAGCACACCTACAATCTCCATTACCATTCATATATAGCACACCTACGATCTCCATTACCATTCATATATAGCACCCCTACAATCTCCATTACCATTCATATATAGCACACCTACGATCTCCATTACCATTCATATATAGCACACCTACGATCTCCATTACCATTCATATATAGCACACCTACAATCTCCATTAGCATTCATATATAGCACCCCTACGATCTCCATTACCATTCATATATAGCACACCTACGATCTCCATTACCATTCATATATAGCACACCTACGATCTCCATTACCATTCATATATAGCACACCTACGATCTCCATTACCACTCATATATAGCACCCCTACAATCTCCATTACCATTCATATATAGCACCCCTACAATCTCCATTACCATTCATATATAGCACACCTACAATCTCCATTACCATTCATATATAGCACCCCTACAATCTCCATTACCATTCATATATAGCACACCTACAATCTCCATTACCATTCATATATAGCACCCCTACAATCTCCATTACCATTCATATATAGCACCCCTACAATCTCCATTACCATTCATATATAGCACCCCTACAATCTCCATTACCATTCATATATAGCATACCTACGATCTCCATTACCATTCATATATAGCACACCTACAATCTCCATTACCATTCATATATAGCACCCCTACGATCTCCATTACCATTCATATATAGCACACCTACAATCTCCATTACCATTCATAGATAGCACCCCTACAATCTCCATTACCATTCATATATAGCACCCCTACAATCTCCATTACCATTCATATATAGCACCCCTACAATCTCCATTACCATTCATATATAGCACACCTACAATCTCCATTACCATTCATATATAGCACCCCTACAATCTCCATTACCATTCATATATAGCACACCTACAATCTCCATTACCATTCATATATAGCACACCTACAATCTCCATTACCATTCATATATAGCACCCCTACGATCTCCATTACCATTCATATATAGCACACCTACAATCTCCATTACCATTCATATATAGCACACCTACGATCTCCATTACCATTCATATATAGCACCCCTACAATCTCCATTACCATTCATATATAGCACCCCTACAATCTCCATTACCATTCATATATAGCACACCTACAATCTCCATTACCATTCATATATAGCACCCCTACAATCTCCATTACCATTCATATATAGCACACCTACAATCTCCATTACCATTCATATATAGCACACCTACAATCTCCATTACCATTCATATATAGCACCCCTACAATCTCCATTACCATTCATATATAGCACACCTACAATCTCCATTACCATTCATATATAGCACCCCTACAATCTCCATTACCATTCATATATAGCACACCTACAATCTCCATTACCATTCATATATAGCACACCTACAATCTCCATTACCATTCATATATAGCACACCTACAATCTCCATTACCATTCATAGATAGCACCCCTACAATCTCCATTACCATTCATATATAGCACCCCTACAATCTCCATTACCATTCATATATAGCACCCCTACAATCTCCATTACCATTCATATATAGCACACCTACAATCTCCATTACCATTCATATATAGCACCCCTACAATCTCCATTACCATTCATATATAGCACACCTACAATCTCTATTACCATTCATATATAGCACACCTACAATCTCCATTACCATTCATATATAGCACCCCTACGATCTCCATTACCATTCATATATAGCACACCTACAATCTCCATTACCATTCATATATAGCACACCTACGATCTCCATTACCATTCATATATAGCACCCCTACAATCTCCATTACCATTCATATATAGCACCCCTACAATCTCCATTACCATTCATATATAGCACACCTACAATCTCCATTACCATTCATATATAGCACCCCTACAATCTCCATTACCATTCATATATAGCACACCTACAATCTCCATTACCATTCATATATAGCACCCCTACAATCTCCATTACCATTCATATATAGCACCCCTACAATCTCCATTACCATTCATATATAGCACCCCTACAATCTCCATTACCATTCATATATAGCACCCCTACAATCTCCATTACCATTCATATATAGCACCCCTACAATCTCCATTACCATTCATATATAGCACCCCTACAATCTCCATTACCATTCATATATAGCACCCCTACGATCTCCATTACCATTCATATATAGCACCCCTACAATCTCCATTACCATTCATATATAGCATACCTACAATCTCCATTACCATTCATATATTGCATACTTACGATCCTCATTACCAGCCATATATTGAGCGCTAAACCTTCACTGTTATATATTGGTCCGATATCATACCCCAAATTGCTAGCCATAAATAGCACTGAGATCACACCCTAGTTGACAGCCATATACCAGAAAAAGATAACCCTCAACCCAGTTGTCGGCCATATATTGCACAGCGATCACCCCCCAAGTAGCTGAAACAGTGACGGCACAGGTTATAGCAAGTGTGGCTATCATGTCTGCTGTCACAAGTTAATATATACATCCAAGGATCCGTGCACAGAGGCCAGAAGTACCAATAAGCGCATATGTTTCTCATGGGGACTTGTTCAGGGACAGAAATTTCAGCACACTGTCCTAAACATACCGGAGAAGTGTCGCTGTCTGTAATAGAGTGGGGAGGTAATTGTAACGGATTACTGGATAACACTACTAATCTTGATTAGCGCTGGCTTACCTGAGGTGCGGAGTCTAACGATCTCAAGGCGGGATGGGCTTTGCTGCCAGGAGTCGCAGGTCGCGGTCCTCAGGTTTGCCCCAAGATGTAGTACAGCGGAATAGGAGCAGGATGAGAGTAGTCGGACAGGCCGGGTCAGTTCACGGGTAGGCAATGCAGACAGAATCAGAAGGCAATCTCGGAGTCAATCAAACCGGGTCCGTACACGGGTCACCAGAACAGATGCGAAGTCAGGTCGGTACACTGGTATGGCAGATAAACGAGTAGAGAGAGGAACGTGAGACAATCCGGGTCAGGAGCACAGGCAATCAGGGAGGTCAGCAAGCTGGGTCAGTATTCAGGAGAAACGGAATCCAGAAAGGTCAGCAAGCCGGTTCGGTACACAGGAGGTCAAAACATACAGGGAGCAGGCACAAGGAGGAACAGGAATCAGGAGCTAGGAACAGGTAAGTTGCTCTGACACTCCTAAAGTGTCAGAGCGATATTTAATAGTGTTCCCCTGTTTGAATTCCCCGCCCTAGGTCTGGCGGTCACTTGACCACTGAACAACATTTTACCTTCATCTGTTACCCAACCACCTCCACCTTGCTCTATCACTCTTCCACTGTACAACACTGGTGACCAGATCTCATCCATAATCATAATTCCCAGTCCCACAAATTCCTCTTGTGTGAACATCCTCCTCTTCTCTAGATTGCAATGTTGCACAAGAAGGATGCAGGCCAACATCTGTTCTGTCTCGTCCATTTGGTAGGTAAATTGTCACCTATGCTCTTTATGTATACCAAGATGGCTGCCCAAACCTCTACCTCAACCCATCTCATGTATATTCCTTGTCTCGTACAATTTGTAAGTAATTCTGTTGCTTGTGTTCCTTCTTCTTGAGTGTGCCACAGATGGCTGCCTAGCCCTCTACACCCTCCTGATCCTTCCCACCTTTGTGTAAGTGTTATTTGATAAGAACTGTGTTCTATATTGGAACACTCCTTTTCACACTCCATTCGCACTCCTGCCCGCTCCCTGCGCTCGGCCAACGACCGCCGCCTCTCCTCCACCTTTATCACCTCTTCCCACTCCAGAATCCAAGACTTTTCCTGTGCAGCCCCCCTTCTCTGGAACGACCTCCCTCGTTCCATCCGTCTCTCTCCTACTCTGTGCTCCTTCAAACGTGCACTCAAAACTCACCTCTTCCTCAAAGCCTACCAACCATCTACTTAACCCCCATCTCCTCCCTTTGCTCGTCCTCCTTTCTCTCCTCTTGCCTCAACTGGCTCCTCTTGTGCCTGGTCTGTTTACCCTCCCTTAGGATGTAAGCTCGTATGAGCAGGGCCCCCTCCCCTCCTGTCTCCATACCTGTTCTTCCGCTCCGTCTTTACTGCATATGACTAGCCGGAGTTTCTGAAGTATTGGTACTTTTTGTTCATTGTTCTGTATGGTTTCACCCTGTATAGTCTATTGTTAGTACTGTGTGCGGCGCTGCGGATACCTTGTGGCACCTAACAAATAAATGATAATAATAATAATAATAATAATAATAATAATAATAATAATAATACATATATATTTAGTTTTGTTTGGATTCCATTTTTGGTGGAGAAGAGGGGTTTATCTACCATATATTGCAAATGCAATGTGCTTTGAGTCCTTTTGGGAGAAAAGAGGTATATAAATAAAAAATATATAATTTTCTCTTATAAAGGTGGCAACCCTAGTCATAACCTGTCCTGGTGGACCATGAAGCAGCACAAGACCCAGCATGACATAACCTGCATTTGGTTATAAAGTTTGTTTTCAAGGAAAAAACAATTCCCAGGCACAATTTGTTGTAGCCTCTCAATAGAAATTATGGATGATGGAAACCAGGGCTTAGCATTGGTGGAGTTAGTGAAGCAGGTGCTCCGAGCACCAGCAGCGGTGAGGGGCACCTGTGCTGTCTCCTTGCCCAGGGATCTGTGCACCAGAGGAGGGAAGGGGGATTTCCCACCCCAGGCAAGGTCCAGGGCTTCTGTTATGCTGGAGGCTGCTGCAGAAGCTGCAAAAAAAACATCTGGCACGGTCTTATATGTTATAATTATGTGTGTCCTCACTGTTACGCTACCCCATATATTCATATTAGTTCTATAAAAACATTTACATCTAGTGGTGTGTACGACAATTATTTCCATTGTTATTGAAAATATATTGTGTGTAATAGACATCATGAAACTTAATTTACCAAACAAGGTTATGTAAAGTGTGACAGTAATGCAGAAGGGTAGCATTGTATAATATAAGCAAGGGCTGTGCCCTCACATGCCAGGCACGCAACTTTCCCTAGCGCGTTTCAGTACTGGGGAGGGATAGAAGGAAAAAGGCAAAGACTAAATAAATGCATACTCCCAAAATCTGAGCTAGCTAAAAAGATGCCCTGAATTAGCGTATTCATTGTGTATTCACAGTCAGGCTCACTGACCTAACTACATCAAATATAAGTCTGCCTAAAACACAGACTACTAAACCCATCTATTGACATTGTAAAGCATACAATTACAAAATAATCACTGTGACTGCTGTAATATAGTGTAGGAGGTGGGTAGATACTTTTTTGGAGGTCATTATGGAGGTTTTCATCAGACCTAACAGAAATAATGAAACAACTGAAAGAAAAGAAGGACTCAATGAGCGATTTGGGGCAAAAACTGGGACTGTCCCTCCAAAACGAAGGCCAACTGAGATGTATGTAAGTCACAGTAGATTGTGGAAAAGATCAGAGAATGGATGTCTTGTACTTTCGTCACATAACCCAGATCTGACTAAAACAATGATTATATTGCATTGTACCCAGGACATTTACATTTACAGACTACCTTGCTTAAACTTCCTCAATTAGGACTTTGCACTGGACTATGCCATTCATTTTATCCTATCGCCATCTTTGAGATGGGCACACCTCGCACATGAACACTTAGTCACCGGAAGCGGATGTGTACACCCGGAAGTTGTTATTCTGAGAAAAAACCAGAGAGTGAAAATAGTGAGTGACATAAAGGTTGTGACTAGTTCCCCTTTGCCATAACGACCTGGTCCTTTTGGTGAAGGGGAACTAGCAAGCTAGCTATGGCTTTCCAAAGGAACATTTAAAGTTTGCAGGCCGATAGAATGAGGGAGATCGTTCCAGAGAAGGGGGTCAGCACAGGAGAGATCTTGAATGCGGGAGTGAGACGTGGTAACCAGATGGGAGGTAAGGTGGCAGCTGTTGGCTAACCATGGAGGGCGAGAGGGAGTATGAATGGAGATGAGGCAGGAGATGTAACGACAGACACAGTTCCCTAGGGAACAACCTCAGCGCTTGAAGTCAGCAGATAACCCTCGTTATGGGAATATTCTTTGGGTAACCCTGCAGCTTAGACCACGGTTCATCAAGCCGTGTAATAGACAAAAAAATACACAAAAGTGTCCAGCGCTGGGAATCAACCCTCTGCTTATATACACTCACTCTTTATAAAATACACACTTTGAGTGAAATACATATATTTATTGGAACTTGAATTCCTGTAAAAAATCACACACTTCCCAAATGGGGAGCTAATATATAAAAGCAAACAACAATAATGATGTTTATATTGGGCTGAATGTGCCAGTATAATCCAACCCTTATATATCGTAAATGGTTAAAATGGTTAAAAAGGCAGACCAGTATAAACAACTATTATAATCATTCTATCTCTCCTGGTTCATCTGATGAAAACTTGTGTCTGTCATGAAAAATACGAATGCATGCATGATTCAAAAATATATATATATAGAGATATCACTTCCCAAAAAATGTTGTTTGTCTAAAAAATAAAAACAAAATTGAAGAGATGCGCTATATTAGAATAGCTACTTCATATACATTCCACAGTGAACAAGTGATCTCCAATAGAATTAAACAAATCCGTAAATACAGAGTTAGACTTGTTCCTTATCTATACGGTGAAAGCAGTTCATAACATCTTCCTTTCTACACGTATATGGAATCCCGCAACATCGGAAACGGTAAGTCTGTGATGTAATAATTCTTACCGCATCCTATAATCCTCATGGAGAGGTGCAGAGAAGCGTGAATCCACCTGTGCAAAGTTCTTGAACAGCCCGGATATCCGATGATGTTTCCACTAAAAGGAGTGTAATTTCCAATTCAAGCATACAGGAACCGATACGCTGTATTTTCGTTCCGCTTGATTATGACACCAATGGAAACGTCGGAGCATATATTTATCAAAGTATTATTTCTCTCCACACAGCGCTGTGTATAATGGAAAAACCTGAAGGCAAATCTTTTGCTCACTGACAGGAGATGTAACGAGCAGTGGAGTTGGAAAGGTGAGGTGAGGGTCAGGAGTGTGAAGAGGATTCTGTAACAAAGTCGGAGGGGAATCCAGTGCAGCGCTTGACAGAGAGGGATACAGACCGGCGAGAGAGGAAGGTTAGTCTCACTGAAGCATTACGTATGGACTGAAGAGAAGCGAGATGGGTGCACATTAGGTTGGAGACTGTGTTATGGCCACCAGTGCGGCATAAACTCATAGAACAGGTAGAAGAGGTCTTCACCTTTAGCAGCTGTCTTTCCTGTAGAGACTGGTTATGCTCACAGGTACTCAGATGCCCCCAGGTCTTATGCTCAGAGTAGTATGAGTTTATGCTTACACGGTAGCGCACAGGTATAGGAGGTTACACACGGAGGAGCGGCAAGCCAGAGATCAGCGGACTGGACAGGGCACCAGAGGGTATGTCAGGTACAGGCGGAAATGTCAAGGTCACAGGCACAGGTTCAGGATCCAGGGACAGGCGATAGATCAGGGTCAGAAGCACAGGTTCAGAATCCAGGAACAGGCAAAGGTCTTACATGGGTAATCAATCACAGGTTTCAACACCAAACACAGAAACTGGAGCAGGCAGCAGTACTAGAATAGAACGCTATAACCGGCAGTGAGGCTCAGTCCTCACTGCCTTAAGTAGTGCTCACAGCCAATCAGGGAAGAGCCCTGAAAATACACCCAGGAGTTGCATAATAAATAAATGACCCTACTGGCCAATGGGGAAGCAGAGTGCCCAGCTGCTAAATAATCAAAACAGCCTTGAATGGCTGGCCCTACATAGATCCGCGCGCACGCGCCGGGCTGTTTGACAGCTGGTCGGGCGCGGCGGCAGGAGAACTCCAGCGTCCCGGTTGTTGCCCTGGCAACCAGGACGAAGATACCGGAAGTGACGTCCTGGTCGTCATAGTGACGGCCGGGACGCTCACAGGAGGCAGGTAAGAGTCGCGGCGGTGCTCTTAGCCTGCCGTATTAAGCGCTTTGGTATCAAAATGCTTTTATGTGCCAGGGAAAGGGGCACTTCTGGCATTTAACTCATGCTTGTGTCCTAGCCATGAATTCTCAAAAAAATGCCTGTTGGATTTATTGATATAAACAACTTTACTGCAGTGGCTGCAGAATACACAGAGGCACACCTCCATGGTTTACTAAGATATGTTACTAATCCCCCTAACCATTCTTTATCCCCCCTCCCCCTAGTTATTATCCTACCTCCAAAAAAAAAGTTGGTATCTCTAGCCCCGCTGTAGTTTGTAGTCTCTTTTATCTTTATAGTTATTGTTACTTATGTTGTTCTCATAACATTAAGCGTTGCTGTTAACTTCTCTTGTCCATAGTGGCTACATCCTACTTACTTTTTCAGCTATCAGTTGTGCTCTCCTGCCATTTTCAGATGTAGCAAGTACTTTGTCTATGATGGTGTCTCTCCCCCTTGACACTAACTTTATGTCATCAGGGTTGAACTGAATGGCACAAATTACTTTCTTGACTTTATTATGTTCACAAGATGACGTAGTGGAGGGACCAGCCATACAAGGACTCATAGCAAACTCCCTCTGAAAGATGGCTGTAGTTGCAGGGACATTAGTGCTATGTATACTATACTAGAGCTTTACATTTGCAAAATAAACCATAGGGTCTATAGATTGTAAGCTTGCGAGCAGGGTTCTCTTACCTCTCTGTCTGTATGTATTACCCAGTATTGTTTTATTAATGTTTGTTCACAATTGTAAAGTGCTACGGAATTTGCTGGCGCTATATAAATAAATGCTGATGATGATGATAGGGTCTATCCCCAAACTCTAAGAAAAGTAGTGTGTTTTCCTTTTTTTTCATAAAAGGAACCTCATTATTTTGGTCCATGATGGTCAAGGGTTTTCATGGACAGGTCACATCTATGTTTGCAGGCTCTTAAACATGTCACCACAAAAAGCTGATTAGGACTGAGGATGGCAAACCTTTGATATGTAATGTCTGTCTGCACCTCCTTGAATGGAATGAAATGCAACAAAAGATATTGCATTATCCATTGAGTGCTAACAGAACAAGAGTTTCTTACTTCTTTTCTCTAATAAGCTTTCCTGTTACAAACCATCATGGCTGTTGCCAAAGTAATTTACATTTATCCAAAGCATTGGAGACCTTCTTTCTGTGGATATCTAATGTTACCCATCATTAACTGCAATGCATGTATCGACTTTAACACCCTTTACATTTGAATCCTCCATTCATACATATTTAGAATGTGAATATACCTCATAGCAGTGATTTTTACACATTACATGTTTTTGCTTTTGGTCTTTCCCTGCTAAGTAAATAAATATAAGAGTTATGTTACCATAGAGAATTTTACAAGGCCTATGACCTTCATGCTGACCCATTTGGTCAGCATGAAAAATAAGCAGTACTGACATATGACTCAAAGTTCTCAGAAAGCACTTGTTAATTTTCTCATTTATTCCCCCCTCCAAAGCCTTTATTGCATTGCTTTGAAAGTACTGCAATCTGAAACCCTTAGTAAATTTGCCTCCCTCCATTGTTGGCACAGGACCCACTCTGAAATTCACTATGGGATTCATAATTGGACTACAGCAAAGCCAAGGCACAACTAGGATCAATCACTGTCCATTATTAAGTATATCTTATTTATAGGGATGAGCGCACTCGGATTTATGAAATCCGAGCCCACCCGAACGTTGCGGATCCGAGTCGGATCCGAGACAGATCCGGGTATTGGCGCCAAATTCAAAAGTGAAACTGAGGCTCTGACTCATAATCCCGTTGTCGGATCTCGCGATACTCGGATCCTATAAATTCCCCGCTAGTCGCCGCCATCTTCACTCGGGCATTGATCAGGGTAGAGGGAGGGTGTGTTAGGTGGTCCTCTGTGCTGTTTAGTTCTGTGCTGTTTAGTTCTGTGCTGTGCTGTGCTGTGCTGTGCTGTGCTGTGCTGTGTTCTGCAGTATCAGTCCAGTGGTGCTGTGTGCTGTGCTCTGTCCTTCTGAGGTCAGTGGTGCTGCTGGGTCCTGTGCTGTGTCCTGTTCAGTCCAGTGGTGCTGTGTCCTGTGCTCTGTGCTTCTAAGGGCATAGTTATTTCCCCAATATTCCCCTGTGTTTAAAAAAATAAAAAAAAGTTTTTTTAAAAAATACCAAAAACTACTTTAATATTTTTTAATTACCACAAAATTTGCACAACCAATCCTGCAGTATAAGCCCATTGGTACTGCAATATTACCAAGTTCACACATTCAGCAGTAAAAGTCCAGTGGTACTGCAATATTACAAAGTTTACACATTCTGCAGTATCAGTCCAGTGGTGCTGTGTCCTGTGCTCTGTCCTGCTGAGTTCCGTAGTGCTGCTGGGTCCTGTGCCGTGTCCTGTTCAGTCCAGTGGTGCTGTGTCCTGTGCTCTGTGCTTCTAAGGGCATAGTTATTTCCCCATTATTCCCAAGTTTTTAAAAAATAAAAAAAAAGTAAAAAAAAATAAAAAATTTAAAAAAAAAAAAAATATATAATAATTATAACCAAATTTGCAAAACCAATCCAGCATTATAAGTCCATTGGTACTGCAATATTACCAAGTTCACACATTCTGCAGTATCAGTCCAGTGGTGCTGTGTCCTGTGCTCTGTCCTGCTGAGTTCCGTAGTGCTGCTGGGTCCTGTGCCGTGTCCTGTTCAGTCCAGTGGTGCTGTGTCCTGTGCTCTGTGCTTCTAAGGGCATAGTTATTTCCCCACTATTCCCAAGTTTTTTAAAAATAAAAAAAAAGTAAAAAAAAATAAAAAATTTAAAAAAAAAAAAATATATAATAATTATAACCAAATTTGCAAAACCAATACAGCAGTATAAGTCCATTGGTACTGCAATATTACCAAGTTCACACATTCTGCAGTATCTTGTGCTACATATAATGGAGACCAAAAATTTGGAGGATAAAGTAGGGAAAGATCAAGACCCACTTCCTCCTAATGCTGAAGCTGCTGCCACTAGTCATGACATAGACGATGAAATACCATCAACGTCGTCTTCCAAGCCCGATGCCCAATCTCGTAGTACCGGGCATGTAAAATCCAAAAAGCCCAAGTTAAGAAAAAGTAGCAAAAAGAGAAACTTAAAATCATCTGAGGAGAAACGTAAAGTTGCCAATATGCCATTTACGACACGGAGTGGCAAGGAACGGCTTAGGCCCTGGCCCGTGTTCATGACTAGTGGTTCAGCTTCACCCACGGATCTTAGCCCTCCTCCTCCTCCCCCCCCTACAAAAAATTGAAGAGAGTTATGCTGTCAGCAACAAAACAGCAAACAACTCTGCCTTCTAAAGAGAAATTATCACAAATCCCCAAGGCGAGTCCAAGGGTGTTGGTGGTTGTCAAGCCTGACCTTCCCATCACTGTACGGGAAGAGGTGGCTCGGGAGGAGGCTATTGATGATGTAGCTGGCGCTGTGGAGGAACTTGATGATGAGGATGGTGATGTGGTTATTGTAAATGAGGCACCAGGGGGGGAAACAGCTGATGTCCATGGGATGAAAAAGCCCATCGTCATGCCTGGTCAGAAGACCAAAAAATGCACCTCTTCGGTCTGGAGTTATTTTTATCCAAATCCAGACAACCAATGTATGGCAATATGTAGCTTATGTAAAGCTCAAATAAGCAGGGGTAAGGATCTTGCCCACCTAGGAACATCCTCCCTTATACGTCACCTGAATAACCTTCATAGTTCAGTGGTTAGTTCAGGAACTGGGGCTAGGACCCTCATCGGTACAGGGACACCTAAATCCCGTGGTCCAGTTGGATACACACCAGCAACACCCTCCTCGTCAACTTCCTCCACAATCTCCATCAGATTCAGTCCTGCAGCCCAAGTCAGCAGCCAGACTGAGTCCTCCTCAATACGGGATTCATCCGAGGAATCCTGCAGCGGTACGCCTACTACTGCCACTGCTGCTGTTGCTGCTGTTAGTCGGTCATCTTCCCAGAGGGGAAGTCGTAAGACCGCTAAGTCTTTCACAAAACAATTGACCGTCCAACAGTCGTTTGCCATGACCACCAAATACGATAGTAGTCACCCTATTGCAAAGCGTATAACTGCGGCTGTAACTGCAATGTTGGTGTTAGACGTGCGCCCGGTGTCCGCCATCAGTGGAGTGGGATTTAGAGGGTTGATGAAGGTATTGTGTCCCCGGTACCAAATCCCCTCGAGATTCCACTTCACTAGGCAGGCGATACCAAAAATGTACAGAGAAGTACGATCAAGTGTCCTCAGTGCTCTTAAAAATGCGGTTGTACCCACTGTCCACTTAACCACGGACATGTGGACAAGTGGTTCTGGGCAAACGAAGGACTATATGACTGTGACAGCCCACTGGGTAGATGCATCCCCTTCCGCAGCAACAGCAACAGCTGCATCAGTAGCAGCATCTACAAAATGGCTGCTCATGCAAAGGCAGGCAACATTGTGCATTACAGGCTTTAATAAGAGGCACAACGCTGACAACATATTAGAGAAAATGAGGGAAATTATCTCCCAGTGGCTTACCCCACTTAGACTCTCATGGGGATTTGTGGTGTCAGACAATGCCAGTAACATTGTGCGGGCATTAAATATGGGCAATTTCCAGCACGTCCCATGTTTTGCCCACACCATTAATTTGGTGGTGCAGCATTACCTCAAGAGTGACAGGGGTGTGCAGGAGATGCTTGCGGTGGCGCGCAAAATTGCTGGACACTTTCGGCATTCAGCCAGTGCCTACCGCAGACTAGAGGCACATCAAAAAAGCATGAACCTGCCCTGCCATCACCTCAAACAAGAGGTTGTGACGCGCTGGAACTCCACCCTCTATATGCTGCAGAGGATGGAGGAGCAGCAAAAGGCCATTCAGGCCTACACAGCCACCTACGACATAGGCAAAGGAGTGGGGATGCGCCTCAGTCAAGCGCAGTGGAGACTGATTTCCGTGTTGTGCAAGGTTCTGCAGCCATTTGAACTTGCCACACGAGAAGTCAGTTCCGACACTGCCAGCTTGAGTCAGGTCATTCCCCTGATCAGGCTGTTGCAGAAGCAGCTGGAGAAAGTGAGGGAGGAGCTGGTAAGCCATTGCGATTACACCAAGCATGTAGCTCTTGTGGATGTAGCCCTTCGTACGCTTTGCCAGGATCCGAGGGTGGTCACTCTTTTAAAGTCAGAGGAATACATTCTGGCCACCGTGCTCGATCCTCGGTTTAAAGCGTATGTTGTGTCTCTGTTTCCGGCGGACACAAGTCTACAGCGGTGCAAAGACCTGCTGGTCAGGAGATTGTCCTCTGAAGAGGACCGTGACATGCCAACAGCTCCACCCTCATTTTCTTCCACATCTATGGCTGCGAGGAAAAAGCTCAGTTTTCCCAAAAGAGGCACTGGCGGGGATGCTGATAACATCTGGTCCGGACTGAAGGACCTGCCAACCATTGCAGACATGTCTACTCTCGCTGCATTGGATGCTGTCACAATAGAAAAAATTGTGGATGATTACTTTGCTGACACCATCCAAGTAGACATGTCAGACAGTCCATATTGTTACTGGCAGGAAAAAAAGGCAGTTTGGAAGCCCCTGTACAAACTGGCTCTATTTTACCTGAGTTGTCCCCCCTCCAGTGTGTACTCGGAAAGAGTTTTTAGTGCAGCGGGGAACCTGGTCAGTGAGCGGCGAAGGAGGTTGCTTCCTCACAACGTTGAAAAAATGATGTTTATAAAAATGAATAATCAATTCCTCAATGAAGTACAGCACTGCCCTCCAGATACTACAGAGGGACCTGTGGTTGTGGAGTCCAGTGGGGACGAATTGATAATGTGTGATGAGGAGGAAGTACACACTGTAGGGGGAGAGGAATCAGAGGTTGAGGATGAGGACGACATCTTGCCTCAGTAGAGCCTGTTTAGTCTGTACAGGGAGAGATGAATAGCTTTTTTGGTGTGGGGGCCCAAACAAACCAATCATTTCAGCCAAAGTTGTTTGGTAGGCCCTGTCGCTGAAATGATTGGTTTGTTAAAGTGTGCATGTCCTATTTCAACAACATAAGGGTGGGTGTGAGGGCCCAAGGACAATTCCATCTTGGAACTTTTTTTTTTGCATTATATGACCAAGCAACAGTCGTTTGCCATGTTCAAAAAGTAAAACCAAATGTAAAAAAATTCAAGAAATTAAACCAAAAGTAAAATGCCGTGTCATAATTTAAAACAAGAGGTATTGACGTGCTCTAAAACTACTGTATTGTTGTTTATATTTTATAAACACTACACTTGAAAGCTTGAGTCTTTCAATAGAAAAGTAACTGTCCATTGCACGAATATTTGCAACAGGGACAATTTTAGGGTTAAGAAAGTCAACTAATAATAACACTTCGACGCTGTGTGTCTTTATAAACACTACACTTGGAAGTTGGAGGAGGTATTGTGGCCCCGGCACCAAATTTACTACCGGGGCCACTCCACTGTGCAGTCCATATTTAGGTGTATCAGATATTAAACAACGGTGACAGTTGATGCCCAATTTTTTAATTATATTGTGGCCTCGGTACCAAATTGTGTACCGGGGCCACCCCACTACGCAGTCCAGATACTTGTTTGGTGGAATTCAGACACGTGGAGGGTTTTTTAATTATATTGTGGCCTCGGTACCAAATTGTGTACCGGGGCCACCACACTACGCAGTCAAGATACTTGTTTGGTGGAATTCAGACCAGTTGAGGGTTTTATTATTATATTGTGTGGACCACTCTATCTATACCACACTACAACTCTATACCACTCTATTTCCTACTTTAATTCTATTTCATACTTTAATTCTATTTCCTACTTTAATTCTATTACTAATTAATTACCATAAAGAGGAACAAAATAAACCAATTTTACCAAAAGTATAATATGACTTAGACTTACAAACACTACACTTTAAAGATCGTGCCTTTAAATGAAAAAGTCAGTCTTCATTGCACGACTATGTGCAACAGGGACTTTTTTTGGGTTTACAAAGTCAAACAATAACACTTCGACCCTGTCTGTCTGGGGTCTCTCAATGACGAATTGTCTGTACCATGTTTGGAGGAGGTATTGTGGCCCCGGTATCAAATTGGGTACCGGGGCCACCCCACTATGCAGTCCAGATACTTGTTTGGTGGAATTCAGACACGTGGAGGGTTTTTTAATTATATTGTGGCCTCGGTACCAAATTGTGTACCGGGGCCACCACACTACGCAGTCAAGATAGATAGATGCGTATTGCGTATCATAGATAAAGTACATTCAGTGGTGTGGGGCAAATTGAAAAATATTCAAAATGCACTGACATTATCAAAAACAAGAGGTTGTCACACGCTAAAACTCCAACATGTATATGATGGAGAGGATGGAGGAGCAGCCGTATGTGTAGTGTAATGCAGATCTGTTGAAGGTTTTTTATATATTTTATTGTGGTGCCCAGTGCCCACTCCTCTACGCAGTCCAGGTACAATTATTGGTGCGAATCATAAAAGTTCAGGGTTTTTAATATATTGTGGTGACCCACTCCTCTACGCAGTCCAGGTACAATTATTGGTGCGAATCATAAAAGTTTAGGGTTTTTAAGATATTGTGGTGACCCACTCCTCTACGCAGTCCAGGTACAATTATTGGTGCGAATCATAAAAGTTCAGGGTTTTTAAGATATTGTGGTGACCCACTCCTCTACGCAGTCCAGGTACAATTATTGGTGCGAATCATAAAAGTTCAGGGTTTTTAAGATATTGTGGTGACCCACTCCTCTACGCAGTCCAGGTACAATTATTGGTGCGAATCATAAAAGTTCAGGGTTTTTAAGATATTGTGGTGACCCACTCCTCTACGCAGTCCAGGTACAATTATTGGTGCGAATCATAAAAGTTCAGGGTTTTTAAGATATTGTGGTGACCCACTCCTCTACGCAGTCCAGGTACAATTATTGGTGCGAATCATACAAGTTCAGGGTTTTTAATATATTGTGGTGACCCACTCCTCTACGCAGTCCAGGTACATTTATTGGTGCGATTCATAAAAGTTCAGTGTTTTTAATATATATTGTGGTGACCCACTCCTCTACGCAGTCCAGGTACATTTATTGGTGCGAATCATACAAGTTGATGGTTTTCTTATTATATATATTGTGGTGACCCACTCCTCTACGCAGTCCAGGTACAATTATTGGTGCGAATCATAAAAGTTCAGGGTTTTTAATATATTGTGGTGACCCACTCCTCTACGCAGTCCAGGTACAATTATTGGTGCGAATCATAAAAGTTCAGGGTTTTTAAGATATTGTGGTGACCCACTCCTCTACGCAGTCCAGGTACAATTATTGGTGCGAATCATAAAAGTTCAGGGTTTTTAATATATATTGTGGTGACTCACTCCTCTACGCAGTCCAGGTACAATTATTGGTGCGAATCATAAAAGTTCAGGGTTTTTAAGATATTGTGGTGACCCACTCCTCTACGCAGTCCAGGTACAATTATTGGTGCGAATCATACAAGTTCAGGGTTTTTAATATATTGTGGTGACCCACTCCTCTACGCAGTCCAGGTACATTTATTGGTGCGATTCATAAAAGTTCAGTGTTTTTAATATATATTGTGGTGACCCACTCCTCTACGCAGTCCAGGTACATTTATTGGTGCGAATCATACAAGTTGATGGTTTTCTTATTATATATATTGTGGTGACCCACTCCTCTACGCAGTCCAGGTACATTTATTGGTGCGAATCATAAAAGTTCAGGGTTTTTAAGATATTGTGGTGACCCACTCCTCTACGCAGTCCAGGTACAATTATTGGTGCGGATCATAAAAGTTCAGGGTTTTTAATATATTGTGGTGACCCACTCCTCTACGCAGTCCAGGTACAATTATTGGTGCGAATCATAAAAGTTCAGGGTTTTTAAGATATTGTGGTGACCCACTCCTCTACGCAGTCCAGGTACAATTATTGGTGCGAATCATAAAAGTTCAGGGTTTTTAATATATATTGTGGTGACCCACTCCTCTACGCAGTCCAGGTACAATTATTGGTGCGAATCATAAAAGTTCAGGGTTTTTAAGATATTGTGGTGACCCACTCCTCTACGCAGTCCAGGTACAATTATTGGTGCGAATCATAAAAGTTCAGGGTTTTTAATATATATTGTGGTGACCCACTCCTCTACGCAGTCCAGGTACAATTATTGGTGCGAATCATAAAAGTTCAGGGTTTATAATATATTGTGGTGACCCACTCCTCTACGCAGTCCAGAAAGATACCTTGTTGCAACGTTTTGGACTAATAACTATATTGTGAGGTGTTCAGAATACACTGTAAATTAGTGGAAATGCTTGTTATTGAATGTTATTGAGGTTAATAATAGCCTAGGAGTGAAAATAAGCCCAAAAACTTGATTTTTAAACTTTTTATGTTTTTTTCAAAAAAAATCCGAATCCAATACCTTAAATCCGAACCGAGACCTTTCGTCAAGTGTTTTGCGAGACAAATCCGAACCTCAAAAATAACGAAAATCCGGATCCAAAACACAAAACACGAGACCTCAAAAGTCGCCGGTGCACATCCCTACTTATTTAGTGTTGTTAGCACTAAAAAACCATAGGACATGTAATGCAACTTGGGGAATACTCATTCACAATGTTTGAATCTTGAAATTACCGACATGTAAACCAGCTAATACACTCAATGTGTCCTGTTTTTAACTCTTTTTGGGGATTAATTGATGGCTGAAAGGGAATAAGTCTGTCAGGGAAAACAATTTTTCCACCTTAATCCAGTAGAAATATGGCAATGTACCTGATTCCCCATTACTATCAGTAGCTGCACAGGAACATTGACAGCAACCTCTCTTGTGTACCACGTGACTACAGCAGTCACATGACCTAGTGATGTCACCATCACTATCACTAGCTACACAGGAACATTGCAGCAGTCTCCGCTGTGTACCACGTGACCACAGCAGTCACATGACCTAGTGATGTCACTATCAGTAGCCTCCCCTGTGTACCACGTGACCACAACAGTCACATGACCGGGTGATGTCAGAAGGTCTTTCCGGTGAAGGGGATCTCCTGATTACCGTGACATAAATCCCATGTGAGTTGTGGTAATTGTTTGTGAAGGGTCAGGTCGGTGTCTGTAGGGTATTCCGCGTTACCTGCACTTATATAGGGCCGTGTACTACAGCGGTGATGGCAGATATACCGGGATACATAATGCACAGTGACAGTGTAGTGTTTAATATCCAATGATAGATGTGTCACTGTACACACGTTTCAGTACAGGACAGCTGAATATGGGTGTTTTATCCAGCCCAATGACAGGTTACATGGGGCTCTCTAGGTGTGTTGGTACTACAAGTCCCAGCATTCCCTGCCAGCACACTTTTGCTTGTACTTGTAGTTCCACAGAACCTTCAGTGGCATGTTGCCTAAACTGTACTCTACTTCCAATGCTACTTGGTCTGTATCCCCCAATAACATACTGACAGGCCAGTGTTTGTATCTCCCAGCCCTTACACAAATATGCTTTATGGTTAGTGTTTTCTAAATTTTATTTTTTTATTACATAATGATTATGTGCTATATTGCAATAAATGTATATTTAATTTTGTTTGGATCCCATGTTTGGGGCAGAAGAGGGGGTATTATATAAGCCTTTTTTCTTTTGCTTATGGTTTTTTAACTGTACAAAATAAGTTCATTCTCCACATTCACACAGTGTCTCCCTCTTCCCCCCCAAATAAAACATGACATTTAGAGAAGTAAATTATTTCTGTACTATGGCTATTGTGGAAGACACTCTTTTGGAATAGTTTATTATTCTAACCTTAATAATTGCCATTTACTTCTACATTTATTTTTTTCTATAGTTATATTCATACTTATTGTACACTATATATTTATATATAGTATTTCAGTTTGATGAAGGGACAGAGTAAAATACTATTTGTTACATCTTTATTTGTAGCCATTTACTTATTTAGTTCCTTTTATTAGGGGAGGTCCAGTTGTTTTTAGGAGATTTAATCTGGTTTTGTTGCCAAAATAGAGTTGTTTATATTGAGGGAACAGCTGCCTCTAAATGCTTCTGTTGTTTTTTAAGTGTTATTTCCAAGCTACCCTGTAGATGAAATCAACCATAATTCCCGGGGGCACCCACAAGTTATGAAGTTTTAGTAGAAATTAAATACTTTTCTAATTCTGAAAATTAATTCATGAAAAATATATATTTTTTCAGGTTGCATCCACATTGGTTGGGAGGTGGGTCCCTCTCACTTAAAAGGGGCTCTGTCACCTTTTTATTGACATAATAAGGAATTACTATACAAATCTCCTGTTGTCAGAGTTGGGGGCTTTGCTCAGGGTGGTCTTCTCTCCCATTCTATTCTTGAGGTCTTGTGTTCTCAGAATGGGATGCACAATGGTCACTGTAATGTGACAAGATTGAGTATGGGCAGGATTTTATTGATTGACCTTCTCACCTGGCTTTTGTTGCGTCCTCAAAGTGCCACTGGCTAATAAAATAACAAGATGGGGCCCAGGAAAATGTAAATTGGAGCCTAACAATCCCCAACATAATGGGTAGTTATCAGTGTGTGGCCTCAGTATAAAAAAAACAAAATGGAATGTGACTTTCAAATTTCCAAACTGTTCTGCATGGAATAGCCAGTCTCATAAATTCCTTTGCGATTTGAACTAACAGCTGCTATAGCCAATCAATATTTGATCGAATGTATCAGCTTAACTTGATATATACTAATATCTCATATTTATAAAAAGACCTTTTCTAAAGAGCATATAATGATGACCAGTGATGTAATTATCCAATATGTTACCACCATACAGTGGCCATAACACCCTTTATGAATTCTCCAGGAAAGTCAGGTGGTTTCTCAGTAAATGGCTGGCACTCTACTGTAAATGCTCTCTGGGGGGAAGGGAGGGGCTTTGTTAAAACATACTTTAGGGTGGATGTCAATATATTGTCCAGTAATCCTTCCTGTAGATATACAGTCATGTGAAAAAAATAGTACACCCTCTTTCAAATCTGTGCTTTTATATATCAGGGTATAATTACAATCATCTAGGGGTCTATGCATCAAACTATTATGAGCCATTAAAACGGATAAAACAGCAGTTTTCTCTGTTAAATGACTACCACAGAATGCATCAAGGGCTTATTGCAGGAGAAATTAAAGAATTTTCCTGCCATACCCCACTTTACGTTTGTTTTTGCAGTCCCTATAGATTAATATGGGGACTGCGAAATTTTTGCATTGCGCAGAAAGATAACGCCATCTCAGGATGGCGTTACCTGTCATTTCCTATGGGATTCTGCTGAAGCATCTCTTGCTTCTCAGAATCCGTTACAGAAGAAGTGCTTCCTCCTAAATAGGAAAAATGTTTTGCAGCAGAAGGGTCACTTAGCTCCCAGAGTAGCACCAGCATGATGCACTTCAGCGGTGCATAACTGCATCGCAGCGGTTTGCAGCGATGTATATTTAGTTGCACCACATGTTATTGGTGCATAGACCCCCTAGTCCTTAGCAAGGTCACCATTTGATAAATATAATTTTTATTTTTTGTGATAAATAACCCTTTAGAAATTTTTCTAATGTACTTGAAATTGGATCATGCAACAGTACAGTGACCCTAAGCTCACCAGCAGAATTACCACTAAGTGGTTAAAATGAAAAAAAGAATCAAGGTTTTGGAATGGCCAAGTCAAAGTCTCAATGCCATTGAGCTGCTTAGACAGGACCTTAACAGAACTGTGCATATATGGAAGCCCTCACACATCATTGAGCTGAAGCAGTATTGCATGAGATATGGGCAAAGTTTCTGACACTGATAAACAGGTTATTGCTGCTAAAGTTAGTTCTACAGACTACTGAATCATGGGGTGTACTAACTTTTTCACATGTGACTTTTTCATGTTGGTCTTTTTTTTTTTTGAACAAACGATGACGAATTATAATCGGTGAGTTATTTGTCACATTAGATTAGATTCCTCAGATTTTAGGACTTGTCGAGGATTAGATGATTGTTATTTATGTAAAAACACAGATGTGAAAGAGGGTGTGTTTTCACATGACATTACACAAAGACATTATGTGCATTGTCTATTTGGCGGAAGCGTATGATAATTCCCATGTTGTATTTAACTGCAGGGTGAAGTGATGGAGCCAGAACTATCAGACCGTTATGACCATGCTCTTCTGGGAATTCTGCAACATGTGGGAAACATCCAGGACTTTTTAAGTGTTTACTTTGGGTTCTTGTACCGCAAGACAGACTTTTATCGTCTGCTACTGAATCCCCAGGACCGTCTGGGATTCCCCCCGGGTGTTGCCCAGAATATGGTGCTGCAGGTGAGTAATTGGTCATTACAGTGTTGTGTACACAGTCCTGGTACTGGAGGTAAATCACACTTGTCCTCTCTCAGACGTTCAAAACCTACGAGCGTCTTGCCCTGCAGGACCATGAGAGGAGAGTGCAAGATTTGCAGAAGAAGCTGAGGACGAGAGAGGAGGGGAGTTTGGCAGAGAGCGACGGTGCAGCAGTGGCAGAACAAGAAGTGATAATAGAGACTCCTGCAGATGAGTTACCCATAGAACAGGAAAAGCCAGAGAGTCAGCCAGACACTCCGGATGCACAGCAGAAAGCAGAAGAAACAGAGGCCAGCAGTAATGACACAGACGACACCGCTTCTGTCTCCAAGTAAAAACGCCATAATACATCATTTGTGATATAATGTGTCATCCCTGCCGTGAGGCTTCTGTTTTATCTCTTTCTATTTTCAATATTTGCTTCTCGTTGTTCTTCATCCAACATACCCGGGGCAGTATTACCATTACAGCATCCACAACTAGCTTAAATAAGAGTAAAGGCACATTCATGGTTGAAGATTCAAATAAGTATTTTAATGTTTGTAATTGCTGAATTGTAACCATGTGTAAAGTGACAGTGATATTTTCAATTTTAATATGTCTATCTTAAAAGGGACACTAAGTGGTAGATTCAAGAACTATAAGGGCTGTGCACTATTACCTTTACTACGGTAATAGAGTGCATTATTATTATTATAATTTACCCCTAAAAATGGGCTGTTGGATGAGGAAAGATCCTGTGGGGAGGTATATGAGGTGGGTTGTTTAAAAAAACGAAAAAAACAAAACTACTTTTGTGGTGGGTTTAAGAACATCAGATTTCAAATTTCAGATTTAATTGAAAACCTGTAAGCGGTTGTATAGGATTATTTTTTCTGATGGAGTAAAGTGGTATTATCACATTATAAGCAGAATCAAACTGTTTATATGAGGGTATATGTGAGAGGAGTACATGAGAGGAATGCAGCGCTTGTTATCACATGTTTGGGCTAATGGGAAGGAACCATCGAAGCGAGTGTTGGGTGTTAAAGTGAGTAGTGATTTAGTCTTCTAATATAGGTTATACAGGAATGGTGTATTATTGTGTATACGACCTCTTGCTAGAGAGAAGTGAATAATAGGATAAAGTCCCTTTAAGACGTTGCTTTAGAACCATCAGTTTATCAATCTAATTTGTTGTGTTCTAAAACAAAAAGGTGATAAAGGTGTCCATTGTGTACTGTTATTACTGGTGGAGGCATCAACCTTTTATTAGTAAGCATTGAATGATTTGGCTGAAGAAGATATGGAGATGTTATTCCTCTTTTGTTTTCTTATAATGTATAACTGGACCAGCTATTGATCTGGTGGTCATGCTGGTTTTTGTTACATTTTTGGTTGATTAACCAATCTCATAAGTAGCCTCAGATTAATTGGTTTCCTATAGTTGTCTGAATTTTGAAAGAACGTGTGTGTGTGTGTGTGTGTGTGTGTGTGTGTGTGTGTGTGTGTGTGTGTGTGTGTGTGTGTGTGTGTGTGTGTGTGTGTGTGTGTGTGTGTGCGTGCCAGACACTCCCTGATTCACGTGTGCTATTCCACGGATTGTGTTAACAGCACTGATCCAACTCGCCAAATTTGCTTCATCTGTTTGGTAATATAGTCATATCTCTTTGTCACTGACAATTGACTCATAGTAACATCGACAGCTACTATGTGTTTCCTTTTAAAGAGTTATATAACCTAAAGCTAAATTTTAACTGTAGTGTCACTGTACATATAATTAAATCACAGAGCTTGCCTCCGCTGCTCCCTGTCAACTGATAAAACACCATTGCGCCTCATCAACGTGTACTGAGCAGAATCAAGCACAGTAAACTGCAGTTTTAGTTAAAATTAGGAGTATAGTCCAAGTTGTGTACAAGATGATGGGACATCAGACTGTTGTCTCAATGTAGTTTGTACTGCAGCTTATGTACAGCCATGAGGGGTGTAGAGAGGCACTGGTGTCTGAAACAGAATGCCAGCGGGCAGCTGGATACCCCCTGCTACAGATTTAAACACTTTCTCTTGAATAGTATTAGAAAAAACTGTTCAGAGAAAAGTGATGACAGTGGTGGGCAAATTTCTTGATAAATCTTCCTATCTATAGAGAGGTTGTTTTCTGAGTAGTAGGTAGAGTGTGACTGACAAGTTTCCACACCTGCTCTGCTGAACTGCACTGTGTGGATTAGGGGCAAGACTAATAATCTGACCAGAATCAAACCCCATTAGAACATTAAATATGTGTAAGTTAATGCTTTACTTTTTAAGAAAGCGGAAGTGGGAATTCAGAATAACACTGAATAATTGTATGCTCATGGCTTGAGGTTTAGACTAATGTTGAAAGTACAATAGTACCTGCTCCACTCACCTGTGGGTGGTGCAAAGAACTCCCCCTCTTTACTGAGTATAGTAACCCTTCCCTGAAAGATAGCCTGTATGGAATCACTCTGCTGACAAAAACATAATTAATAATCGGAAACAGGAAGCATGCAGTTGTGAAAAGTAATATTTATAAATCGGAGAATAACAAAGGAGAACTGAACCCTTTCCCAGACTCGATGATCTGAAGTGTGCACTATGATGCATTAATTACACTCACCAAAGGCCCTCAACCCGGACTTCCCTGGTAGCCTAGATGAAAGCAAACTACATGCCTCCTAAATTGTACTGGCCGCACTATACACATTGGTAACACAATAATAGAAAAGTCTAGATTAAAAAAGTGTATAACTGTGCAAAAAGCAAAAATTGTGACCTCACCTGGCTATGGGAAGCTATTTACGTGGAAGACACCAGTCGCAAGTCAAAGTGGAGACGGTCAGTCTACCCGAGACATCAGACAATGCCAATGTATTGTTCTACAGGGTGTGACTACATCTACATCTTATACCTGCTGATCCAGTCTGCCTCTGGGTTATTAGCCACCATCTTCATAGTGTTATTAATTGGGTATTACTATCTTTGTTCCTGAGTGGAATCTAAGCGTATTCTCCTCTGCACACACAGGACAGAGATTGACCATTCTACATAAGGCATTAGGACTATATTTAGCCAATCTCTTATGGTTTATATTTCCTATCAGGGGACAAGAAGAATTCCAAATGGACCCAGACAGCTACAATGGTGCAGTGAGGGAAAACTACACATGGTCACAGGATTACATGGACCTGGAGATTAAAGTCCCGGTGTCTAAGGATGTCATTAAAGGCAGACAGGTGAATTTATGTTTTAGATTCTTCCTTATTTCTTGGTGATGTAATAATGTATGAATGGTGTCCGCCCCCCACATAGAGGATGTTGCAGACTAATACAAACCTCTTGTGAATGGCTTTGAGTAGACCAAAGGAAGACTGAAGTGGTCTGTATACAGCTGCCATTGCTGCGGTTATATGACTATTGGGGGCAGCAGTACATTTACAACATGCTTTCATTTTACTCCGTTATATTGTGGCATGGTTTTACTTAATCCCAGCATGCACTGTAGTCTTTATGGACGTTATTCAGCAACTGATGTTGTGTCCGCTACGGTTGGTTTTATTGTGATCCGTTATAGAAATAGTGACCCTGGGTTTCTGCCAGGCAATTAACCGATTTCCTCCCAGATTGGTATACTCACATTTATAACGGATTGATATATGAAGTAACAGTAATAGAGAGATATTATCACGTCACTTAAGACTGTAGGTAACACAAGAATTATGTTTCTTCCTATGAGAGTTGTCAGCAGGTGGAGCTGGAAACCTAAAATGCTGTTTCTAATCCACTGAGCTGTATAATTGCCGTGCACCAGTATATGTTTCTAATTATGTAATGTTTGTTGGACAAAATGCTCTTTCATCTTGGGTCTGTATCTTTTAGCATTCATTTTCATTTTATTTGTCCATTTTACTGCTGATGTATCAAATCTTACAAGATTTTTGGTCAAACTTCCATGGAAACCGCCATTTAATTTTTTCTCTTCATATCCAAACCCCTTCGTTGCCAGAGTCCAAGATGGCAGATATGTTCACCCACGGACTCTTTAGGCATTAGAGTAAGCTAAACTACTGGCCTGTGGAACACCGGGAACGAGGGTAATGGTGCAGAAATGACAGCACCACTTCAATGTAATGTGCTTGCATTACGAGGAGTGTGTGAAAGTGAAGGATTAACCGTTTGGTGATGCTCCTCCCCCTTTTACCAAACTCTCCCAGGTGACGGTGGACCTGCGCAGCACATGTATCCGCGTGGTAGTGAGAGACAGCCAAGGGGAACGTGCCGTGATGAATGGAAACTTCACTCACAAAATAAATGCAGAGACCTCCCTATGGAGCCTGGAACCTGGGAAATGTATATTGGTAATAAGATAGATGATGGCTCACATGTAGCACGTAATGGTTTCCTTGCAGCAGGTGCCATCCATGTTACAGGTCTGTACAGATTATCCTATTGTTTAACTAGGTATCACTACTCCGTGTCGCTGCAGGGGGAGTTTCCCATTGCTACAGCAGACATATCCAGTACTTGCATCCACTCCAATAGGAACATACACAGAGGGACCCTATAGAACTAGTGCCTGAAGTTCTGTAAGTAGAAACTGTGGTTTTCTGCAGGTCTGTGGAAAACAATGGTCAGTTTTGCAATAAACTTGTAATGCATGTGCAAGCTTTAGTCTAGATATTAGTCATACATCAAGTTTTTAGTAGACCAAACGTACATTACCCAAATAACATTAGCATGTGCAATACTTCAATATTATAAATAAAGCGCTGTTTTAACCACACCCACTTTTGACATCACTAAGTAAACACTGGAATAAGCATTGAAAACTAGGGAACTCCTACCAGTGTTGCTGGAGGTAAAACAGTGTAAACAAGTTTGTGCATAACGTTGCCAACTATACTAGGGATCGATTTTATAGATATCCCACATTGTGCTCAACATAAGTATCCTCAGCCACTGTTTGCAGAAAAATTCCTATACACAAGAGTAATAATTTGCACTACTCAACATATAAAATGCAATTACAATGCCAAACATCTCAAGGAAATGGAATATACTATTACATAAAGGCATTTGGTAGCTCCCTTTTATATTTGACAATTACAGCTTTAAATAATGGTTTGAGTGTTAATCCTACCATCTACTATATAAATGCCTAGTGGCGTGTATGGAAAAAAAAAACCCAAGCTGCAGCGCCACCTGCTGGCCAGAGTTATACACTGACCTATATATTTCTTGAAGGAGAAGTGACAGTTGGGAGTGGTTGGTGGTTGCCGGGGGTGACAGTGGGGAGTTTTTAACAACTTAAGTAGCTTGATGAAGATGAAGGATGAGGTGATGGAGAAAAATAATGAGGTGGTGACATGTGGACAAAACCACGTTAAAAAAAGGGCGCTTGCGTCGGGAAGTAACGCTCTTCCCCTGAGGAGGCCTGGGCTAGCCCCAAATGCATGACAAGAACCTTTTTAACACCTTAAGTAGCTTGATTTGACTAGAATGCATGAGTATCATGCACGGGTTAACTTGTGTACAATAAGAGGCCAGACTACCCCTAATTGTGCAGTATTACTCCTATGAGGAGTAAAAGGAGCTATAGGATCCAGAGATTTATCATCAATATACAATGCATTGTTTTCACTATTATTATATATCAGACTTTTGTAACCTGTGGCTCTCCACTTGTTAAGGGGTTACCCAGCATGCTGGGATTTGTAATTCCCCAGCAGCTGAACAGCTATTGGTTGTGAAGGATATACTGTACAACAGCGTGCTTCTCCCATAGATCAGTCTGAGTAAATGCGGGGAGTACTGGTGGAATGCAGTCTTGGAGGGTGAGGAAAAAATCGACATTGAGAAAATAAACAAAGAGCGTAGCATGGCCACAGTGGATGAGGAGGAGCATGCTGTGCTGGACCGACTCACGTTTGACTACCACCAAAAGATCCAGGGGAAACCACAGAGCCATGAAATGGTATGTTGTAGCCACATGAGAAATGACCACTGACAAAACACCCTCTTCTCTATAAATCCAGCCCTCGCTGTCCTTCAGCCTTATGTAACATTAACAACAACCACACAGACTTCTGTGAAATAGCCTTGTAATATTTATCGCAAAGCTATTTCATATAGGTTTCCCGTACTGACCTGACATCCTGCACTGTTTCACCATGCCATTACAACAATAGCCCCCTCTGTAACTTGTGTTCCATTGTCCCCCTTACAGAAAGTCCATGATATGCTGAAGAAAGGATGGGATGCAGAAGGATCCCCATTCAAGGGGCAGAACTTTGATCCTTCCATGTTTAACATCTCTTCAGGTGCCGTGCAGTTCTGACACACGCTATACATGGAAGCAAGTGTTGGCCTGTCCCTCCTGAGATCAACGTTTACACGGTCACACCTGGATCACCAAAGCCTTTTGCTGAGTCCATTATCAGAAACATCTACTTCTCACAGTGTATTTAAATGCTTATTTAAAAATTCGTTTATAAACGCAATGAACTGGGACTTGGCAGGGATTGGATTTTCTTTTAACTTGTGGAACATATAGATCATACTTGCCAACTTTTCCTCATTGGCTTTAGGGAGATCCCGGGGGAGATGGGCGTGCCCCCCCGCCACTTATCTATTGCGGGGGTGAGCACCGGGAGGTTGCCCTGCTCTCCCGGGAGGTCTCCCGGACATTCCAGGAGAGTGGGCAACTATACGTTAAAGAAAAGCAGCTAATGAATCTCTAGAGACTAAAGTGTCTCCATTACTGAAGTCATGTTGTCTTACCTGTCAGTCTTTGATTAAATCTTGGTCTCCATGAAAATGGCCACCTCCATAGGCATCAATACATGGACACAGGACACAATTTCTGAACTGTGTCATCATGCCACAGATGGCAAAGCCAACCACGTCTTGTACTGGCTCAGCATCAGGGAGAATGCCAGACTCTTCAGGGAGTGAGGGAGATCACCCCTATTTCAGGGAGTCTCCGTGACATTCAGGGACAGTTGGCAAGTATGATATAGATTGGTTCCTCTTTTCACCCTCTTGTTTTTATTCTGTGATCGGGGCTAGTGTTACACTGGGACATAACAACACCATGCTTTTCCAGACAGAAGTGTAGCATTCAGCGGCTCCGATAGAGACACAGCTATGAAGGGAAACCTCTGTTTCACTGTCCTATAGAAAGCACTTGAACTGTGCAGAACATTTCATTCAGTGTGCTCTAGCTGAAGCGCCTTAGTGTGTGACAGGGAAACAGAGATTCCTGGTTTGGAAAATGTGTGGTGGTCTAAAAGGCCCTTGTGGTATCAGCCTCAATGTTAGAAGAATGAAATGTGTTTTTATAATCACAGTTTTAGTTTTCTTTGTTAGAGTTTCTCAGTTAGGTAACTTTTGCAGTTGCCGGGCTACTGCTATCATCACCCTCACCCAGTCTATGATAGTTGGACTTCAGTGTTACCTCTTCTTGTGCTATAACAAGTAACCTGTGTCTGCCAGCAATGGTTGTTCTACAAGTCCTGGTGTGATCTGTCAGCCAAGAGCTACCTGTGTTGTATAGTGTCACAGTTCACTTACTCCTCTGTTTTCTCCCCTGATATGGGTAAATCACTGGAACAATATTTATGTTCTATATAAAGCAGTTTACAATCCTTTTGTAACATTACAATTTTGGTTAATACAGTAATAAAAGCATTTCACAACATGGGATAACTTTACCAAGCATTTGCTTGTGATTTCTCTAAAACACCAGTGGTGTAAATGTAGACATTTATCTTGCCCCCAAAGATATATTGGAACACAGGATGCAGCATTTATTAAAAGAAAATGTACTACAGGCAACTGCGTAGAATAGGAGTTGCCAGTGGTTGAAAGTAAACAACTGAATGGTTGCTATGAGCAATACCATCCTTTCTATAGTTACTTGATGTCCCCCAGAATGTTCACTATGATTGTGGTTGTACTAATGTTCACAGTAATCTTCTGAGATGTCCTTAGCCTGCACACTCTCAGGAAGTATCCTTAGTGATGAGCAACAGTAAAATTCACTCAACCTCTCTGACCAGTCTTGGGGGCTATGGATTGTAGCTATATGTTACAGTATGTTCAGATGGTAAGCTTTTTAACCAGGCTGTTGACAGTCAACAAGAAAGCTTGATTTCTCTTGCATTTGGAAAGGCCAACCAAGATGGTATATATGTTTAATTTCCACAATGGAGAAAATGTGATATGCAGAGTCTTGTGGTGTTCGCTGCTGCTAATGTGAGACATAAGAGATACCTCACAGACTGTGTTACAATTAAAAAGTTAAATAAAAGTTGTTGCGTGCTGTGGCTACCACTTTTCATTGCTTCCCTATAACTGATTCCTATGTTGTTGTGTGGAAAATAGTTTACACGTATGCATGGGACTCTTGTTCAGTTCAATTTCCACATCACTGTACGCCATGCTAGACAATACTTATTCGAATATTCCAGAAAATGCTACAGACCATGTGCAATGGATTTTGAAAAGAAATGTGGGATTACAGTGGAGATGTGAATTTACAATGGTCCAGTACTGTGGCACAAACAAATATTTGACGCATAGAAAAAACTTATCAATATTGATTAGCGAACCTTTGTAGTGCCTTAAAAATAGAATATAATAATAATTTGGACACCTTTGTTTAGGATCAGTGATTGGAGACAAAAGTACTGGAATATATATACTTGTTATAGTCACAGAGAGAATACATTATATGTGATAATGTTCCTGCTTGTGTATTTATTTCAGAATGAGGAATAAGCCCTCATGTAAAACAGCCTATAAAGGCTAATTTCAATTTTGACTTTTATTTGTTCCAATAAAGTCTGGTTGACTGTTAAAGTGTGACTAAATTACAGTGATCTGTTCAGGCACCAGACTGCAGGATTGCTGCGTACTTGTGGATGGAATTCTGACCCCACACGTGTCGTGATATAAACTGCCCAAACACAGGACAATGGTTGGTCAATTTAGTCAAATTAAATCAAGCAACCTAGATAACAAGGTTCAATTGCTTTTCCCTGGTAATGCCAATCAAACATTGTGTATAATGCTCTGTTATTCTTTGGTCACTGTTTGAGTCAGTGAATTAAATTCAATTTTACTTCACATAGCAATCAATCTGCAATTATGTAGAAAAATAATACTTTAAAGTCCTTCATAAAAATGGATTCAGTTATAATTTTACATTTAGAATATATAGATGTACAAAGTTGCGAAGAAGCTGTATGCCATCACAATACATTGCACCTGAAAACAGTTTGTTTTTCTTTCTTTGTTTTAATCCATGTGTGAGATTATCGTGCAGTGGGTATTGAAGCTGCATGTCTACAGTAAAAACAAGCTCTGCTATTATCTTTTATGGAAGAAAATCAGTTTTGAATATAATGTAAATAGTTAATAGTGCATATACTTAAGATGAGCATATAGATCATGATGGATTTTCTGTTCATTATTAGTGTATACGTCTCACCTTTATACAGTGCAGCCTGCCTACTAACAGAGATGCATCGTATAATGATGCTGCATTATGCAATCTGCTTTCTCTGCGCTATTATAGAATGTTCAGTGTCTGTATTCAGTGTACAGCAACAGTTGGTTCAGCAATGTTGCTGTGCTACTGCATATAGACTGGGTGTATTGTATTGGCATATAATGATGGTTCTTGGACATTCAATAGTGTGTTGGATTCTCCTTGCCAGCTTTAAATAGAGAGCTAGTGGGGGGTGTACAGTCTGCAAGGGGGGGGGGGGGGGGTGGAGGGAATCCACAGTATTACAAACCTGCCTGGTGGTTGTTATGGCAACCGGCCACTGCTCACCACTTCTGATTGTGTGTTTGTGTGTACACCGAATGGAAGGAACAATTTGCTCACTGCTGTCAAATGATTAGAATATATATCCATATACTAGTACAGACTTATCTTGTGTCCTAGGGTGTGTGTATAATTTCACAATAGTTTCAAAGTCATTTACTACTGCAGAGTGTACAATATATATTGGTAGGTGGTAATATACAGGCTCTGTCAACATGTGACTCTACAGCTGTTTTGGAGCTAAAAATCCCAGCAGTAGTTCCAAAGCCACAGGAGGGTCATCAGTTGCCTATTTTTGGTGTAACACATAACAATACAAAATATAGGATGTATATCTGGTAAGCACCATAAGTTAGCCATGCTTGTCACATTTTTTTATTTTTTATAATGCCTCTTTGGTCCATTAATAAAACAGTTAATTTTTCATGCCACACTATGGGTCTAATTTGGTTTTCGTAGATATATTATTGTCGATTATATAGCCGCCACCATATTAAGCAGTGCTGTACACAGAATATTTGTCATTCACATTAATCCCTGCCTCATTGGAGCTTACAGTCTAAATTCCCTGCCACACAGGCACACATACACCAGTGTCCATTTTAGTCACAAGTCAATTAACTACCAGCATATCTTTGGAGGGTGGGAGGAAACCATAGGGCCCTGGTTGGAAATCAAACTTGTGACCCCAGGGCTGTGAGACAGCAATGCTAACCATTGTGCTGCCCACCTGTTTTGCTAAGTTTTTTTGACCAACTGGGGAGAGTTACAGAGGAGCATGTGATCCTGGTGGTGACTTTAATGTCATCCAAAATTAGAGAAAACTGCTACAATCCAACCAACCTGATCCCTCTTGAGAGGCCATAAAGCTTGCTGCATTGCTCGAACTACACTCTTTTTCATTTGTTGAGAGTCGAACATAATTTTGACAAAAATTTCAAACTATTCCAGCCCGCATATAATATCCACATCCTATAGTTCAATCATATGGCCAACTTCATACATTTAGATACTGTCACGAGCCTCGGGTCCACTGCTGGCCGCCGCGACTTGCTCCTGTCTGCCTCAGTTGTCCCGCCGTCAACATGATGACCGGGACGTCATGGTGATGGCCGGGACGCATTTTCCTTTCAGCGCTGTGGCCCGGCTAGAATGACAGCTGGGCGCGCGTGCACACTGGGGGAAATTTAATTAACAACCTGATTTCCAGCAGCATTGGCCAGTTTTTCAGCTCTTAAGAATGCTTTTACTTCTGCTCCAGTTTTTATGCATCCAGAAACACCCAGAACTTTCCTTTATTGTTGAAGTAGATGCCTCAGACGTAGGAACTGGTGCTATCCTTTCCCAGGAAGACCCGCAGAGTCAGAAATTGCACCCCTGTGCATATCTGTCTTATAAATTCTCGCCTGCTGAGATCAACTACGATGTGAGAAACAGTGAGTTACTGGCCATTAAATGGGCCTTTGAAGAGTGGCGACATTGGTTACAGGGTGCTGTCCATCTGATTACTATCTTCACTGACCACAAAAACCTTCAATATACCCAGGCAGCAAAGTGTCAGCAGTCGCGGCGGCCCCCGCGACTCTTCCTGCACTATTCGTGACGTCCGGCCGTCTCCATGACGACCGGGGCGTCACTTCCGGTTTCAGCGCCCCAGTTGCCTAGGCAACAACCGGGGCGCTTCAGGCTCCCTGCCGCCGCGTTCGGCCAGCTGTCAAACAGCCGGGCGTGTGCAGGGCTGTTCAGACCCAGCCATCCTTGGCTGATTGTAATTAGCCTGCAGCTTGACTCAGTGCAGCCTGGGCGCACTAGATCTCATTGGCCCCACTGCCATCATTACTTAGTCAGGTCCTGGGGCTACTATCAGGGCTTTGCCTTGATTGGCTGTTGGTATTATTTAAGGCAGTGAGGACTGAGCCTCACTGCCAGTTATAGCGTCCTGTCTCCAGTATTGCTGCCTGCTCCTATTTATTGTATGGTGTTGAACCTGAGATTGATTACCCGTGTATGATCTTTGCCTGTTCTTGGATTCTGAACCTGTGCTAGTGACCCTGATCTATTGCTTATACCCGGATTCTGAACCTGTGCCTGTGACCTTGACCCTTTTGCCTGTACCTGACATCCTCTCTGGTGCCCTGTCCAGTCCGCTGATCTCTGGCCTGCCGTTACACCGTGTGCTACCTCCTGTACCTGTGCGCTGCCGTGTAAGCATAAACTCATACTACTCAGCATAAGACCTGGGGGCATCTGAGTACCTGTGAGCATAACCACTTGCTAAAGGTGAAGATCTCTTCTACCTGTTCTATGAGTTTATGCCGCACTGGTGGCCATAACTTTATAACCGGCCAGTGAAGATTGGAGGTAATTCTGCCATGGACAACAGCGACCCGAATCTTTCTCCAGCCTAGGTTCTGGCTAACCAGATCCAGGTGATTTCTCAAGTTGTACAGGGCTTATCTTATCGCTTGTCAGCTCAAGAAGAGGCCTCCAGAAACCTGCAGCCTCAGCAAACCTCTGGCGTCTCTCCAGAGCCGAAGTTGAATTTGCCCGATCGATTCTCGGGAAGCAGCTCCGCCTTCCGCAACTTTAAGGAGAGTTGCAGATTATACTTCCGCCTGAGACCACGCTCCTCTGGTTCTGAACCCCAAAGAGCCGGGATTGTAATCTTCCTACTCCAGGGTGATCCCCAGTCCTGGGCCTTCTCCCTTCCACCAACGAGTCCAGCCTTACAAACCGTGGATGCCTTCTTCCAGGCCTTGGGGTTGCTATACAACGACCCAGACAGAGTGGCCTCAGCTGAGTCTCATCTCCGGGCATTAAGGCAAGGACGTCGTTCTGCTGAGGAATATTGTGCGGAATGCCGGCAATGGTCAACTGATAGTGCCTGGAATGATCCCGCACCGCGGAGTCTATTCCGCTTGGGCCTTACCGAGCAAATTAAGGACTCCTTAGTTCAGTATCCTGTACCTGCCTCACTTGAAGATTTGATGCAGATTGTCATTAAGATTGACCGTCGAATCAGAGAGAGAAAAACTGAACGGGAATCATCTATACCTCCTTGCTTGCCACCCAAGTCTGGTCCTACTCTTCTGGATTCTCCTGAACCCATGCAGTTGGGTGCTTACCGTCTGCCCCCAGAAGAATGTTCCAGACGATGCTCTCTTGGTCTCTGTTTGTATTGTGGCCAATCGGGCCATCTAGTTCGTTCCTGTCCTAGCAAGGCGGGAAACGCCTAGACCTAGACGCTGGTGAAGAGGTGCGTTTAGGTCTCCAAATAACCTCTTCAGAAAACTCTGTTAGTCCCTGCATGCTTAGCCTTCAGACATCATTCCACTGAGTTATCAGCCTTCCTCGATAGCGGTGCAGCGGGCAACTTTCTGGACACTCTCTTGGCTCAAACTCTTGGAATTCCCGAAGTCAAATTTGGATGGTAATCCCCTAGTTGGGGGCCAAATACTCGCGAAGACTTGTCGAAGTCAGTAAATTGGATAAAGTCATTTCAATGAAAATCGAGCAAACTTGGTTGTCTTTGTCTGAAAATATGCATATGGCACGCTACAGCGTGGAAGGGCGTACGCAGCCGCAACACGTGGCAACAACAGTATTTACGCTTTTACATACATTCGCACCAACACACACATTTGTAAAATAGTAGTAGTTAATGGTAGTTGCAACACATAGTTATTTATGTCGAAATATAGTAGTGTTTATGTGTAATATTATAAGTTATATGCATATTAGTGATACATATGGTTCAGGTTAAAAGAAATGTGTCATGTCTAATATCATATTAATCCCCTTTACATCAGCAGCTGTTCGGTGCATTCGGCGAAGAGATTGCACATTGCATACTCTAGTTATTGATGTTAGGGAATAAACCTTTAATATGATATTAACTGTCAAATGCAAATGGACTGATTGTAATTGGAGTTTGGTAGGAAGAACAGAACTCATCCCCTGGAGAGAGCCCCACCTTTGGATTCCTTAGATTGAATCAGCCTATGATGTGTAACCAGAGCCGGATTTAGACCTCATGGTGCCCTAGGCAAGATATTGGTTTGGGCCCCCCCCCCGTACGCCCTCCCCAAACCTCCGCACGCCCCCCCGCCAGCTCCCCACACGCCCCCCTGCCAGCCCCTCACACGCCCCCCGCCTCCCTGAAACAATCCATAGCATTATATTTTTTTTAGCATAGCATATACTCCTATAGTTAAGCATGTACCGCCGCTCATCACGCTGCTCCTCCTGCATCACCATGCGGCCCCTCATTACTGTCCCTCTCGTCACACTGTGCCCTCCTTTATCATTACACTGCATCACACTGTGGTCCCAGCAGTTAAAGAATAATGTCCATGGACCCCATATTTTGTCAAAGGATCTACCAGAATTTTGAAATATGCTGGTCATATACTCCATACAATGAATATTAAGCTCAGTGGTTGAAGTGGAAATTTAGAAGTGGCGGTATGAAAAATGTAATGGGAATGTAAACAAATGAATGGAATTTTATTATTTTACAATGAAGGCAGTATAAGAAGTAGCGGTATGGCATACTACCATATACACCCCACTTCCACCACAGATTACCTTTCAATTCACACAAATTGTACTTTTTCTTTACATAAACTTAGGTATTAATCATAATTAACATGTCAAGAAACTGCAGTTCATGCTTAGCAAGCCCAGTAAAAAAAAACAGCAGTCTCCTATCACTACCACGTCACAGACCGACCGCCACTACAGTTACTGACTGCAGCCCTCTGTCGAAGTCAGTAAATTGGATAGTCATTTCAATTAAAGTCTAGCAAACTTGGTTGTCTTTGTCTGAAAAGAGGCGTACGGTACGCATCGACGTACAAGGGCACGCTACGGCGTGGAAGGGCGTACGCATCCACTACACGTGGCAGCAACAGTAACTGGTCTTTTACCATACATTCGCACAAACACGCATACTTATAAAATAGTATACATTAATGGTAGTTGCAACACATAGTCAGTTATGTCGAAATATAGTAGTATTTATATGTTATATCAGAGTTACATGCATATTAGTGAAATACACGGAACGGGTTAAAGGAATAACATCATGAGTGGTATCATAATGAACCTTGTTACATATCCTACTGTTTGGTTCACTCTGCGAGGGAATCGTAGAGTGCATACGCAAGTTATGAATGATAGGGAATTATGAACTACTTAAGACTAAGGAATCCTGGCGGGAAGAGCAGAGCATACCCCCTGCAGAGATGACCCCCTCCTTTGGATTCCTTAGGATGAACCAGCCAATGATTGACGACCCCTTGGACATTCCTGAGACCCGGACCAATAGATGCAAGCCATACCATCTTCATTGTATTACTGTATTTGATTGTGTATATAAGCAGCAGCTTGTGATCCAGAGTGCAGACATCTTGTCCCCAGACTTCAGGATTGAATGATTGCACTGGATCCAGAGCGCCTGCGATAAGTAACGGCTGTATTTACTATTACTTCGCTTAAGCATATTTATTCTACTATTTGCGAATAAATCTTTGTGCTTTGGAAACACAAATCGAGGTTCGACAATCGTTATTGGTTAGCGACAATACGCACATAACAATTTGGGAGCTCGTGAGCTTTGGAGGTTTCGTTGCCGATGATACGCAAGACCAACGGATTTCGGTTCCTCAACAAAGGGTGGAGACGCGTCATAAACGGGTAAGAACGCATGGTGTTCAAAACCTGAATTTTACTCTGTGTTGTGAAACCGAATGTCCGTTTTGCATTATCTAGGGCACGCTAACTAGAACCTAGGGACAAAAGAGAAAACTGTTTCTTTTTTCTGTCATTGTGCGTTTTAACTGTATTGCATTGCTTAGCGTATGTGTATTTCCTGCTGTGCGTACACGAACTTCCGGTAAACTTGCCACGTGGTTAAACAATCGTTTTGATAGTTATTATACATGCATAGTATAATTACTTGTGAAAGCCTCTGAGACATTATTACTATTGTTGGGAACTTTTGATTTTCTGCGCAGAAAAGGTGTATAGTGTGTGATGTTGTAACGTAGATACACTGTTTTATTGTGGATTGTGCTCAGTTGCTGTCTGACGAGGCGGATTGCCCAACTGAAGGACGGTATACAGGGCAGGTATACCGAATGCGAAAACTGGGTTTTCGCAAAGAGCTACCAATAGATCGCAAGGTTTGCTAATAATTAGTATTGGTAGGCAGTGCGATCCGATCGCACCGTTAGTGCGAATTGGTGAAGCAGCTAGGAGGAATTATACTGGAAAGGCAGGTTGATTGTATCGACTTTGCGCTCCCAGCGATAATAAACTCAGCAGATTTTTGTGGTTGAGCCAGGGTATCGAGGAGCTGATAGCCCTTGGGGCCCACAGTGATATTTCTGTATTAGGGATCCTCGCCAGGGGCGAAAAAAGCGAGTGAACGCGGCTAAAGGAAATAAGTTCACCGAGCATTATAGATCTCTAGCGGTGAGTATAGCAACAGAGTTGAAATTATTAGGTGGAAAGAACAGAGCATTGCGGTGTGTCTGTATTTCACATTTGGCCGGAAGGGACAGAGCATTGCGGTGTGTCTGTGTTCCGGGTAGAAGGTATATTGTTCAACATGGGTGCTAAGCATACGCTAGAGATGGTCAGTGTACTGCCTAAGGAATGCCCTATTGGTTCAGCGAGGTTTCTCATGTGTAAGAAATATGGTGCATATGCAACTGTGTATTGTGACACGTGGGTCGGGATGACCAAAGCTTGTGATAGGCCTTTCCCAACAATAGGGAGTTTTAATGCAGAGGTACTAAATACTGTAAAAGATAAAATATGGTTGATCAAGTCAACGAAAAAGAGAAATAGACATAATGATTGTTTAAAATTGTGGCAAATGGAAGGTAACACGTGGCAGAGCAGCGAATGCAAACCGGAAATAGGCGTGGCGAAAAGCGCGCGCGAGGCGGATGTAATCATTGAGAAGCGTGGCGAACTCAGCGCAAGCGCGCCCCCGCCACCTTATGTGGCGGGAGGGGTAAGTACAGCCGTTGTTAAAACTGAAAATAGAAAAATTACTAAGTTGTACCCTGTTTTAAATCAGTTTCAATCAAGTGTATCTGAAAATGAAGATGAACCCACTGTGATTTCGGCCATTGCCCATGCTGTTAATGTACTAGAGGCTCAGCACAAGTATGAGAAAATGGCTGAGATAGGTGAGAGTAGCGTGATCACTAGGAGTGAAAGTGTTCTAAATCTAGGGCCTGTAAATCCTGTAGCGTCCCCTGAAGTTAGTGTACCAGAGGGTGTGTTCCCGGTCCGCACAATATCGGTTCCCAATAGGAAACCAGATAAGGATGGTGTAGTTCCTTTAAGAAATGTTACAATGCATTGTCCCTGGACTAGATCAGAATTACGTTCCATTATGACTGAATTCCCGGACCCTAGAAAGGAGTTAGCTAAATGTCAGAAATTTGTTAAAGACTTAGGGAATGCCCACGAACCAACCAGTAAGGATTGGCGGGTAGTGTTGAGGGCGTGTCTTCCTCCCAATACTAACATACAAAAATTTATTGAAGATTGTTTGTTGGAGGAAGATGACACCTTGACTGATGAGATTAACCAACGGAATATAGAACAAATTGTCAAACACTTAGCCATCTGTTTTCCAGTAGTGGTAAATTGGAGTAAGATTTTCACCATTAAACAAAAGGATAGTGAAACTGCCTCAGATTACTTTGCTAGAGCTATAACAGCGATCGCACGATTTACTGGGATATCCAACATAAGTGAGGACCCACATCACAGAGAGGTAGCTGTAGGGGTACTGATGGATGGCCTTAGGGAAAATTTAAAGATGAGAGTACAAACCACATTACCTAATTGGAGAGGCGTCACGGTAGACTCCCTTAGGGAGTCTGCTGTGGAGCATGACAAGAACCTTTTTAGAAAAAGGGAAGAGAAAAGTGATAAGTTAATGACGGTAAGTATACAGGCTCTAGAAGGGATGCACACACGACCACCAGCATACAACCCATATAACAGGAAACCTAAAGTGATCAGGTGTTTCAACTGTAACGAGGAAGGACATTACAGGAGAGATTGTAATAAAGAAAGACTCAATACACATAGGGGTGGGTCACATAGATATCCTCCAAGAAAGGATTCACATAGACTAGAAGACTCACATCTACCCGCGCATATTACGGCAGCAAATGCTGCGCGGGAAATCAATAGTCAGCGCTAGGGGTCAGGTCATACCTGTAGTCTACAGCCAGTGAGGTTAACTGAGAGTCAGAGTGAAGAACCAACAATGATAGTTGACATAGCTGGCAGGAAACAAACTTTTCTTGTAGATACAGGGGCGGCCCGATCTGTGATAACCTCTCCTTTCAATCTACAGGTGACCAGCAAAACTATTCCAGCTATGGGGGTAACGGGAAAAGTGCTACATTACCCTCTAACTAAACCCGCCGAAGTTACTATCGGGCCTCTGCATACTAAGCATTCGTTTCTCTTGGCTGCAGCAGCTCCTAACTTGCTAGGGAGAGACTTGTTATGTAAAATGGGATGTGTCATATACTGTACTTCTGATGGTGTGTTCTTAGATATACCGGAGAAGGTCGCACATGAGGTACAGGATATATTGGACACCCCTCAAAGGTTAATGTTACACTCTCCTGTTATAGAACAAAGTCCATCTCAAGTAAAGGGGATGTTGCTGGGAATACCAGGTTCCCTATGGACCGGAGATGGACAGGACACTGGACTGATGGCAAACGTAGCCCCTGTCATGGTCAATCTAAAAAGTGGTAGGATAGCTCCAAAAATCCCACAGTATCCATTAAAACCGGAGGTGGAACTAGGGGTATATCCTGTTATTTAGAGGCTGTTACAACAAGGGATTTTAATTCGTACAGCCAGTACAGCAAATAGTCCCATTTTCCCTGTGAAGAAGAGTGGGGGGAGGGGCTATAGATTAGTCCAGGACTTAAGGGGAATTAACAAAGTTGTTGAGAGCCAATTTCCCGTAGTGCCGAATCCAGCTGTCATCCTCATGCAGATTCCACCGTCTGCCAGTCATTTTACTGTCATTGATCTATGTTCTGCTTTCTTTTCAGTCCCTCTTCACCCTGACTGCCAATACCTTTTTGCATTCTCCTTCAGGGGAGTGCAATACACATGGACCAGACTACCCCAGGGGTTCATTGACAGCCCCAGTATTTTCTCCCAAGCCTTACATGACTGTTTGCAATCCTTTCAACCCCACAATGGGTCTGTTCTAATTCAATATGTGGACGATTTGTTGTTGTGCTCTGATTCTTTTATGTCATGTTTACATGATACTAAATTGTTGTTGCTTCATCTTTCACAAACAGGGCACAAGGTGGCAAAGGATAAATTACAGCCATGTCAGACTAAGGTCAAATACTTAGGACACTGCCTCACTAAGGGTCTAAGACACCTGACAACCAACAGAATTGAGGCCATACAACACATGACCCTGCCACAGAGCCAGAAGCAGATTCGTACTTTCTTGGGGATGTGTGGATACTGTAGGTCATGGATCCCAGGTTTTTCTATTCTGGCATTACCATTACAGGAGCTAGTCTCTTCCTCAAAACCAGAACGTGTCGTACACACAGAAGAGTCAGAGCAAGCGTTCTTTAATCTTAAAGATAGTCTGACTAGAGCACCTGCATTGGGAATACCTGATTATGAAAAGCCTTTTGAGCTTTTTTGTACAGAAGCTGATGGCTGTGCAGCAGGTGTCCTCGCACAGAAACATGGTGACGCTAGTAGACCGGTAGCATACTACAGTGCACAATTAGACAATGTGGCAAGGTCACTCCCAACATGTCTCAGAAGTGTAGCAGCAACGGCCCTTCTAGTAAGTAAGAGCGAGGATGTAGTATTAGGACATAATTCAACCATCTATACACCCCATGCTGTATCAGCTCTGTTAAATTCAGCCCAAACCAGACATGTTTCTTCAGCTAGATTCACAAAGTGGGAACTAGCCCTGATGGCACCCTCAAACATCACCATCAAACGATGTAGCACCCTAAATCCAGCTACATACCTTCCGTATGTGTCTCAAGAGACACAAAGGGTGGGAGGTGAGGAGACCCTGGTTGATGATGAGTTAGGCAAGAATACTGACACGCATGACTGTATGGAACACCTGAATCAGACCTTTACTGCAAGGCCCGACATACGTGACACCCCCTTAGAAAATGTAGATTTTACGTTCTATACAGACGGAAGTTGCCATAGACAGACAGAGACAGGAGAGCTATGTACTGGTTACGCTGTTGTAGACGATCAGGATGTGGTAGAAGCTGAACCCCTTGGTCCACCTCACTCAGCCCAGGGGGCGGAACTAGTAGCACTAAAGAGAGCGTGTGAACTGGCAGAGGGTAAATCAGCCAATATATATACTGACTCTAGGTACGCCTTCGGGGTAGTGCACGATTTTGGGGCCCTTTGGCGTCTTAGAAACTTTACGACAGCAGCAGGTACACCAGTGGCACACTCACAACACATAAAAGGACTTCTGACAGCGATACAGTTACCCAGAACAGTAGCCGTCATAAAGTGCAAAGCCCATACCTTTGAAGAAGACCCAGTGTCATTGGGCAACAACAGGGCAGACGAAGCTGCTAAATGGGCAGCAGGGCAACCTATAACTGTAGCGACCGAGACTATGATGGTTTTTCAGACATTAGACACGCAGAAATTAATTGAAATGCAAGATTTGTGTTCCCTGCAGGAGAAGGCAGTCTGGAAGGCGAAGGGATGTGGTCAAGAGTCCTCAGGACTCTGGAGGGATGGACAAGGTAAGCCTGTAGCTCCCCGAACATACTATCCAAGCCTGGCTGAAGCAGCACACGGCCTGACTCACCTGGGTAAAGAAGGTATGCGCAAACTGGTGAGAGCATACTGGTGTGCTCCCGGATTTTCCTCTCAAGCTGGTAAGAAACCAATGTCATGTCTTACTTGTTTGAGGAAAAATGTTGGGAAAACTATTCCAACTGAGCCATCCCACATCCCTCCTACAGACGGACCTTTCCAGGTAATACAAATTGACTATATCCAATTACCACCGTGCAGGAATCTAAAGTATGTGTTAGTGTGTATTGATGTGTTTTCCGGTTGGGTAGAAGCATATCCGGCAGCCACTAATACTGCTGTGTTCACTGCAAAGAAAATTGTACAAGACTTTGTGTGTAGGTTCGGTATCCCTAGAATCATTGAAAGTGATAGGGATACCCATTTTACTGGTGATGTCTTCCAAAATATGTGTAAACTCATGGGAATCAGTAGCAGACTTCACACCCCTTACCGACCACAAGCCAGTGGTAAGGTGGAGAGAGTAAACGGTACTATCAAGAACAAACTAGGTAAGATAATGGCTGAAACTGGGTTGGCATGGCCTGAGGCTTTGCCGTTGGTCCTCCACAGCATTCGAACCACTCCTAGACCTCCTCTTAATCTGTCCCCCTTTGAGATACTGTTCGGACGACAACCTCATTTGATCGTGAGTCCACAAGACGACTTAAAGTGTAATAATGAAGTGACTGTACAATATCTTATAAGAATGAGTAGACAGCTGAAACAACAACAACAAAAACTAAAAATGCTGTCACCTGGTATGCCAGAGACGAACTGTCATGATGTTGAACCTGGAGACTATGTTATGATCCGCAATTTCTTACGTTCAGGTTGTTTAACAGACCGTTGGGAAGGCCCGTACCAAGTGCTGCTGACCAGTACTACATCACTGAAGGTTGCAGAGAGAGACACTTGGGTCCATTCCACCCAATGCAGGAGAGTCCATAATCCGGAGAAAGTGCAAGATCTTTCCAGCGATGGAGTGGCAGTTTTTGTTTTTCTTTTGTTCCAGGATTTTCCTTGTTTTTACTTTTTCTAGGACATTCTATTTTTGTGAAGGAGGATGGAGGACGGAGGAGAGTTCTGGGAGTGATACGGATGAAATGGAGGCCGAAGAAAAGTTAATAGGATATCCTGAGCAGCCCATTATCAAACTTGGTCCAGGGGTTATGAAAAGGTCTGCTAGCTCAGGAACTCGGAGGCAGTGTGAGGGGCTATTGTCTGATGAGTATTGTATCTGCAAGTTCTGCAACTCCCTAGTTGAAGAGAGATGCATCCAACGATGCCAGTCCCCCAGTACTCTGAATATAGGCGGGCATCCTTTGGAGGATTATCACTCCCTGGTGGGTAAGGTGCTAAACCAAACCGAGTGTTGGGTGTGCTCTCACGTGCCTCAAGGGCAGCATAACATAGGACTAGTGCCATTCCCTCTAAACATATCCGAAGTACTCGAATTAAGGGGTGGGAGGCCCATAGAAGAGAGGTACAATAACACTAGGTCCCCTAGTCTGACGCTTCGACAATACTCCATAGGCAGATCTTTGCTGTGCCTAAACATATCTCATGCAAAGTGCCTGGAGAATTGGGAGGCTGACCTATCAGATCAGACAATGGCTCGCCACACTCATTTTAGAGAGAGACTCACAAGATCACTACTAGGCAGGAATGTTGATGGAAGTCACAAGTTAGGGCATATAACCAAACATAAGAAGGTATCTATTGGAAAAGTCTCTACAGATAAATGTGAAAATATCATTAATGCCGACACGTGTCTAGAGCAGATGGAGACACTAGGCATGGGTAGTTTTATCAAAACTGTGTGTGATATAATTCATGGGCATACTGTTCCTTATGTTCTCCCTGATGATGTGTATTTTGTTTGTGGAAGGAAAGCTTATTCCTGGGTGACTCCGAGTTCCAAGGGCTTGTGTTTCCTAGCTAAACTGGTTCCTGAAATCATGACTATTACTCATGAAGAAATGGTAGATATTCACAAGACAACATCACCACCATACATACACACACAGTATGAACACCGTGGCAAGAGAAATATGATTTCTGGTGAGGAACCCATAGCTACAAAATTGATTAGTGAAACTGCTGGTTTCCAAGTTATGGTTGCTCTAGATCTCACCAGGACCGCTCGGGGAACATTAAACTTTAAATATATCCAAGACCTAGCTAAATTAATAGATAATATCACCGAGATGTATGATGACACTTTCAGGTATACTGGAAGGGAGCTACAAGCGTACAAAAAGGAGTTGGTGCAACATAGACTGGTACTAAATTATCTCACCTCTATTACTGGTGGGTACTGTGTGACACTGGCCACCCAGTTCGGTGTCAAATGTTGCACGTACATTACTAATAATACAGATGACCCTAAAGAGGTTATAGACCGGAAGATGGATGAAATTTTGCAGCTGAAATGGGAATTTCGAAAGAGCCATAATTCTTCGTTATATGAGGTCGGGGAAAAGGTGGCGGGTTGGTTCTCATGGTTGAACCCAGCAAAATGGTTCTCCGGTCGGGGGAGTGGGTACAGGAAATGATTGCGAGTGTAGGTAAGCTCCTTCTCTTTATACTGGGTGTCATCTTAGCAATTGGTTTAGTTGTCAAATGTGTTCCTACTGTGTTGAAGTGTGGAAAACGGTCTCATTGGAGTAACACTGAGAAAGAGACTGAAAGGGTGGTACCAGATACCGAGATCATGGTCTGTGGAGAAGTATTGTATAATCCTGAACTTGAAACGGTGATTGGGTGATAGTTTATTACACTATCAAAGGGTGGAACTGTCGAAGTCAGTAAATTGGATAAAGTCATTTCAATTAAAGTCTAGCAAACTTGGTTGTCTTTGTCTGAAAAGAGGCGTACGGTACGCATCGACGTACAAGGGCACGCTACGGCGTGAAAGGGCGTACGCATCCACTACACGTGGCAGCAACAGTAACTGGTCTTTTACCATAAATTCGCACAAACACGCATACTTATAAAATAGTACACATTAATGGTAGTTGCAACACATAGTCAGTTATGTCGAAATATAGTAGTATTTATATGTTATATCAGAGTTACATGCATATTAGTGAAATACACGGAACGGGTTAAAGGAATAACATCATGAGTGGTATCATAATGAACCTTGTTACATATCCTACTGTTTGGTTCACTCTGCGAGGGAATCGTAGAGTGCATACGCAAGTTATGAATGATAGGGAATTATGAACTACTTAAGACTAAGGAATCCTGGCGGGAAGAGCAGAGCATACCCCCTGCAGAGATGACCCCCTCTTTTGGATTCCTTAGGATGAACCAGCCAATGATTGACGACCCCTTGGACATTCCTGAGACCCGGACCAATAGATGCAAGCCATACCATCTTCATTGTATTACTGTATTTGATTGTGTATATAAGCAGCAGCTTGTGATCCAGAGTGCAGACATCTTGTCCCCAGACTTCAGGATTGAATGACTGCACTGGATCCAGAGCGCCTGCGATAAGTAACGGCTGTATTTACTATTACTTCGCTTGAGCATATTTATTCTACTATTTGCGAATAAATCTTTGTGCTTTGGAAACACAAATCGAGGTTCGACAATCGTTATTGGTTAGCGACAATACGCACATAACACCTCTACCTACAGAGACATGAAAAATGCTGGAATGCAATAATTATGTTAATATGTCAGTCTTCTGCATGAATCCCATAGTACAACATTTAAACAAGTCAGACCTCATAATATAAATCCCACCAGATTCAGGAGAGTTGGCAGACTGCCCTGCTCTCTCCTACCTGTTCTCGGCACTTTCACGGCTTGTGGCTGCTGGTGTCTTTAGATCAGCTGCTGCTTGTCTGGATCCTGGAATGTTGGAGGTCCTATTTGGAAAAAAAATGGGTACACGAAATTTAGTAAACTCCAACCAGCCCCAGTGTTAAATCAATATAGCACCCACATTTTATAAGTAGACCTCCCTCCAACCAAAACATTAAATTAATAGCATACACATTAAATAAATAGACCTATTTCCCTCCAAACAGCTCTAACATTAAAATAATAGTGTTACCATTTAAAAAATAAACCTATTTCCCTCCCACAAACAGCCCCTCATACACACACATAATATACCTACACTGGCCCCTCACACACACATAATATACATACACTGGCCCCTCACACACACACATAATATACATACACTGGCCCCTCACACACACACATAATATACATACAATGGCCCCTCACACACACATATTATATTAATATAAATGGTGCCTCTTTATTTTGAGGTAAGAGAGGTGTCAGGATTGAGGTAGCGGGTCAATTTAGGGAATAGTTAATGAGCACGTGTCATGGGGAATGTCAAAGAAAATCAGGGGAGAGTTGTAAGGGTATTGTTGGCTGAGGAGGGGCCGTGTGGGGAACAGACTTCTAACTCACATGCCCGCCCTGTGCCCTGCAGTTTCCATCACACCTGCCCCCCCCCTACAGCTTCCAAACATGTCCCCCTCAGCAGACTCCATCAAACATGTCCCCCCCTGCAGCTTACATCAAACATGTCCCCCCTGCAGCTTCCAAACATGTCCCCCCTATGCCAAGTACCTTACCTCTTTCCACATGAATGATGCCAGGAACAGGAGATGTGATGGAGGTCCTGCACCAACTACTATGAACTCCAGCAGCCCGCCTTCACTGCCTACCATGTGACCGCTGCGATCACATGACCCCATACTGAGTGCAAGGTACAAAACCTGAAGGGGATTTAGGCTCCACCCCTAGCATTAACACCAGCCCCTCCCTTGAATCGCGACCCCCCTGTGACTCGCGCGGGGGGGGGGTCGCGAGTCGGGGGAGGGGCCTAATCTTTTTTTTTTCTCCTCTCTCTTGTCCCCCCATCTGGGCCCCCTGAGAGCCGCTAGGCCCTAGGCAGGTGCCTAGATTGCCTAGCGGTAAATTCGGCCCTGTGTGTAACCTCCTGGACCCTCCTGATGCCTGGACCAATAAAAGCAAGCTATACCACCTGCATTGTTTCACTGTATCTCTGTTTGCATATAAGCTGTAGCTCTCATGTAGTGTTCAGTCACCTTGACCACAGACTTCAGGACTGAAAGACTGTTCACTGGATCCAGAGCGCCTGCGATAAGTAACGGCTGTACTTATTATTATTTCGCTTGAATATATTCTGCTACTTTTTGAAAATAAATCTTTGTGCGTTGGAAACACAAATCGAGATTCGACAATCGTTATTGGATAGCGACAAAACGCTCATAACAGACTCCATTGGTTCGCCTATCCGTAGGCGCTCTTCATACTGAAGAGCTCACATTCTGCCTGATCACCTGTCCCTCTGCTCCTTTGATTCTGCGGTATCGATGGCTGCAAAGCCATAATCCCCTTATTGATTGGAAAAGAGGGGAGATCATCCGTTGGAGTCCAGAGTGCTCTACTTCTTGTTTGACCCTGCCTCTCAGAACCCTGCAGCCTAGTTCAGAATTGTTGCCTGCACCTTACCAGGACTTCAGGGACGTGTTTTGTAAACAGAGGGTTGACTCTCTCCCGCCTCATCGGGACTATGACTGCGCTATCGATCTTGTGCCAGGTTCAAAATTGCCCAAAGGGCGTCTGTATTCTCTGTCTGCCCCAGAAACTCAAGATATGGAACAGTATGTGAAGGAGAATCTAAGGAAAGGATTTATCCGTCCCTCCAAATCCCCAGTAGGTGCTGGCTGTTTCTTTGTGGCTAAAAAAGACGGCAGTCTGAGACCCTGCATCGACTACCGTGGCCTGAACAAAATCACAGTCAAAACACTTACCCGCTGCCCTTGATTTCTGTTCTGTTTGACCAGCTTAAGTCTGCCACCATCTTCTCTAACATTGACTTATGGGGTGCTTATAATCTCATCCGCATCAGACAGGGAGACTAATGGAAGACAGCCTTTAATACCCTCTCTGTGTTTTATGAATATTTGGTGATGCCATTTGGCTTGTGTAACGCCCCGGCAGTCTTCCAAGATCTAATCAATGACATCTTGCGAGAATTCCTGGGTAAGACCGTGGTGGTTTATCTAGATGATATTCTAATTTATTCTCAGTCCTTGTCCCAGCACCGCCAACAGATTTGAGAAGTTCTGGAGAAATTACGTCAACACCACCTCTACGCAAAATTGGAGAAGTGCGAGTTCGAAGGGCCCAGGGTGGCCTTCTTAGGATACATAATTTCTTCATCTGGTTTCTCCATGGACCCCAGTAAAGTCCAAGCAATCCAAGACTGGGTTCTTTCTAATAACCTCAAGGCGATCCAAAGGTTCCTTGGATTCGCCAACTACTATCGGAGGTTTATACGCTCGTTCTCTTCATTGGTGGCTCCTATTACTGCTCTCACCCGGAAGGGCGCAAACCCGGCTAATTGGTCTTCGGAGGCGTTGGCGAGCTTTTCTGCCCTGAAAGCCGCCTTTACATCTGCACCCGTCCTCAGGCATCCAGACCCTGAGCTTCCGTTCATTGTTGAAGTAGACGCCTCAGATGTAGGAGGAGGCGCCATTCTCTCTCAAAGAGATCCTCAAACCAAAAAATTGCACCCGTGTGCATATCTGTCCAGGAAATTCTCATCTGCCGAAATTAATTACGATGTTGGGAATGGAGAGTTATTGGCCATCAAGTGGGCCCTCGAAGAATGGCGGCATTGGTTATAAGGAGCATCTCACATTATTACCATCTTTACTGACCACAAAAACCTTCAGTATATTCAGACCGCCAAAACTCTAAATCCATGACAGGCCCGCTGGACTTTGTTTTTCACCCGGTTCAACTTTCTCATCACTTACTGATTCTCTGTCTCTGAGTTTTATGCCATCCCATCCTCAGCCTCCTGACCCGCAACCAATAATTTCCTTCGACCTCCATTCATGTCGGTCTAACTCAAGATCTTGGGGTCACACTCCGCCACTTCCAGAAAATTGCTCCAGCTCAGACACCCGCTGATAAATTGTCCCAGTTCATCAGAGGATCGGTCCTCATCAAATGCCATGGCAATCGCTTAGCAGGTCATCCCGCTGGCTTTGGTGGCCCACCTTGTCTTCTGATGTGGAAAACTATGTCCGCGCCTGCCCAGAATGTGCCAGGAACAAATCTTCCAAAATCTGTCCTCCGGGTCAACTTCTACCCTTGCCAATTCCAAACAGGCCTTGAACCCATCTTTCAATGGTCTTTATTGTCAACCTCCCTTTGTCCTCGGGTCATGACACCATTTAGGTAGTCGTTGATCGATTCAGCAAGATGGCACACTTTATACCATTACTCAAATTGCTGGATGCCAGAAATTTGGCCACCTTATTTATTACCCATATCTTCCGTCTCCATGGCCTTCCAGAAGACATCATCTCGGACTGAGGGTCCCAATTCATTGCACAGTTTTGGAAGTCTTTCTGCAATTCCCTCGGAATCAAAGTTAGTTTGTCCTCAGCCTACCACCCTCAGTCAAATGGGCAGACGGAAAGAACCAACCAATCCCTGGAACACTTTCTACGCATCTACGTTTCCAAGTTCCATGACAACTGGTCCTCTCTCTTATCTTGGGCAGAGTTTGCCTATAACAATTCTTACCATTCCGCAACACGTACCTCCCCGTTCTTCTGCAATCTTGGTTTCCACCCGAAAGAGAACTCTCTCTCTCTTCTGCCGTTACCCTTGGAGATTCCAGGACACCTACTGTTGTATCCCGATTGAAGTCCGTTTGGAAGAAAGTACATTCTGCACTGTGTCAAGCCTCTCTCAGGTCTAAAACCTTCGCCGATCGCCATCGTGGGCCGTGTGTATTAAAAGCAAGAGATCGTGTATGCTGTCCACATAAAACATCAAATTGAGGCAACCCTGCAAGAAACTTGGTCCCCGTTTCATCGGACCATTTTTGATTGAAAGGAAAGTGAATCCAGTGGCATTCCGACTCAAACTACCACCTTCTTTAAAAAATCCCTGTACTTTCCATGGCTCTCTTTTGAAAAAGGCTGTTGCCCCTAGCAAGTTTACTCAATCTTCCTCTAAAAGACCTCGGCCTTTGCTTTTAAATGGAGACCACGAGTTCATTGTTGAAAAAATTCTGGACTCAAGGAAAGTTCAAGGTCAGGTCCAGTTCTTAGTCCATTGCAAGGGTTACGGCCCAGAAGAGCGATGTTGGATACCTCAGAAGCGTCTCCACGCTGAGAAACTCCATAGGGAATTTATTAAGAAGTTTCCTTCTAAGCCTGGATGTCGGGGTCCCTTGACCACTTCTCAAGGGGCGGGGGGTACTTTCAGCAGTCGCGGCGGTGCCGGCGGCCGCCGCGACTCTTCCTGCACTATTCGTGATGTCCCGGCCGTCTCCTTGGCGACCGGGGCGTCCCGGTTGCCTGGGCAACAACCGGGACGCTTCAGGCTCCCTGCCGCCGCGTCCGGCTAGCTGTCAAACAGCCGGGCGCGCGCAGGGCTGTTCAGACCCAGTCATTCTTGGCTGATTGTAATTAGGCTGCAGCTTGGGCGCACTAGATCTCATTGGCCCCACTGCCATCATTACTTAGTCAGGTCCTGGGGCTAGTATCAGGGCTTTGCCCTGATTGGCTGTTGGTATTATTTATGGCAATGAGGACTGAGCCTGACTGCCAGTTATAGAGTCCTGTCTCCAGTATTGCTGCCTGCTCCTATCTATTGTTTGGTGTTGAACCTGAGATTGATTACCTGTGTATGACCTTTGCCTGTTCCTGGATTCTGAACCTGTGCTAGTGACCTTGACCCTTTTGCCTGTACCTGACATTCTCTCTGGTGCCCTGTCCAGTCCGCTGATCTCTGGCCTGCTGCTACACCGTGTGCTACCTCCTGTACCTCTGCGCTGCCGTGTAAGTATAAACTCCTACTACTCTGAGCATAAGACCTGGGGGCATCTGAGGACCTGTGAGCATAACCAGTCTCTACGGGAAAGGTGGCTGCTAAAGGTGAAGACCTCTTCTACCTGTTCTATGAGTTTATGCCGCACTGGTGGCCATAACACAAAGACCTTGAATCCCATACAGGCTCACTGGGCTCTCTTCTTTACTTGTTTTAAATTTATCATCACCTTCCGACCAGGCTCCAAAAACATCAAAGCTGACGCTGTCTCGAAGTTTCCTGGCCTCCCATACTCTGCCTCCAGACCTATGGCCCATCGTACCTTCCCTGCTCAATTCATGTAGGCTTGACTCAAGACCTTGGAGCTACGCTCCACCAATTCCAAAGGATTGCTCCTGCCCAAACTCCTATGAGCAGGTTATTTGTTCCTGTTCACCTTAGAAAATTGGTACTTGCTGAATGTCATGAGAACAAACTCACAGGGCATCCAGGAATATTTAAAACCATTGAGGTATTATCGCGTTTGGTTTGGTGGCCCACTTTGTCTTCTGATGTTAGAAGCTATATTCTCTCCTGTCAGGAGTGTGCCAGAAGTAGATCCTCTAGAACTCGCCCACCGGGTCAGTTGGTTCCTTTACCTGTTCCAGTTAAACCATGGACACACCTCTCTATGGACTGCATTGTGGATCTTTCATGGTCCTCAGGTCATATTACCATCTGGGTGGTTGTGGATCGCTTCAGCAAGATGGCCCACTTGTCCCGTTGCCCAAACTACCGGATGCTCGGACCCTAGCCTCATTATTCATTCAACATGTTTTCCGTTTGCATGGTATCCTGAGGACATCGTGCTTCCCAGTTTGTCGCTCACTGCTGGAGGTCTTTCTACCATCTTCTTGGGGTAAAGATTAGTCTGTCATCCGCATATCATCCACAGTCCAATGGACAAACAGAAAGAACTAATCAGTCCTTGAAACAGTTTATTCGGTTGTACATTTCCAAATTCCATGATAACTGGTCTTCTCTACTCCCGTGGGCTGAATTCGCTTATAGCAAATCTTATCACTCCTCAACCTGCATTTCTCCTTTTTATTTTTTTGTAATTACGTATTCCATCCCAGGGCAAACTCTCTACTTTTTGCAGGATTCTGCTCATTCCAGCATGCCTTCCACGGCCTCACGGCTCAGAAATTTAAGACCTTGGCTTATTTCCTGACAACGCTTTGTTTTCTATCTCCCGCTACTCTGCGCTACGTTACGTTCATAAACTTGTACTACTCTGAGTGTAAGACCTGGGGGCATCTGAGTACCTTTGAGCATAGCAAGCTCTACGGGAAAGGTGGCTGCTATAGGTGAAGACCTCCATCTTGTTCTACAAGTTTATGATAGGACCGATAGCCATAACATTATAACCGGCTAGTGAAGTATTGGAAGAATTCGCGTCCATGAAAGCAGGACGAGTCCCTCTCCAGCCCAAGTCCTGGTGGGCCAGATTTAGACCTTAAATTTATAAGAGGAAAACAGATTCTCTCCCTCCTCATCAGAAGTATGCCGATGAGGAGGGAGTTGCCTTAAGGTCGTTTGTATGCTCTCTCTATTCCCGCTACTCGGCGCAACAGTACATTCATAAACTTGTACTACTCTGAGTGTGAGACTTGGGGGCATTCGCGTTCCTGTGAGCAGAGCGAGCTCTATGGGAAAGGCGGCTGCTATAGGTGAAGACATCTCCATCTTGTTCTACAAGTTTATGATGGGAACAATAGCTGTAACAGATACCTCTCCCACAAGAATCGACCTGACAACTGGAAGAGACTAATCACGTGGTTGGGAAGTATGGAAAGCCATTCAAGAGTTCTTTGAACTCAGTATTACAGATTAGACATCCTTCACCGCTATAAGGGAGGCTCATAAAGCTACAATCCAAGACAAGTTAATTAGGCAAGCTGCCGTCCGAAAAAACTTGCCACGGAGAGCCAAAACAACAGCCAGGGCCCAAAAGCAAGTTGAGGCGTCAATTTCACTGAAAGGTCAGCTTAACATTCTACTCCCTGAAAAAGCTAAAACCTTAAAATGGCTACATCAAACGATCTATGACTATGGTGATAAGTTGACCATTCTGTTGACCACCAAATTGATGAGCTAAGTGCTACCGCAACACAATCAACTCCATCAAGACCAATTATTTTTGAGTCAAACCAGTGGTTGAATTGAATTTGATAGTTTTACAATCAAGGCAGTAGGAAAAGTGGTGATATACTGGCCACTACACCATTGATCCAAACAAAACAGCAATAGAGTTATACAAAATAGAAGGTCCCACACAGAATCCCCAAAATTTGACATCTGCCATGAATTGGATTTTGCACCTGCCTCATAACTTTTACTGGCCATTAAATCCTTGAAAATGTCCCTGCTCCTAGTCACTGGCTCTTTTTAAACTCCATCCTTCAAGGGGACAAATATGATCTTGCCACAATGCACACCAAAATTATTGTTGTTCACAAACGAAAACAAGATCCTAAACTTGGCGTAATTTCTACTGTCCAATCTCGTTACTCAAACACCAAAAATATTGGTCATCAGACTAAATAGGGCAATTTATTAAACGGTATCATCATAAACATTTTTTGATATAGCGCCAGTAAATTTCATAGCGCTTCACAACTTTGACAGACACATTAATAAAACAATAGTGGGTAATACAGACAGACAGGTAGGAAGCCCTGCTCGCAAGCTCACAATCTATGGGACAACGGGCATTTGATACATGAGGTTAAGTGCTACATATTGCCCATTGGTCCAATCAAACTGGTATCATTGCCCTTTATAATAATCCTTCCACTGTTAATAGTGTGTGAAAATTGCCTTTTTAAAAAACTCAAGCTCCACATGTGAGCACTGCCCTCTTCCTTTTCATCTTCGCCCTTGTCATGGAGTCTCTTCTAGCAAAAATTAAACCCTACTATAATATATCACGTCTCCAATTTGGTCCCACCAATCACAAAATTATAAATTATATTGGGGTGGAGGGGGAGCTTATATCTTGGAAAATTATCTGGGGTGGGTTACTAGTCGCCGCTGCGGCGACTTGGCTCCTTTCATTAGGGGCCACGTCCCAGCTGTTGCCCTGACAGCCAGGACGTCACTTCTGGATTCTTTGGCCTGGCTTTCACCGTGGAACAGCCGGGACACACTCTCTTTCACCGCTGCAATCCAGCAAAACTGATAACCAGGCGCGTGCATACTGCAGCTTAATCAATTAGCAGCCTCATGATGCTAATACCTGCTGTGACCCTTGGCTTGACTTTGGACCCTGCTTAAATTCTGATTGCCCCTGACCTCTGCCTGTCTTTTGGATTGCACCTTGCTTGCTGCCAGCCCTCACCTTTGACCAGTCCCTGTTTATCCAGTTAACTGCTGACCCACGACCTTTGGACTGTTTCTGGTATCTGTCTCCTGTTTTCCGATTGTCCTCTACTTCTGTGCTACGGTTGCCACTGATAAACTTTTACCACGCTAGCGTGAAGTCCTGGGGACATCTGAGTACCTGTGAGCAATACCAGCTCTACGGGAAAGGCGGCTGCTAAAGGTGAATACCTCTATACCCTCTTTTCTATAAGATTATCTAGGTAACCATTAGCTCTAACAGGGAGTTATGAATAATATGGTTTATTCCATATATCTACCATATTGTATTTATAACATTACACCGATGGAGGATCTGAATTCTTTCATTGAAAGGTGATACTATGTGGCACTGAGAATATGCATCTAACTTTCTCCGTGTGTTTGGGGGGTCCTGGGAGGGGATGTAAGAGAAGAAAGTAAGAAATTGAAGCTGGAAGTGATGTTCTGGTGATCTTGGGAATCAGCGATTAAATATCCTTCCACATAAGTGCTATTTTGGGTACAATCTCATCAAATGTACAATAAAGTGCCCTCTGTTGTGTGTAGTCTCATTGGAATAACGTGGCACCTTTTCTCTGATGCGGACATATATCAGGCTCTTTACAATGTTTATTCTAATGGTCGGCCATTACTCAGGATCCCCCACATCTCGCTCCCTTTTGATTTCAGGTGGATCCTTGGTATCCAGGCCGTGGGTTGCTAGCAAGTGGTAAATGGATGAAATCAAGCAAAATGGATGAGCTCAAGCAGGTTGGGGAGAGTGATGAAGGGTTTAGATAGGGTACCAAGAACATTGTGTACATATAGTGCAAGTTTGTACTCTTGGGGACCAACTCAAATTTCAGAAGTATCAGGGTTAGCTCTAATTCTTGTAGAAAACAGTTCCATTATCAGGGCGAATATCGCGGGACAGTCTTGTGTAAAAGCTCTGTTTGCAAGACCTGGCTGGGGGTGTTTAAAATGAGTCTCTTGTAAAATAAGTATATCAGCTGTTTGCCTCTTAAAGTATTGGAGAGCAGCCATATCTTTATTTGGTGAGTTAAGGTCATTAACATTGAGGAATAAACCTTAATACTAATGGTGGATGGTAAGGAAGAGAAGGGTGCTGATGAGTACTTAATGGGGGAACTCCAATGTGGCTGCAGTGAGTCAAGGAGTCAGTTATGATAAAGAGAGATTTGGCTAACAGGCGTTGCAGTGCAGTAGGTAATACCCAGATCAGGGCACAACTTTTTATCCATAGTAAATAAACATTTTGATACATAAGTGTCTACGTGAGTTAGGAAGATCAGTCTTTAGGACAACTGGCATGTTGGGAGATCCGGTAGAATAAAGACTAGAAACTGGTTGATTGAAAAACACGGGTAAAGCTTGTGACCATTCTGGAGGGCTCCAGCTAGTGATAGACAATGCATATGCAGTCTCTGGAGCTTTAGTGTGGGAGTAGGTCTTAGAGCTATAATTCTAGGAGCTCCAGGTGTGTAAAAGCAGACAGAACAGTTCAATAGTGTTGGTCGAGGCCTGTCTCAACAGGTTGATTGCAGTTTGCACTCCTCACTGCCACTACTGGGCAATTTGAGGCTCAGTATAAAATGTAATCCAGCAACAAGAGATTAGGCTATCTATGGAGATCTTATTCAAGGTCGCTGAGAGATGGAAAGCCCACAGTGGGAGGTGGAGAGCACCAATCTGGCCAAGTTGTTTGAGGCCTAAGGGATTGCTGAGAGAGGGAATTGTTTTAAGGAGGTTCCCATCTTTCAGATTGAGTTTACTGATGTGCAAAGAATGGGAAGGCCATTTTGGGGGCTATAACCTAGAATTCCGACAGAGCAGTGGAGGTACCACTGGACAGGGTAAGTATTGGAGTGGTGTCTTCTGTGCTCATTTCACCTCTAACTCAAATCTGTAATCTCTCACTCTCTACTGGCATCTTTCCATCACTATACAAGCATGCAGTGATTACTCCTATTCTAAAAAAACAAAACTCCGACCCAAACTCTCTCTCAAATTACCGTCCCATCTCTCAGCTCCCTTGCCCCTCCAAGCTTCTAGAGAGACTTGCCTACACTCGCCTCACACGCTTTCTTTCCACAAACAACCTGTTGGATCCTCTTCAGTCTGGCTTTCGTTCTCAACACTCCACAGAGACTGCGCTGACCAAGGTTGTTAATGATCTGATCACTGCTAAGACTGAACGCCATTACTCTCTCCTAATTCTCCTTGATCTCTCGGCTGCATTTGACACCGTTGACCACTCTCTTCTCATACAAACGCTGCAATCCCTAGGTCTTCAAGACGCAGTTCTATCCTGGTTCTCATCTTACCTCTCTAATCGCTCTTTCACTGTTAATTTCTCTGGAGCCACCTCTGCTCCGCTTCCCCTATCAGTTGGAGTACCACAAGGCTCGGTGCTAGGTCCTCTGCTGTTCTCTATCTATACCGCTTCTCTTGGAAATCTAATAAGTTCCTTTGGCTTTCAGTATCATCTCTATGCGGATGATACCCAAATCTATCTATCCTCTCCTGATATCTCGACATCTGTGTTGTCCCGTGTAACTGACTGTCTTTCTGCCATTTCATCTTGGATGTCCTCTCGTCAACTCAAACTTAATCTTTCTAAAACAGAGTTAATAATATTCCCACCTGCCAACAAGAGCATACCTGACATTTCTATCTCTGTTGATAACATGACCATAAATCCCACCCCACAAGCTCGCTGCCTAGGTGTAATCCTTGATTCACGCCTATCCTTTGTTCCCCACATTGACTCTATATCTAAATCATGTTACATACATCTAAAGAACATTTCCAGAATCCGCACATATCTCACACAAGACACTGCTAAAACCTTAATTCATGCACTAATAATCTCCCGCATTGACTATTGCAATTCCCTCCTTACTGGTCTTCCCAAAAACAGACTCAAACCACTAAAATCTATTTTGCATGCTTCGGCAAGACTGATTTTCCTTGCAAATAGCTATTCCTCTGTTGAATCACTCTGTATGTCTCTACACTGGCTGCCTGTCTTCTACCGAATCCAATATAAAATACTTTTACTAACCTACAAGGCCATCAACAAAGCTGCACCAACATACATCTCCTCTCTTGTCTCAAAATATCTCCCAACTCGGCAACTCCGTTCTGCAAAAGATCTGCGTCTCTCATCCACCCTCATTACATCCTCCCATTCCCGGTTACAGGACTTTTTTCGGGCTGCACCCACTCTATGGAACTCTCTCCCTCGCACAATAAGACTCTCCTCTGTTCTACAAACTTTCAAGCGTTCTCTGAAAACCTACCTATTCAGACAAGCTTATAATATTCCTCAACCACCATCTTAACCTCACTACCTTTAGCCTGTTACACAATTTCACACAAGACAACTACCCCCGGACCAACATTGTTGTGTGACAGGATCATTTAGCTTATGAGTCACCCTACCTTTGCAGTCTGGCTGGGCCAAGATGCAAAATGTATACTTAACCTCATGTGTCAATCTCCCATTGTCCCATAGATTGTAAGCTTGCGAGCAGGGCCTTCTCACCTCTTTGTCTGTTTTACCCAGTTTGTTTATTAGTTTATTACGTTTGTCCCCAATTGTAAAGCGCTACGGAATATGTTGGCGCTATATAAATAAATGATGATGATGATGATGATGAGTGGTATGCAGCTGCATTATCGGAGTGAGCATCTTAAATGGTCAGAGATGTTTGTCAGCGGTTTGACATGGTCCTCTGTATGGGAGGGTACTGGATGTGATCAGTGATGATACCAGTGGGCTCAGGCAATAGCTGCAGATTGGTTACACTTAGTTATGGTTAGGAGCCTAAATTTCAGAAGTGCTGATTGCAGAGAGTACCAAGACAACGCTGTGAAGCATCAAGGGTGCTGTTCTGGACTCACTGGTGTATCCATGCCGTAGCTACCAGAGTTAGTGAGGATGAAGGTCCCAGGTGATGATGACCAGAGAATCCAGGCACAGGATACTAGCTGTGTAATAAATTCAAAGATGCTCATGTGAGATCTAATCATGGTCAAGATATACCGAGTGAAGATCTGTGGGAGCTGCCCATTAGCGTTACAGACAGCTAACAGAAGGTGGAAAGTAGGCCATGGCATGTGTAAAAGTTAAACACGCTCTATATCACAGTCAAAGGCCCCCCAATGGTAGCTGGGGAGTGCTGGCACATTTTCCTGTATCTACTGAAGTTTTGGGCAGGGGTAAACCCTAGATTAGTGTGGATTGTGAAAGTTATCTCCGAAGCTACATGGAAGAGCTGCTTACTCGCTAGATTGTCCGTCCACACACCCTCAATCTGTGTTTTACATGGAAGGAAATAATTAACAATCATTTAGTCCTCAACAAACTTTTTATAAATGTAACAACCCATAACAGATTTTACTTTATTATTATTTATTTAACAAAAAATAAGATAACATGAAGAAACCGGGATGTAGTCATTCTGGCGATGGTGAATATGTCATCATCATCAACATTTATTTATATAGTGCCAGCAGATTCAGTAGCGCTTTACAATTGGTTGACAATTATACTGTTGACATCTAAATGATGACAGTGTAAATGTCGATATATTCATTCTGTTGACATGTTTAAAATGGTGACATGTCAACAATAGTAATGTCAACAGTCACAATGTCAACATTCAAAGGGCAAGGGCATTCAGCGGACCGGGCTGTTGACCCGCAACTAATATATCCATCAAATCTGGCACAAAATAGTTAATATTAAAAAAAACACAAACATTAATCCCAAACCTCCCCCCCCCAAACACATTAACCCTAGTGTTATCTGCACTTTGACTTGGCTATTCCAAAAACTTGATAATTTTCTTTTTCAGCTATGCAGTTGTAGATTTACAGGTGTAAATCATCATCATCAATTTATTAGAATTAACCTTATAAACAAAGTAATGATTACCACTACAAATAATTAATAGCAGCTTTAAAACCCTAACAAACAATAACTCCTATGTTGGTTACAGGTAACTAGTGTGAGTTATGTTAAAAAATGCACCTCCTCCCGGCCTCTCTAGATTGAGACACCGTCTCTGGACTCAGGCCGGCCTTAAATTTCCATCAGATTTCTTGAAACAGGGCCAGTGGCTTCCACTAGCTGAGCTCCAGTTTCACTCCCCAGGCCGGACGCTTAGCCCCTTTGAGTTCTTTCAAATCAGCCATTTTTTGCGATCCCTACCACCCAATTCTATACTGCGTCCCCTCACTCCATTTGAGAAGCTATGCAAACACCACCCCATGTCCAAGGGCATGATATCACAACTTTATAGTATCTTTCTCAATTCCACTCTTCACCCTCAGCTCCCCCACGAAGTTGAGTGGGAGAGAGATCTCGGCCCTCCGCCAGATGAGGAGGCCTGGGAGGACATGAGACTGGGGATAGCCAAAAGCTCTATATCGACCAGACTAAAAGAAACATCCTATAAAATTTACTATCGCTGGTATTATACCCCCACTCGACTTCACGCAATGTTCCCCTCCGCGTCGCCGGACTGCTGGCGGAATTGCGGCCACAGGGGTTCTATGCTACATATCTGGTGGACTTGTCCAATTATCGCTCCCTTCTGGGACGCGATCCATGGCTTTATCAATACTTTATTTGAGATTCCCGTTGCAAAGGACCCCTGGATCTTTCTCCTTTGTTACCCCCCCTCCCCGGATCTTGATAAATACGCCAAAAAACTGATGGCGCACATCCTCACAGCCGCCAAATCTCTTATTGCCCTCAACTGGAAGCGTGCTTCCTCTCCATCTTTTTCGGCCCTTAAAAAACAAATTTGGAATGTGGCAGCAATGGAAGAGATTACTTACCATCTACACGATAGAGGTTACGCTTTCACTCAAGTCTGGGCTCCATGGCAAATGGCGGCAAGCGCTTTTCCCTCTGATACTTGATTTCCTCGTGGAGGCCCATGTGTGGCTAGTGAGTCCCTGCTCCTGCTCTACCAACCCTTGACCCTCTAACACACATTCATTACCTTCCCCCTGACTGTACCCCTGCCTAACTTCTGTGGTCTTCCTTCCCACCCCCCCTCTCTTACAACCCCCCCCCCCCAATTCTATTTTGATGTTGTCTGATCTATGTAAGATAAAGCAAGAAATAATATAAAAAACTGGTCACTTTACAGCTTAAGTTCCCTGTGGATGTCCTTCCAGGATTTCAGTACAATGTAAATGTCTTCCTATGCACACACTGTAACTTTCAGATTTTGTATCTTGTATACCTTGTATTGCTTGACCATTCAAAATAAAGAATTATAAAAAAAAAAAAAAATGCACCTCATTTTTCAAGAGGATTGCACCTTTATCTGTACCATTTTGTGCACCTTTGCTCATGAGACCACAGCCAATCATTTCAGAATGACTTATGTCACTGGTTTCTAGTGGATTGATAAGTTGCATTCTGAAGAATATTACATTTTGCTTCCAGAAGAGATGGTTATGTTACTTTACTAATCATTTGTCATCGTTTTTGTATGAAGTAATTTCTAAACTCATGTATTAACACAAGTTTGAAATATTGGTTACATTTGTGCAACATTTCATACGATTGCACTCTGTAATTGCCTCCTCCGGTAGAAATTGCAGTGAATGTGTGATAATGTACCGTGAACTAAAACTATCACAAATAACTTATTTTAAATCAGTTCACCAGCTATGTACAAATCACATGTTGTGAATATACTGTATATTATCCTGGGTAGAAGAACTCACACTTTCTTCCTTGCTACAACTGTTGCTTATGTCGGCTCTTCTCGCTGGCCTGAGTAATAATCCAGCTTCCTCCCACCCCCTTCAAAGCGGTGTCCATGGAAACACCCCATAATAGCTGGAAGAGACAGCTTTCCATGCTGTGTAGTGCTGAAAGCGAGACAGACGTTTCAAGCATAAGAGATAGTTCAGAATGAAGTAGAATTAGAGCTATAGAGAATTACAATGGAGATTGCATAAAGACAAAACAAAGATTAATAGGCTATGTACGTATTCCAGTGCATTGCTCCCTTTTTCTCAGGAACACTGTATGGCACACATTGCTTTGCCCATCGTGTTAGGTGCAGCTATCACACTCCTATTCTACATTCAATGTTAATCAGATACCTGACTGTCATCAACAGCGTAAAAAAAACTAGCTGTCACCAAAACTCTGCAGCACTGATCCAGTGCAGTCTGATTTTATTTTATCTGCTACCTGTATTCTTAGATATATGTGTGAGACTGCAGCTGTATGCTGTCAATGACTATTCTCTGCTCAGGGCTTATCAGTATTGCACCTGTATCCCATCTATAACAGTAGACGTGCATTCTGTCTGTTAATATTCTAGATCAGTACTTGGATACAACAAGCCTAGATCCTCTTTTTATTCATATATACTGCTGTGGGTAATATATTTTATATTTTGTGTGACCACACTATTGTGTTTAGCATACACTATAGTTTTGCTTTATTGGTATATAGTACATTAATATTTCATTTATATAGTATGTTCTGTGTATATGTGTGTATATATATATATATATATATATATATATATATATATACACACACGTGGATAGCTGACACTGAAAAAAAGCACATGAACACCAGGAAAGTGTGAATGATTCCTAATTCTACTGTATGTACCTACTATAGATCTGGTAAATGCACGGATAATCTAAAATTATCCAGAGTGTTTACATTGTCTGCAACCCTGACTGTGTTACATGTTTATGTCAGTAGGACATCAGCGCTGATGGAATTGTTGCTACTGATTGAATTAAGACTCGTGCTTCAAATGGGAAACTGTAGGAACAAGCGTTAAAATGTTCAACAGAAAATAATGCGGTAATGCTTTTATTAATAATTATTTTAATAAAAATGCTATCCTAATGATCTACATGTCCTAATGCTACATAATCCTAATGCTATCCTAATTATCTACACTTCTGGGTTTGCATAGATGTAGACACAATGATGCATTTATGAGTGCCCAAAGGGTAGAACAAATGTAAGTAAAAGTACAAAATGCACTGTCTATAGGTAAAGAAGTGTCAATGCTTATTATACCATGTAACTACTAGGATAAGGAAGGATGAATACTCTAATACTGCTATAGGCATTTCTATAACATCACTTAGGCGTCAAGACAATCTCACTTGGTCTGCTGCACTAAAGTGATGGAAATAGAATTTGTAATATTGAAAAGTTTGATAAAATATAAACCTTTGTTAAAGAAACTATTCTTAAATGGGCACTTTTCAACAGGTATAGTGAAGTTGCATGAAAATCTCAGATTCTTGGGAGAAGGACATGGCTGAAACCTTGGAAATAGAGGACTTGCAAAGGCAGAAAGCTTCTAACGGGGATGGGCAATAGGGTAAATATTGTCCAATTTGAGTGTTGTGGAGGTGTCGGATCTGGAGATATTGATAGAAAGTGGAATGTGGGAGGTTAAGACTATCACGGAACTCGGTGAATCCAGGGAAACATCCCATTGGAATTATGTCAGGAAGGAATTTAAAATTATGTTTTGTCCATGACATGAAGGATTTGGGTTGAGACCAGGAGGAAATGCCGGGTTGTTCCATAGGGGAAACATTCTCTCTGGGTTCTTAATAAGTCTGAGTGCAGTATCTCCATATATTAGAGAGAGAAGCATATCTTGGGGGGAGGCTGTGGAGAGGGGGTTGGTCCTTAGGGTCTAACCAGAATAGGCTGGAAGGAGACAGCGTCTGGAGAAGGTCAGCCTCCACATCTACCCATAGTCTGGTATGGGGATCTGTGTGGGCCAGGATAGCCTGCGTAAGATGGAATGACAGGTAATATGTTTGAACACAGGGCAGACCCAACCTGCCCTTTTTAGCGTGACGATACAAGACCTTCTGGTGGACTCTTGGGCGTCTTCCGGACCAAACAAAGTTGGAGACACTGAATTGAATATCTGTGAGGACTATGGATGGGACCCTGGACCGGCAGAGTCTGGAACAAATTAAGGAGCTTGGGGAGGATGTTCATCTTTACTGCAGCTACTCTGCCAATCAATCCAAGAGATAAATTGTGAGTCCTTGGAGCAGAAATCCCCTTTTAGAGAAGCGATTAAGGAGGGGAAATTGGCTGTAAATAGTTTATCATAGTGTGTGGTGAGGTTGATCCCTAGATATTTAATCTAGTGTGGTTGCCAGTTAAATTTAAAAGTGTCTTCTAAGTGCTGTAGGGTACGGTGAGAGAAATTAAGGGCGAGGGCTTCTGTTTTGTCTGAGTTTATCTTATAATTTGAAAGTGGGCTATATTCTCTAATTTCAGACAGTAGGGATGGAATCGAGATATAGGGGTTTGTTAGAGTGACTAGGAAATCATCCGCATAGAGTGATTTTGGATGATCTTGTGCCAGGTGAAATACCCGAGATTATTTTGGTTGTTTCTAATTCTAGCTGCGAGTGGTTCCATCAAGTCAGCGAAGAGGAGGGGAGTTAGGTGACAGCCCTGCCTTGTACCATTGGGAATGGGGAGGAAGAGCAACCATTGGCAAGTACCGTAGCGGAGGGGTTAAAGTATAGTGAAGCTATGCCCTTGAGGAAGGTGCCGCTGATACCAGCAGAGTTAAGGACTTCTCGCATAAAGGACCAAGAAAAGGGACCAAAAGCTTTCTCAGCGTCAAGGGCCACCACTAGAGCGGGGGTCTTCAGCTTATTAGAAGCATAGATTAGGTAAATTGCTTTTCTGCTGCCTGGCGATTTAAAATAAATCCCACCTGGTATAGATGGACCAATGAGGGAATTACATGTGTCAGTGTATTAGCTAGAATTTTAGCAAACAATTTGAGATCCACATTTGATAAGGAAATGGGACGGTAACTTGCACATTGACTGGGGTCTTTGCCTTCTTTTGGAATGACCACTATGCTTACTCTGGTGGCCCCATCGAACTTCTTACCCAGAAGAACAGAGATTTAGAAGCATGGGAGACAGACATGGGCACATTTTTTTTTATAATATATTGCGGTGAAGCCATCAGGGACAGGGGCAGAGGTTATTATAAGAGATTTAATAGTAGATTTTAATTCCTCAGAAGTTATTTATGTATTTAGAGAAGATAGTTGCAAGTCAGATAAAGAGGGTAACCGGCATAATTCTAGAAAACGTCTAATTCTATCATGTAGATCTTTAGGTTGGGGGTTGTCGACCTGCAGGTAATATAATTTAGAGTAAAATTCACGGAAGCGGTCGGCAATGTTTTGAGGGTCATATATCTTGTTAGAGGCAGCATCGTGAATTGAGACTATTCTATTGCGCATCCTTTTAGAGCGCAAACGATGGGCAAGCAGGGAGTCCGCTTTATCTCCTTTTTCATAGTATTTCTGGCAAAGCCATTGTAGGGTATTGGCAGCTTTAGAGGATTCCAGTTCGCGAATGCGATTTAATTGGGGGGTTTTAACAGCAGAGGACATACTAATAAGGAGCCCGCATACCGTGGCATAGTGAGCATTCAAGACTATAGAATGCAAGACATCCGGTAAAGCGCTTAATATCCTGAAATCCGTGATTGCCTGCATGATTTTTTGCTTGTCTTCTTTTTTAGATTATAAACTGTCCTGAAGACTTCAACAGCAGCGAGGAGGAGAGATAAACCCCCTCTTTTCCCTCTAAACTCCACACTCCTCCACATCCATATCTAAACCCTTCACTCCCACCCCCCATCTGTCCCTATTCCCCTCCAATCCTCCACCTCTACACTATGTCTCTCACTTTATTCCACTTGTATCTAATTCTTTAACTCCACAGAGTTCCACTTTATCTGCTACACCATTATTTTGAACCTTAACAGCACTCTTTCCACTACTCACGGTATTATCTCTTGTGCACCCTAGCTCTTCATATTTGGAACTGCCCACTTCCACTTAGCCCTCTCATCTATGGACCATGACCTCATATCCATATCCACGATCTCCAGACCATGACCTTATGTCCATATCCACCATCTACAGACCATGATCTCATATCGATATCCACCATCTCCAGACCATGATCTCATGTCCATATCCACCATCTACGGACCATGATCTCATATTCGTATCCACCATCTATGGGCCACGGTTCCTGTACAACTCACCACCTTGACAACCTCCTACGAGCAACTCTCCATGGCATGGACAGATAAAGATATGCTAGCATGTATTAAGTAAGTGTATATAAATACTAGTGGCTTCTATCACATTTACTTGTTGCAGGCTCACTCCCAACTCAACTTCTGAGATCCCACTGAGTAAGATGTTTATATTTGAGGTACAAATTCACGTGTGATAGTCAATATAATATTTAGAAGCAGAGCTTTTAAGATAAGTGGAATGAACGAGTGAGAAGGCAGATTGAAGAGTGAAGTATCTAGCCATGGAAGGTTAACACTCTTAGAAGATCAATTTGTTTCCTTCCTCACATCTTAGAAGGGAGTGGATATATGGATGTTAAGAACCAGTCAGCCAGGGAAGAGAATTGTTCAAGCCCCTGCCAGGGTGGAAGGTGCTTACAGCCTAACCAGTATGGAGAGAAACTGGCCCAGCTGTCAAGTAAAAGATCTTGTCCTTCAAATCAGGCTCCTGTCTATGAGGTTGCCCTAACATGCATTCTGATTGGTCAGTTATGGAAACTTAATCTATCATCGATCTGACCCTAACACGCAGTAAGATAGCTTAGGCCAGGAACGGGAGGCAACGTTACACTAGCATCTGGGGTACAACCTGTTACAATATAATATGTACTTAATCTAAAACCAGACTGTATCAGTACAACCAGTGGGTGAAGTGGAAATTTAAATGTGGTGATATAGAAGAAATGTAGTAGTGGCGGTATGAAAAGTGGGTAAATGAAATGTGATAGCAGTAGGAGAAGTGGCGGCATGTTATACCACCGTATACCAACCCACTTCCACCACTGAGTACAACTATATCATATCTGTGTTTGTGCACAGTAGAACTGCATGCATTTATTTATGTCTGTGCATATGTTTCATGTATTCAGTCTGTGTTATTATATTCCACATATATTGTTTGTGTTGGTATATACTATGCATGTATTGGTATATATCAGTGATAAGCAACCTGATACACTTCAGGGGCTGGCAAGGGCTGCCCTTTAACATTCAAAATGGCCACACATTACCCTTAATATCAGTAATAAGTTAAAACATATTATGTTAATAATATATATTAAACACATGTTCTAACAAAGAAATCTGACAATAAAGCAGGAACGAGCTTGGGGCCGTAGGTGAAGGGCCACCTAGGACCGCCAGTTGCCCATCAGTGGTATATACTGTATGTCTGTTCTGTATGTATAGAAACAATACTCACATGCACTTCTTCCTAATTTGTGGCCATATGTTACCAATAAAAAAATAAAGCAATACCAATACAGAATGGTGCTCAGATTTGCCAACATGGTACATTTTTTGATTTATTAAGTCAAGCAATGTTTTTGACTTACTACCTGAAGCAATCATCGCTCATACTGTGCCTTAATTTAGTCAGTATTACTGTATACTTTATTTATATCCTGTGTGTATGTGAGGAATAGCAATGTAACAATCCCAGAATAAATAAAGTGTTTCTACAAAGGCTTTTTATATCAATATTAGACAATCTAATTACCTGATAGTTTTTTTAAACCATGACACAAATAGTACAAATAAATAAATAAACATTACATCTCTGCACAATGTGCTAACCCCCTAGTTGATCACTGATGTTTAATTTGTGTGTGATTACTGCTTTGGAGTTCACCAGAAAACAAAGATCACCAGGACCACTCAAGAAGTTCATGGTGACTGTCTATGGCCACAAAATTAAATCTCCATTGAAAAGATGGTAGAATACACAACATAGATGTACGGTAGCAGAGTGTTCACATAAGTGTAGCATGCCTCCTAATTGGACGTAGACGCATCCCCTGATCTACGGAGTCGTATATTGTGAGGGTACTGGGGGCTGGTGCAAATATACACGATGATGACCATCAGCAGCACTATATAGTTGCTTCTGACTGGCTGTTTGTATATTGGCCTCTAATTCATTAGCGTTGCATCCATAGTATATCAACTCATGGCCGCTTATTCGCATTTATTACATTTCCATTTGGACTACTACAGGAAAGAAGGAGAAGCAACATTGTGGGGTTACGACTGGCGGGTAATCTATGCACATAGATGTTTGTATCATCAAGCAAAGAAAGGCTGTTGTCAATCATCTTCGAACTGGAAGCAGTCTCCAAATCCATACAATCTAGTTGATATATTCTTCGGGAACTTCCTAGGCTCATGCACTTACATGCACTTTTTCCATATCAACCATCAGATTTGATTAACAGTGGTTTCATCACACACAATTCACCGTACTAAATATCATTGAGAGTTAGATCATTCAATGCTGTATATACTGACCCACTGTGTCTCTACATTGTTATCCTGTATTTACAAAGCACCAACATATTACACGCTGTGCATTGAGATCATGATACAAGTAAATTAAACATGTAGGACATGAAACAGAAGGGAAAGATGGGCCTGTCCAAATGAGCTTACAATCTAAACAGGATGAGGACCACTGAAACCTAAAATAGATAGATAACAAGTGTAGCTGTAGGTAGGGAAAGTGTGTGTTGTTAGTACTGTAAGGCAGCAGCATTATCTACTACCAATATTAAAGCCGCCATTGGTGACTGCCATTTTTGTGGAGCCTCCGGTGGCAGAACACTTTTGGAATGAGGCAATGGAATATGGAGACATGAAATCAAAATTTGTGGTGGCAGCTGCTACTGCCAAGAATGCCAAGGAGATCACCAGATGTGGTGCTTGGCTGCCAATCGGTGATCCATTCTTGAGAGCACCCAAATAAGGCAATATAGAGCTAATCCTGACTGGATTAGGGCCCTGATGATTCAACATTGGGGAAACCTGTCGCCCAATGCTGTAATCTGAGCCCAGATGTTGGTATGACTGTGATGAATAAACAAAGCATAAACTGAATGCTATATCAAATAACTAAATACAACCGGTATTTTCAATGTGACAGGTTAGTAAGCCGCCCTGAGATATTAATATTATGCACAGTAAGAACGGTGCAGTTGGTTAGTAAGGATAATCCGTCAACATATACTCAGGTTCAGTGGGTCCAGCAGCTAAACATAGAAGGCAACAGCAACCACAATTGAGCTCAATGGGTCCAACGATTTGACAGAAATGGCAAACAGTAGATAATGGCTACAAGAGTCTTACACAGGAACTCGGTCTCACTAGGTCACTTGCCCTATCCACAGGTTACATATGCTAATGGAAACAGTACTGGCTAATAAGTGACAAAACAGCTACCTGTTGTTTGCAGCACAAAGAACAGTGACAAGACATACTGGGCCTCATGTATAGTTGGGTGTACATGAATTTGTGATACACGAATATATTCCGTCCTTTGATGCCTACAGAGGCGGTATAGGGGCAGGCAATCATAAGCTGAGTGCAACAATGGTGTGTTCACGTAAGTGTAGCATATGCCCTGGAAATGCAACATAATTTTACGTCTCGTAGGAGCGGTATATCTTGATGGTACTGGGGGACTGGTGGAAAGATACCCAACAATGATGACAATCGGCAGCATTATCCAATTGCTTCCGATTGGCTGTTTGCATATTGGTCTATGATAGTACTTATTTCATTAGCTTTGCGGCTATGTTATGTTGGACATTCATTACTAACACTGTTAAGACACTGTTCTCTTCATTGCAGAATGCCTTGTGCAAATACCAATAATGACATTTCTGCATTTACTACTAACACTTTTAAGCTGCATCTTTTTGCTATCATCTGACAAAAGTATACGTAGTTGCTAAACATGTTACATAGAAATACAGCTATTTTGGAGATGGTCTTAAATATACGCAACCAACATACATGTATAAGTAGACTTTTTTGTGACATAATCTCCTGCGTATGTTTGGCATGCAAAATGCATCAAACTCTAAATACGGCCCAATGAGATTGAGGGGGGGAATACTACAGTGATTGCAGCTGCAGATGCACAATGTAGTAACATTTATTCCGATAGAAATCTGCACAAACCGAGACTTTTTTGCAAACTCTTATCCATGCAAAATAGATAACGCATCTCAGTTGTCCTCTAAGGTACACTAGACTATTTTTAATTTTTCCTTTAAATGTATAAAATGTGGCAGGATTTTATATATAAATGCGTAAATAAATAAGCCTGCTTGCAAAGCCTTCTATTCGCTCGAGTAAGAACATACGTATGCATATTTAAATGTACTGATAGGATGTCATATAGTCTATAAATAAGCATTACATAATGACAATATCAAAGGCAGTTGAAAATATCTGTAAGACTGAGCTCCCTGTGCTGTAATAGAAGTTATCAAGTGCAATGGTTTCAGCAGATGAAATAATAATAATAATAAAAAAAAAGTGACATAGAAAGGGTCAGGTACGGTCAGGGTCAGATTCAGGTACCTGATACATAAATTCTATTATGAGGAAATGATAAAGAATTCTACATAAATATCCACAAAGATGACTATTTCTTTAAGGCTAAAAAGATTGAGATTGTTTACATTGGGAAACAAAGGTGTGTTATTATGAGGGCCACACACATGACATACATTTATCCTCTTGATTGTTTTATACAAATTGAATTCAAAATTGCACCTTGGGTTCAAAACAATAGTCCAATATGGCAAAATTCTAGATGGAGTTTTGATCGTTCCCCCGATTGTTTGGCCTGCCCTGCAAAACATGTCCACTTTGGCCTTGTACGTGAGTAGCCAAACCGGACAGATATTCAGCTGTTTGGAAGCAGGAGAGCTGTGAGGAAGGGAGGGAGACTTAGGATATAGATGTGGGTAGGAGCAGAGCACAGTATGAGGCCCAACTTGAAGGCTGAGTCTAGTTATTTGCATACAGTACACAGAGTTTTTCATGCGCTCTCCTGGGATAGGGGGCACAAAGGGTCTCTGGCTTTGTATTATGCATGCATAGCACACAAGGCCATATTCCCACAGGTGACAGGTTCTCTTCAGATATGCTTGGGATGAACACAGGTTTGCTCTAAGACTAAGCCTTTGAAAAGTAAAGTGGGCAGATTAGCTGCACCAATTGATTGCTGTTTGCAGTCAATATTATATATCTGTAATGTGCTCTGTCTTCACGTTTACATTTCGATAGAGGTCTACTATATAGTTTACTAACGTTGTGAAAACTGTCCTACTGACAACAGATTTGTCTTGTAAGAGTGAAATATAACTGATTCTTCACAGACCACCAGTTTATGGAACAGAAATGAGGATTATATGAGCAAAATGTTTCCCCCACAGAGCACATTCAAGAGCAAATATATTAAGTATTCAAACATTTACATAAACAATTGTGAATGTTACTTACTGTTCTATTATATAAGAATTTGTGTTTTTTGCTTGTTCCATAATAAACAGTAATAAGTATAATGCACTTGGCAACCTTGGAGATTGGATAATTGAAGGCCTATTTATTTGGCTCACTGCTAACTTTAAGGGCTCATTCACACCTACCTGTTTTTTTGTATTTTTCACATGTATGAAAAGTGCATTAAAATAGGTCAAATTAGAGTCAATGGTGCTGTTCCTACCACTGTGTTCTTAACATTTAACGCTGCAGCACAGCCTATTTCTCATGCGTTCTTTTGCTAGCTATCATTCTCTAGAATGCACTAGATAATTGATCGCTAGAATCTAATTGGTTACTATAGGCAACACCTCCACTTCTCATATATAGAAGGTTTGATAAATCTATCCATTATTAGTAGATTTACTAAAGAGCGGTCTGCTTAAACTGGAGGTTTTGGGCAGTTTGTCCAGCGGTATTAAACCTGTTGGATTTACTAACAGCCAAACCGTCAGTAAAACAGCTTTAAAACCACAGTTTAACAAAGCAAACATTACAAATAGCCATCACATTTTAACATGATCAAAACACAATCAGTCAGATTTACTAAGCTGCTGTTTGACAAACCGTCGGGAAAACTGCCAGCAAAACAGCCAAAATAAACATGGTGGTTGTGAGGTAAGATTGCTCAAGGTACATGGGAACACTATGTGCTGCCACTTGTGTGCATCATAAATAATTATTGCCCACATTAGCAATCAAATAGTATTGTCCCTTAATATAATTATATATTTGTATTGCCCCATAATATATATAATACAATAATATTGTCCCCTTAATATAATGAAAAATAACATTTGCCCCCATAAGTTCATTAAAAATTAATTTTGCCAGATGTAAATTTGCAAATTTAGTCAAAGGTGTCTCTTCTTATGTTCTGAATGGCAAGATAGCTCAAACACCAAGGGCTAGATTTACTAAGCTGCGGGTTTGAAAAAGTGGGGATGTTGCCTATAGCAACCAATCAGATTCTAGCTTTCATTTACTTAGTACCTTCTACAAAATGATAGCTAGAATCTGATTGGTTGCTATAGGCAACATCCCCACTTTTTCAAACCCGCAGCTTAGTAAATCTAGCCCCAAGTCTTTTTCTGGGGTTGTAATGGCAATTATGGCTAAAACACCAGC